>NC_134910.1:22224711-22269711 GCF_041734735.1 Babylonia areolata | reverse complement strand
AGTGACTGAGGGAGTGATTTAGGGAGTTGGGAGGGAGGGAGGGAGGGAGTGGTAAAGTATATATATATACATATATATAACACGTATCCGTATCAGTCAATTAATCAATCAAAATGTATGTGATTGTGTGTGTGTGTGTACGTGCATGTGTGTGTGTGTGTGTATGTTTGTGTGTGTGTGCTTGTGTGTATGTGTGTGTGTGTGTGAGTTTGTGTGTGCGTGTGTGTGTGTGTGTGTGTACAAGAGAGATGTGTGTGTGCTTGTGTGTATGTGTCTGTGTCAGTGTGTGTGTGTCTGTGTGTGTGCATGGGAGGGTATGTGTGTGTGTGTGTGCATGTGTGAGGAAGAGACGTGTGTGTGTGTGTGTGTGACATGCATGTTTGTGTGTGTGTGTGTGTGTGTGTGTCACAGAAGTGATAGAGCCCCCACCCAAGACGTACATGACCAAGGAGAAGTTTGAGTACTTCAAGCCGTCCGTGCAAGTGGAGATGGATCACCCTGACAAAGGAGACACCGTGACGGAGATCTTCATCAAGGGTAGGGTGGTGTGTGTGTTTGGGTGGTTTGTGTGTGTGTGTGTGTGTGTGTGTTTGTTTGGGTGGTGTGTGTGTGTGTGTGTGTGTGTGTTTGGGTGGTGTGTGTGTGTGTTTGCGTGGTGTGTGTGTGTGTGTGTGTGTGTTTGGGTAGTGGGTGGTGTGTGTGTGTGTTTGGGTAGTGGGTGGTGTGTGGTGTGTGTGTGTGTGTGTGTGTTGGAGTGGGATGGTGGGTGACAGGGGTTTGGGGGTGAGGTTAGGGGAATTGTGTGTGTGTGTGTTTGGGTAGTGTGTGTGTGTGTGTGTTTGGGTAGCGTGTGTGTGTGTGTTGGGGTAGTGGGTGGTGTGCGTTGGGGTGGGATGGTGGGTGACGGGGGTGTGGGGGTGAGGTTATGGGAATTGTGTGTGTGTGTGTGTGTGTTGGGGCACTGTGTGTGTGTGTGTGTGTGTGTGTGTGTTGGGGTGGGATGGTGGATGGCAAGGGTGTGGGGGTGAGGTTAGGGGAATTGTGTATGTGTGGTGGGGTAGTGTGTGTGTGTGTGTGTGTGTTGGGGTGGAAGGGCGGAGGTGAGGGGAATAGTGTGTGTGTGTATGTATGTTTGGTGGTGTGTGTGTGTGTTGGGGGAGTGGGTTCGTGTGTGTGTGCGTGTGTGTGTGTGTGTGTGTGTGTGTGTGTGTTTTATGTGCCGATGTGTAATGGAGGGTTGGGGGGATGGAGGGGGGAGGGGGAGATTGTGTGTACGCATGTGTGTTTTTGTGTGCAGATGTGTGTGTGTGTGTGTGTGTGTGTATGTGTTGAGGGAGAAGGAGCAAATTGTGTGTGCATGTGTGTGTGTTGATGTGTTGTGCATGGATGCTTGAACTGAGGAAGCAGAGTGTGCACAATGCATTGGGCTGTATCACATCAGCATATCTGCCGTAAAAGACGATTCAAGCGTATATGCCACAAAAGAATATTCTTTTTATTATCATTAGTAGTAGTGGTAGTAGCAGTAGTAGGAATGGCAGTGGTAGTGTTCGGGTCATTATTGTTACTATAATAATTATCATCATCATCATCATATCATTCAGTCGTTGTCTTCATCACCACCATCATCATTGTTACCATGTATCAGGTTTGAAGATCAACAGAACCATCATATTTCTTGTAGTAGTAGTAGTAAGTAGTAGTAAGTAGTAGTAGTAGTAAGTAGTAGTAAGTAGTAGTAGTAAGTAGTAGTAAGTAGTAGTAAGTAGTAGTAGTAGTAAGTAGTAGTAAGTAGTAGTAGTAGTAGTAGTAAGTAGTAGTAGTAGTAAGTAGTAGTAAGTAGTAGTAGTAGTAGTAGTAGTAAGTAGTAGTAGTAGTAGTAGTAGTAATAGTAGTGTTGTTGTTGTTGTTGTTGTTGTTGTTGTTGTTGTTGTTGTTGTTGTTGTTGTTGTTGTTCTTCTTCTTCTTCTTCTTCTTCTTCTTCTTCTTCTTCTTCTTCTTCTTCTTCTTCTTCTTCTTCTTCTTCTTCTTGTCAATATGATTATGATCATTTATTAGTGTTCATATTAGTATTATCATTACTGCTGTTATTTATTATTGTTTTTATTGATATCAGTATTATCGTTGATGTCATTATCATTATTATTATTTATTTATTATTATTATTTTTTTTATTTATTATTATTATTATTATTACTATTACTATTACTGTAAGTATTATCACCTTCATTGATAATCACAATCATGGCCCACATCATCATCATCGTCACTATCATCATCACCACCACCACCACCACCACCACCACCGTCATGGTCGTTAATAATGTATGACTGTGTGTTTCAGGCTGGAAGATTGATGGAGGCATGATGGGGGTCTTTGAGCTGTGCTGGCCCCACTTGGATAAACTGCACACCATCAAGTAAGACATAGACAGACCGCGAGGGGGCGAGGGTTTTGGTTGGTGGTGGTTGTTGTCTCGTTCGTCATTTATTTATCAGATGGCTGTGCTTGACTCTGTGTGTATACGTATGTATGTGGACATAACTACATGCATGTATATGAGTGTGTATTGTGTGTGCGTGTGTTTATGTAAGTTTGTGCCTGCCTATGTGTGCGTATGTGTTAGGGTAGCTGTTAGATACACGTGTATGTTAAAATGTATGTATGCAGTGTGTGTGTGTGTGTGTGTGTGTGTGTGTGTGTAGTCACATTTTGGTGTGTGTATGTAACATAGATGTAATGTTTTATGTTAGCAAAAGCGTTTTTGTAAAGCACCTAGAGCAGATTTCTGGATAGTGTGCTATATAATTATCCATTATTATTATTATTATTATTATGACGAAGGCGGCAGTACATCGCAGGTCCTTCAGTCGCTCCGTAGAGCTTCCGGGCTGCTGGGATTGGGTCGGGCCAGGTTTTCTCTCGGAGCGCTTGGTGGAGCAGGCAGGACTGCAGCAGATGTTCTGTTGTCTGGCTGCCTGTTCTGCAGGGGCACTGCTCTGAATAGAATAGAATAGAATAGATTTTATTGTCATGAAACCGTAAGGTTTATAAGACACAAGTGCAATGGTAAATGAATGAACGAATGAAAAAACACACAATTAATCAATCAGTTAATGCAGTAAATTGCAGCAGCATTCATAAACAAATTTTCCCAATCTTGTTTGTACATATTCATCATCTGTTAGCATCACCTGACTGGGAATATGTCCTGTGTTATTCGAATTTTGAATATCCTTATCAATACGGAGTTTGGTGTATATTTTATTGATTGATTTGTCGTTGGTTGACTGGTTGGCGTTTTCAGCCTGAGGTGGGAGGCATGGGGTTTTTTTTAGCGGGTGAAAACATGACAGCAGTTGGCATCTTTGATAGATATCATATGGCGGGGTAAAACGGTCACACGGTAAAAACGGTCATACAGTCGTGACATATGAGTGAGCGTTGCAGTTGCAGCCCATGAACAAAGAAGAAGAAGATAGATATATTTATTATTTGTTGTTGTTATTTTGTGTGTGTGTTTTGTTTTGTTTTGTTCTCTCTTTTTTTTTTTTTTAATTTTTTTTTTTACATCTTCTTTTGTTTATTGAATGATACACTGACTGGTCTGTTAGTTGACTGGTTTTACAGCCCCGAAAACGGAGTATGGCTACCTACATGGCGGGGTAAAAACGGTCATACACGTAAAAGCCCACTCGTGTGCATACGAGTGAACATGGGAGTTGCAGCCCACGAACGCAGAAGAAGAAGAAGAAAAAGACTGGTTTTAGTTTTCAGTCTCTGAATGAGAGGTGGTTAAAACTTGGCAGCTATTTGCAACACACATAGCACACAGGTCAGGATGACGATCGCTATTCTTTGTTTGAAATTCTCTCCTCTTGTGACTGTTGTACCTTTACTCAGCAAAAATCAATGACACCGCTGAAGAATCCACACACATCTGCGCTTGAAAAATTATGTCATGCTGATCTACTGTGCCCGAGGCTTAGGAGTGAAATGGTTAACTCTCTCCATACGAACGGCGAAAAAGACGACGTTAACAGCGTTTCACCCCAATTACCATCATCAAAATATTGCAAGTGGAAGGCTCTTATACTGAAGAGGTGAATGTTGACAAATAATACAACAATTCTGACGACGGAAGCTAAAGGTTGGGTCATTCAGACACCCACTGGACATCCGAGGGGTCTGTGTAGAGGAGAAGAGAGGACTGGCCGTACTGAGTGAGTTAATGGATGGATGGATTGATTGATTTGTTGTATTTCTTCATGTAATGACTGACAAACCGCTTGGTGTTTTCAACCTGTTGGCAGCAGGATTAGCAGGCCGAAAAACATTACACCAGTTGGCATCGTTGATCAATGGAGGGACGGGCGCCATAGCCGAATGGTTAAAGCGTTGGACTTTCGATCTGAGGGTCCCGGGTTCGAATCACGGTGACGGGGCCTGGTGGGTAAAGGGTGGAGATTTTTACAATCTCCCAGGTCAACATATGTGCAGACCTGCCAGTGCCTGAACCCCCTTCGTGTGTATATGCAAGCAGAAGATCAAATACGCACGTTAAAGATCCTGTAATCCATGTCAGCGTTCGGTGGGTTATGGAAACAAGAACATACCCAGCATGCACACACCCGAAAGCGGAGTATGGCTGCCTACATGGCGGGGTAAAAACGGTTATACATGTAAAAGCCCACTCGTGTGTATACAAGTGAACGTGGGAGTTGCAGCCCACAAACGCAGAAGAAGAAGAAGAAGAAGATCAATGGATTCATTTATTGATTGATTTACTTTCTTGTTTCTTATTTATTTATTTATTCATCTACTTATTCATTTATTTATTTATTTATCTATCAGTCTATTGACTGATTTTCATTTTCTTGTCCATAGGAAGTGGCATGAATTTGCAAAGATGGTGGATGAAGAACTGATTGATCTCTTTGTTTATTCATAATAATAAAAATAATGGTATTTATATAGCGCTGGATCTTGTGCAGAGACAAATCAAAGCGCTTTCGCACCAGTCATTCACACGCATGCATAACTCTAATACTGCAGAAACTAAAGACAAGGAAGGGCAGGCAAGGGAGGCTATTTTGGGAAGAGGTGGGTTTTAAGGCCAGACTTGAAAGAGCTGAGTGTGGAAATTTGATTTTTTTTTTTTTTTTTTGGTCGACCGTTTGGTGTTTTCAGGCTGTGGTGGGTAGAGTTGACAGGAGAAATGCTTGCTACAGCTGATGGCAATGTTGACAGATAGTGGATAGATTATTTGATGGGTGTATTCTTTTTTTCTTTTTTTTTTTTTTTTTTTTCGTTGGAATCTTTAGTTTCAGTTTCAGTTGTTTTTCAAGGAGGCTTCATTTGGTTCAGGCAAATCCATATACACTACACCACATCAGCTAGGCAGATCCCAGTGCACCAGTTAGACCTTGAAGCATGCATATAGCTAGATAGATAGATAGATAGATTTGTGTGGATTTCTTTTACACAGTTTTGCCAGAGGACAACACTTTCGTCGCCATGGGTTCTTTTTCAGTGCGCCAAGTGTGTGCTGCACACAGGACCTCAGTTTGTCATCTCATCCGAATGACTAGACGCTCCGTTTGATTTTCCACTTTGACTTGGGGGGTGAAAAAAAAGGTGAAAACTTGATTCGAACGCAGACCCTCAGTGGACATGGTTTTTTTTTGGCAGATAAGCATCTTAACCACTCTGCCACCTTGTTCTCTCCTTTCCTCATTTCTTTAACCCTTTCACCGCCAAACTCGCATTTATGCACAGGTATGGTAGAGGACCCATGTCAGTGAAAGGTGACTGACCATTCATTGGTCTGTTATCCATGAACCTACTGCTCTTAATGTTCGGTGGTAGGAAAGGCCATATTTTCTATACATCGCAGAGGGAATCCCCAGCTATTCTTAGTCACTGTCTTTTGCATTTTGTACTCTAAATTGATTGGTGGTGAAAGGGTTAATGATTAACTAGTTGGTGTGTGGTTTTTTTGTTTGTTTTAACTCACTCCAGATGATGGAACACTATAGCGTTCCTGACGTAAGGTAGCATTCCGGACGATGGAATGATATAGTGGTTTCTACAATGAAAAATTTGACCACGTTTTCCTCATGGGGTAGCATAACAATCGCAGCTACACCGGGCATTGCGAATGTGTCAAGGGTCGAATGGAAAGTTTCTTCATGAGATTCCGTAACAGTGCACTCCACAGCGAGCCACCGAGTCCAGGACCCCACACATACATGTCGAAAATGGCGTCACAGGTGATACAAGTGGAAATTTTTTGGAGCAAACTTGATCATGACAGCAGTTTTACCGCTGCTGAAGTGATTGAAATGCTTCAAGCTGAAGGTTTCGACATCGACAAAGATGATGAAGATGTTGAATAAAGTATCTGCAGTGAAGAAAGCTACCAGCAAGAAGGTACTGATAGTGACTCAGCTTCTGAGAGCAGTGAAGAGGGAGGGGGGTGGGCGTTCACAGGATGTGAGGAGAGGGGTCAGTGGGTCCAGTACAGCGAGTTTCATTCAGTTACTTTATGTTATGTATTTTTTGTGATTTTTTTCCAAACCCTGTCAAATGGGTCGTCTGTAGGGAGAAAACTATTCATCCGGAGTGAGTTAAACTTCTGTGTGGGTGGAGGTATTTCACTGGTGGTCTCCATCCTCTTATATGGATGTGAGACATGGACACTGATGGCAGAAACAGAAAGAACAATCCAAGCATTCGAAACCAAGTGCTTGAGGAGACTACTACACATCTCCTACAAGGCCAATGACTATGTGCGGAACCTGGTCAGCAACCTTGTTGGGCCCCAAGAACCACTGCTGGCGACTGTCAAGCGACGGAAGATGGCATGGTTTGGTCACGTCCTACGACATAACACCCTCTCCAAAACCATCCTGCAAGGGACTGTAGAGGGAGGGTGCAGACGAGGGCGGCAGAGAAAGAGCTGGTCCGACAACGTCAAGGAATGGACCAAAATGACGATGCCAGATCTCCTCACGACAGCTGCCAACAGAACGGCGTGGCGAGCTATGACATCTTCCTCATGTCCCCCCAACGACCCCAGCGGTCGAGGGAATGAGTGAGTGAGTGAGTGAGTGAGTGGGTGGAGGATTGACAATGGAAACATGACAGCAGGTGGCAACGTTGATGGATGGAAGAACTGACAGATTCCTTTGTTTATCGACTGAGCAGTGGATGACTGGTTGAGTGATTGGTGTTTTCAGCCTTTGGGAGGTGGGGTTGACTGGGGAGACGCTACAGCAGTTGGCCACCTTCCTGCCGCTCTGCACCAATGTCAAGTGAGTGTAGCTCTGTGTGTGTGTGTGTGGAGGGTGGGGGGTTGTGTGTGTGTGTGTGTGTGTGTGTGTGTGTTGGCCACCTTCCTGCCGCTCTGCACCAATGTCAAGTGAGTGTATCTGGGTGTGTGTGTGTGTGTGTGTGGAGGGGGTTTTGTGTGTGTGTGTGTGTGTGTGTGTGTGTTGGCTACCTTCCTGCCTCTCTGCACTAATGTCAAGTGAGTGTAGCTCTGTGTGTGTGTGTGTGTGCGCGGGGTGGGGGTGGGGGGGTTGTGTGTGTGTGTGTTGGCTACCTCTCTGCACCAATGTCAAGTGAGTGTAGCTGTGTGTGTGTGTGTGTGTGTGTGTGTGCTGGGTATGGGGGGGAGGGGGTTGTGTGTGTGTGTGTTGGCAACCTTCCTGCCTCTCTGCACCAATGTCAAGTGAGTGTAGTTGTGTGTGGGTGGGTGGGTGTGTCTTTGTGTATGTGGGTGTGGATGTGTGTGTGTGTCTCTTTGTGTGTGTGTGTGTGTGTGCCTGTGTGTGTGTGTGTGAGCATGTGCGTGTGTGTGTTGGCAACATTCCTGCCTTTCTGCACCAATGTCAGATGAGTGTATCTGGGTGTGTGAGTGTGTGTGTGTGTCTTGTGTGTGTGTGTGTGTTTGTGTGTGTGTGTGAGTGTGTGTGTGTGTGTGTGTGTGTGTGTGTGAGTGTGTGTGTGTCTTGTGTGTGTGTGTGTGTGTGTTGGCTACCTTCCTGCCTCTCTGCACCAATGTCAAGTGAGTGTAGTTGTGTGTGTGTGGGTGGGTGGGTGGGTGTGTGCGTATGTCTTTGTGTGTGTGTGTGTGTGTGGGTGTAGCTCTGTGTGTGTGTGTGTGTGGGTGTAGCTCTGTGTGTGTGTGTGTGTGTGTGTGTGTGTGTGTGTGTGTGTGTGTGTGTGCTTGTGTTGGCTACATTCCTGCCTCTCTGCACCAATGTAAAATGAGTGTTGCTGTGTGTAGGTATTTGTGTGTGTGTGTGTTCATGTGTGTGTGTGTGTGTCTGTCTTTGTCTGTGTGTGTGTGTATGTGAATGTGTGCCAGCGTGTGTGTGAGTGCGCATGCGCATGTGTGTTTGTGTTTCAGGTGTGTGTGTGTATCTGAGTGTGTGTGTGTGTGTGTGTGAGAGGGGGAGGGGAAGTGTTGGATCGGGTGATAATTGCGTCTGTGGGATGTGGTGGGGGGTATTTTTTGTATATGTGTGTTGGGGTTAGGGTATTCTTTGTGTGTGTCTGTCTGTGCGTGTGTGCCTGCGTGTGGGTACGTGCTATATATTGCATATACTTTTGATAGTTTTACTCTGTTATTTGACAGGAAACCTGAATTTGAGTTTGTGAGAGAGAGAGAGAAAGAGAGACTGATAGAGAGAGAGATTTCAAAGCCTTATACATTTGTTATTTTTATGATGATTGTTATTATGATTATGATTATCATCATCATCGTCGTTGTCGTTGTTGTTGTTATTATTTGACAGGAACCTGATACTGGATGGAAACACGGTGAAGGAAGAGAATTTCTCCGCTCTGATCGGCGAGGACAGCGTGTATGGCTTTGCTTCATCTCTTTCCCTTAGTTGACTGTTCTTTTGTTTATTTATAGAGTTATTTATTTATGTATTTATTTATTTATCTTTTTGTTTATTTGTTTATTTATTTTGTGTGTTTTTTTTTTTTTTTATCTGTTTGTTTATTTATTTTATTTATTTATTTATTTATGTTGTGGTTATTCATGTTGTTTGTTTTTGTTTATTTGTTTACTTTATGTTTGTTTTTTTTTTTTAATATATTTATTTATGAAATTATTTTTGTATTCAATTTTTATGTATTTATATGTTTGTTTGTTTGTTTATCCATTTATTTATCTATTTATTTATACATTCATCTGCTTACTTGTTTACTTTTTTATTTACTCATTTATTTGTATGTTTATTCTTATTTTTCAAAAAAATATTTAATTTGCTTGTTTGTTTATGTATTTATTTATCTATCTACTTTTTTTTTTTTTTTTTATTCGTTTTTCATCCATTTATTCATTAATTCATATATTTGGTTGTAAAGATCCTGTAATCTACGCTGGAATTTGATGGGTTTTGGAAACTTTATACCGTGTATTGCGAGCCTAACCTTCAGGTCAAAGCCCTCGAAAGGGATGTGGCAGGTGGGGGTATGGGGGAAGGGGGAGGGGGGTGAGGTGGGCGGGTGGGGGGGGGATTAGGAGTAGACCTGACATGTATAAGCCTACTGTGTTAGTTTACATGTTAGTGAATTAGTCCCAGTGCCGTCACTTTTGTCTTCTTCAAGTTGCCTTCTGAATATGTTTCATTTTTTTTTAATATTTGTTTGTTTGTTTACACCACTTCATCGCTCTTAGAACCGTTTCCATTTTCTGTGACGGTATTGTTATGTGTTATGTATTGTCATATGTAGTATTTCTGGTGAGCGGTTGTTCTGTGTGACACCCTGATGACACTTTACCGAGCTGAAGACGTTATATTTGCTTCATTGATTTACGATTGTATTGTATGGTATTATTGTATAGTATTACTCGTTTCGTCACAACAAATTTGGGCTGCTGTCCCCAGGGAGAGCGCGTCGCTGCAGTGAGAGCGCCACATTCTTTTTTCTTTTTTTTTTTGTATTGTTTTCTGCCCGCAGCTTAATTTGGTTTCCTATCAAAATGGATTTTTCTACAGAATTTTGCCAGGGACAACCCTTTTGTTTGCCGTGGTTTCTTTTACATGTGCTGTACACGGGACCTGGGTTTATCGTCCAATTTGAATGACTAGCATCCAGACCACCACTCGAGGTCAAGTGAAGGGGTAGAAAGCACTGGTGAGTGTAGGATTCGAACCAGCACGCTCAGATTCTCTCGCTTTCTAGGCGGACGTGTTACCTCAAGGCCAGCGCCGCTCTACTTCATTCGGTTTCTAGACTGAATTCATTGATTTTTTTTAGTAGAGGCATGGCATCCAGTTACTACTTCAGATTTTCTGTGGTTGTCTGCTGACCGGGGCCGCGTGTTCTCAGTGCCCCACATCGGGAAACGAAATTACAAGGACAGCGTACCTTGGTCCCATCACCGGGAATGAACTTCTTCTTCTTCTTCTTCTTCTTCTTCTTCTTCTTCTTCTTCTTCTTCTTCTTCTTCTTCTTCTTCTGCTTCTTCTTCTTCTTCTTCTTCTTCTTCTTCTGCTTCTTCTTTTTCTTCTTCTTCTTCTCCTTCTCCTTCTTCTTCTTCTTCTTCTTCTCCTTCTCCTTCTTCTTCTTCTTCTTCTACGTCTTATGCTTAACTCCGGTTGTGAAGGGTCATTGGGGAGCTGCACAGTTTCAGTTTCAGTTTCAGTAGCTCAAGGGAGGCGTCACTGCATTCGGACAAATCCATATACGCTACACCACGTCTGCCAAGCAGATGCCTGACCAGCGGCATAGCCCAACGCGCTTAGTCAGGCCTTGAGAAAATTTCGACGAGGACGGGATCTTCAGCCAGCTCACACCATGGAGCCAAAGTGAAAAGCCACCAGTGGAAGAGAAAGGTGTTATCTGGAAAGACAACTAAGTTTAACAATGAGCTGACACCATGGGGTATAAGCGAAAAGCTACTTGTGGAAGAGAAAGGTATTATCTTAAGACAACTAAGTTTCAAATCAAATCAAATTATGTTGCTTAGAGCCTCACCGACCACTAAAGCCATCTCAAGGCTATTACCACGCTAATACTTACAACAAGTCAAGAGTAAAAAAAAAAAACCACAATAAAAACTAGTCACCACTTTAAGCTTTGCATTCGAAGTTTAAAAACGCTACCATATTTGCCATGCCTGAAGCAAAATTGTCCGAACGCATTGACGCCTCATTGAGAAACTGAAACTGAAACTGTAACAGTTTTTACCCCCCTATATTCATGCTAATTGTCAGCGCTCTGGACCTGTGTGCAAAGGAGGTGAAGTACATTACGAATACTTAAATAATGGGCTCTAAACAAATACCACGCTCTTCCGGGAGTGGTTTGTCCTCTATTGGTCCCCACTGGCACCCAGCTCTCACATATGGGTTCTAGAAGCTGCTAGCATGCAGCAGCGCCCAACCCCCGGGCAACAGCATTGACAGGCTGGCTAAACTAGGTGAGGGTAGCCGATGGGTCTCAAACCCTCGGTGAGTTAGGGCTTGTCTACCCAATTCATGTGAAGACTGGATCTGGCGGACTCTGCGGAAGAAACCTTCATGGTTCAAGGGAGAGGAAGGCGGTTGCAGCAGAGCACTGTGGAGTGCTGAGGGCAGGATGAGGCACATAGGACATCCTGGTCATCTACTGCAACCGTTTCCATCTCCAGTCGTCTTGACCTCATCTTGCCACTGGATACAGATGGTCTCGGACAAGAGAGTGAGGTTGACGGTGCGCAGTTCCTCCTCACTATAAACAAAGTCATCGCGCAATGGGCGCAATAGCCGAGCAGTTAAAGTGTTGTACTTTCAATCTGAGGGTCCCGGGTTCGAATCTCGGTAACCGCGTCTGGTGGGTAAAGGGTGGAGATTTTTCCGATCTCCCTGGTCAACATGATTATGTGTTCAGACCTGCTTAGTGCCCGAACCCCATTCATGTGTATACGAAAGCAAAAGATCAAATAAGCATGTTAAAGATCTTGTGATCCATGTCAGCGTTCAATGGGTTATGGAAACAAGAATATACCTACCCAGCATGCACACCCCCGAAAGCGGAGTATGGCTGCCTACATGATGGGGTAAAAACAGTCATATATGTAAAAGCCCACTCGTGTACTTATGAGTGAATGTGGGAGTTGCAGCCCACGAACGAAGAAGAAGATGAAGAATACTTAAAAAAAAAAAAAAAAAAAAAAATATATATATATATATATATATATATATATATATATATATGTTTTTGGACCAATCACAGCCTCCAGAACCTGTCGCTGCGCTACTGCGGCATCACCAGCAAGGGGGCCCATGGGATAGGCATGGCGCTGGGGACGGCCAAGACGGCCAACACCAAGCTGATGTCGCTCAACCTGTCTGGGAACGCCATTGACGACCTGGGGGCTGAGTACCTTGCCACTGTGAGTTTTTTTGTGTTTTTTTTTTTGGTTTGTTTTTTTGATGGGGGTACCTTGCCACTGTGAGTTTTTTTGTTTAGGTGTTTTTGTTGTTGTTTTTTTTGGTTGGGGTACCTTGCCACTGTGAGTTTTTTTGTTCTTTGTTTTTTTGGTGGGGGTACTTTGCTACTGTGAGTTTTTTTTGTTGTTGTTTGTTTTATGTTTTTTTTGGTGGGGGTACATTGCCACTGTGAGTTTTGTTGTTGTTGTTGTTGTTTGTTTGGGTTTTTTTTTTTTTTTTTTTTTTTTGGTTGGGGTACCTTGCTGCTGTGAGTTTTTTTGTTGGTTGTTTTGTGTTTTTTTTTGGTTGGGGTACCTTGCCACAGTGAGGTTTTTTGTTGTTGGTTGTTTTTTTGGTTGGAGGTACCTTGCCTCTGTGAGTTTTTTTTGTTGTTTGTTTTTTTTGGTTGGGATACATTGCCACTCAGTTGTTTTTTTGGTGTTTTTTTTTGTATTTTGTTGTTGTTTTTTTGGTTGAGATACATTGTCACTGCGAGTTTTTTTGTTTTTTGTTGTTGTTTTTTTGGTTGGGATACATTGCCACTGAAATTTTTTTGTTTGTTTTTTGTTGGGTTTTTTGGTTGGGATACATTGCCACTGAGTTTTTGTTGTTGTTTGTATTTTTTGGTGGGGGTGCCTTACCACTGTGAGGTTGGTTGGTTTTGTTTTTGTTTTTGTCGGGGGTACCTTCCCACTGTGAGTTTTGTTGTTGTTTGTTTTTTGTTTTATTTTTGGTGGGGGTACCATGCCTCTGAGTTTTTTTGTTGTTTGTTTGTTTTGTTTTTTTTGGTGTGGGTACTTTGAAACTGTGAGTTTTTTTGTTGTTATTTTTTTGGGGGGGGGGGGGGGTATCTTGCCACTGTGAGGTTTTTTTTGTTGTTTTTTTGATGGGGTATCTTGCCACTGTGAGTTTTTTTTTGTTTTTTGTTTTTTTTGGTGTGGTTTTTTTGGTTGGGGGTACCTTGCCACTGTGAGTTTTTTTGTTTGTTTTTTTGGTTGGGGGGTACCTTGTAACTGTGAGGTTTTTTGTTTGTTTTTTTTGGTTGGGGGTACCTTGTAACTGTGAGGTTTTTTGTTTGTTTTTTTTTTGTTGGGGGTATCTTGCCACTGTGAGTTTTTTTGTTGTTTTTTTGATTGGGGGTACCTTGCCACTGTGAGTTTTTTTGTTGTTTGTTTTTTTGTTGGGGGTATCTTGCCACTGTGAGTTTTTTTGTTTGTTTTTTTGGTTGGGGGTACCTTGCCACTGTGAGTTTTTTTGTTTGTTTTTTTGGTTGGGGGTACCTTGCCACTGTGAGTTTTTTTGTTTGTTTTTTTGTTGGGGTTATCTTGCCACTGTGAGTTTTTTTGTTTGTTTTTTTGTTGGGGTTATCTTGCCACTGTGAGCATTTTTGTTGTTTGTTTTTTTGTTGGGGTTATCTTGCCTCTGTGAGTTTTTTGTTGTTGTTTGGTGTGTTTTTTTGGTGGGGTTTAGGGTGGTGGTGGTGGGGGTGGTGAGTGGTTGGGAGGTGAAGTGGTGGGGGTGGGGTGGGGGGGCTAGTGGGTTGTGGCGAAGAGGAGAAAGAAGAGAAGGCTTTGTGTATGTGTGTGTGTGTGTGTGTGTGTGTGTGCTTTCTCTCACAGACACACACACACACACACACATTCGCTCACTCACACACATTCTGCACAAAAACTTATTGGGTGTTGTGATGCAAGATATGTTTAATGAGTGCTGTGTTGTGGTATAATGATTGTGTGTGTGTTTGGGGTTGTCTGTGGGGGGGCGGGGGGGGGGGGGGGTCATTGTGTGTGGGTGTCTGTGGGGGGGGAGAGGAGGGGGTGTCTGTGTGTGGGTGTGGACTGAGGGGTTGGGGGGTTGGGGGGGGGGAGTGATTGGGGTGGTGGTGGTGGTGTCTGAACATACTTTATCATTTGGTTGGATGTCTGTGCTAGGGTGATGGATGCAAGTCTTTCATTTGAGCGTTTCAGTGCATGTTTTACTTGGAATAGCGCTATAGAGGTTTTGTTATTGTTATTGTTATAAGTTGTCGTAGTAGTAGTATCATCATCATCATCTTCATCATCATTATTATTGTTATTATTGTTGTCAATAGTGGAAGTAGTAAAGGTATCAATAGTAGTAGTAGTAGTAGTATCATTATTATTATTATTATTATTATTATTATTATTATTATTATTATTATTATCATTATTACTTGTATTACTAGTATCACTACTGTTATTACTATTACTATTAGCATCGTAACTTTTTTAATTATCACTATCATCATCATCATCATCATCATTATTATTATTATTATTATTATTATTATTATTATTATTATATTGTTGTTTTTGTTGTTGTTGTTATCATTAGTAGTATTATTATCATTATTACTATTTTGTAGATATTATCACTGTTGTTATTATTGGTATTGCAATCATTATCATGATAATTATTATCATTCAGGGCCTGAAGATGAACCGTTCACTGCTGTCTCTCTCACTCAACTCAAACAAGATCAGCGACAAAGGAGCCGCCAAGATCGCAGAGGTGGGTACCTGTTTCCCCTTTCGTTTGTTCACTTTTTCATGGATACACTGTCTCAGTGTGGACCTTACACTTTAACTCACTCAGTACGGCCAGTCCTCTCTTCTCCTCCACACAGACCCCTCGGATGTCCAGTGGGTGTCTGAATGACCCAACCTTTAGTTTCCGTCGTCAGAACTGTGGTATTCTTTGTCAACATTCACCTCTTCAGTATAAGAGCCTTCCGCTTGCAATATTTTGATGGTGGTAATTGGGGTGAAACGCTGTTAACGTCGTCTCTTTCGCCGTTCGTATGGAGAGAGTTAAGGGGGGACACGGCAATGCAAAAAAGAGACCAAAATGATGATTTTTCATGATTTGGGTTTTTGATGGATTTTGATGCTTTCGATCATATCACGAACGAAGAAGTTCGAAACAGAATCAGGCAAGTCATTGGGCCCTACGAAGACCTGTTGACCTTGGTCAAGAGACGCAAGCTCAAATGGTATGGCCATGTCATGAGATCATCAGGGCTTGCCAAGACATTCCTGCAGGGCACAGTGCAAGGAGGGAGAAGGAGAGGCAGACAGAGGAAGAGATGGGAGGACAACATCCCAGAATGGACGGGCTTGAGGTTGAGCGATACAATCAGGAGGTCAGAAAACCGAGAGGATTGGAGGATGCTGGTTGCCAGATCACCTGTGGCGCCCCAACGGTCCACAAGACTACGGGATAGGTGAAGGTGAAGGTGATTCTTGAACATCTCTTCTATCATATGCATAAGTTTTTCCACTGTAAAGATGTCTTTAACGATGAAAGAATTGCCAATAAAGATTGCTTGCTGAATCATGGAAGTGTTTATTTTGTTCAGTTTCGACGCAAGTCGTCGAGTTTCTGGCCTTGACAACATACCTTGGACTTGCTCAATGATGAGTAAATCTACAACCATGAGACTTTGCATGATTGTTTTATAACATGTTATTAAGGTTTTGTCGTGAGTATGCATGAAAATATTCTCTGGGTTTTAATTCATAGCGGTTCCAATCTTTTTACCCATTGTAAATTTTGAGGATTTCGCAATACCTAAAATTTAAAAAAATTCATAAAAAATACAATGATTGAAGAATCAACAGAATCTCACATGAAAATGAAGATAATGTCATTGTATATCAAGTCCACATAACAAAAAGTGTTTGCATGTACCGCATGGACCACAAACCCGATTTCTTTGACACATTGTTTGGCGGCCATTTTGATTTGTTTCCATAGCAACAGGTATTCACAGAAATCTAAGATAACATTTTTTTGTGATCCACAAATGATGATACACCTAGTAGAGAAAAAAAAAAGAAAAAAAAAGAGAGATATAATTGGAGAGAAAAAAAGTCGTTATTTAACTATAGTGTCTGGCCTTAATTCAGTGTGTTTCTGTGTGCCTGAACAAGCACCACTTAGCACCACCAACTCATCAGCAGTGCAGGGTCTCCACTGGTGTGTGGCCTCATGGCTACCTAAATGTCAGTGGTTTCCAGTGGGTTGCCGACGCTGGGACATTGGTGGACAAATATGGGTGTGGCTTTGCATGAGGCGACTTGGAATGAGCAGCATGGGTGTAATGCCACTGAAAACCCTGTGGATTATGGGGCAGCAAAGAAAAGAAAAAAAAAACATAACAAGAGGCAAAGCCTTCATGACTCACTTGTACTCTTAAGTACAGAATACAAAATACTGTATTATCTCAGCAAGAGGTACAAATATATATATATATATATATATATATATGCATGTGCTCAGTACTTGGCTAGGCACATTGTATTTCTCTTTTTATCACAACAGATTTCTCTGTGTGAAATTTGGGCTACTCTCCCCAGGGAGAGCACGTCACTACACTACAGCGCCACCCATTTTTGGGGTATTTTTTCTTGCATACAGTTTTATTTGTTTTTCCTATTAAAGTGGATTTTTCTACAGAATTTTGCCAGGAACAACTCTTTTGTTGCTGTGGGGTTTTTTACGTGCGCTAAGTGCATGCTGCATACGGGACCACGGTTTATCGTCTCATCCAAATAACTAGCGTCCAGACCACCACTCAAGGTCTAGTGGAGGGGGAGAAAATATCGGTGGCTGAGCCATGATTCGAACCAGCGCGCTCAGGTTCTCTCGCTTCCTAGGCGGACGCGTTATCTCTAGGCCATCACTCCACTTGGGTAATACTGCTGGTCAGGCATCTGCCCAGTGCAGCAGACGCTGTGGAGCGTGTCTGGATTTGTCCAAAGGCAGTGACGCCTCTTTGAGGAACTGACGCCGACGCTGTGAATGTGATTTCAGGCGCTGTCCCGTTTCCCTTTGTCCCACGAGGAAGTGGTGGAGAGGAGACGTCTTCTATCCGACCACGGCTCCCTGGACATGAACGGAAAGTCGGTGAGTCCTTGACCTTTGTCCCCCTGACCTTCGTCTCCTGACCTTGTCCTTGACCTTTTTTTTTTTCCAAGCTCTTCATTCTCCTAACCTTTATATCCTAAGCTTTCTCTCTTCTGACGTTTGAACCTTTCTCTTCTGACCTTTGACCTTTTTCTCCTGACCGTTCTCAGTTGACCTTTCACTCATGACCTTACTCACCTGACATGTTCTTGTTCTTCTGTTTGTGGGTTTGTTTGTTGTTGTTTTTTCAGTTGGTCTGTTTCAACTGTTGTTACAAGAGGGTTTTTTTTTTTTTGTTTTTTGTTTTTTGTGTTGTTTTTTCTCAGAAATTTGGACATTTTGTTTCCTGTATTTCAACGATGATGAAGATGCTGCTACGGGAGGGAGGGGAGATGTCCATTTAGGTTCTGGGACCACTTGACATGGCTGTACTGTGGTAATACATATATATATATATATATATATATATATATATATATATATATATATATCCCGGCGTTAACCAGGTCTGACAGATACAGGAACCTGCAGTGTTGGTCAGAGAATTTGAGCCCCTGTTCCCAAAGAGGCGCACGTCCATGAAGCGGATGACCCTCCACACTGTGGTCCCAGTCTTCCCACATTTCTGCCCATAGCACATTCAGTTCTTGGGGGGTGGAGGGGCGCGGTGGGGGAGCTGGCCACAAGCGGAAAGCGCCCCCCCCCTGTAAAAACTTCACCTCTGGTGGTGCTTGAGCCTGGGGTCTCCCGCTCCTGAGTCTGTCATGCCGTCTATCCACTTTGCTGTGTCGGCTGGTGGTCTGACAAGCGTTTCTCTACAGTATCGTTCTTTTTGCTGTGAGCATCCACAGTTTGTTGAACAGTAGTATATATATGATAGTCAGTCGTGTCCGACTATGACCATCATAACAGCAGAGGAGGCAACTGCTGTTCGGACTATCTGGGCTAGAATTTGATTATTGTGGGGAGTGTCTAGCCCCCAAGTAACATCCCCACTCTCTCAGCCAAGAGGGTTTTAGGGCAGTGAGCGTTGGGATGGTTCCCAAAAGCCAACTAGCCCACAAGGCGGCAGTACTAAGAGCCAGTGCAATTTTGCCTCCTAGTTTGAGAGTCATAGTCCTTCACAAAAGACTAAGCTGTAAATGGTTTCCCATTGACTGGAGAAACCATTGATAATACAGCTCTCACTTTGCTGTTGGCCCAGATGTAAACTTTTGAACAGTAGTAGCCCATTGGTGACGCGCACGACTGCGAAGTGAGTGTGCACAGGTTCCAGTCCCATGATTATACCGACTTGGAATAAAATTGTACTCAGTTATTCAGCCAGTCAGCTTCTGAGAATAAGATGAAATATAAACAAAATGAATGAAATAAGCAACTAATGGATCGCTTTTATAGTTAGAAGAAGAAGAAAGGATTGCCATAAGGGTTGGGGGATGGGGGAGGGGCGTGGGTGGGTCAGAATTCTATTGCTAACAGGTATTCAGTTGGTCCCAGTGTTTGATATATATTTCATGATTTTATTTGATCTTCTGTAATCCTCCTTCCCTCTCTCCATCCCTTCCTGTGCCCTACCTACATACTTACCACCTTACCAGTTTTCATATTACATCCTCTAAGGAGAAAAATAACCAAAAAAAGGACAAAGAAATAGAAAAGAAAGAAAGAAAAAAAAAAATCATGATACTGATGCAGGAAGATGAGTTCGAAGTCCGCTTGGGCAGCAAAGAGACGTCCATGGCATCTCTGGCCCAGCTGAGTGCGAGCGAGGTATCGGGGAGTTTGTGAAAACACTGGGAGGGGAGGGGAGGGGGTGTGTGTGCGTGCATCTGAACTGACCTCCGCTGTCTGCCTCCTCCACTGCCACACCACACCACATCACACCACACCACACCACACCACACCGCCGCTTTGTCGTGTATTGCCCCCCTCGCCTTGTCAGTCCCACGCTTTCTCTCCAGGCTACCCCACGCGTACGTTCTGGCACATTGCCCCCACCCCCCCCTGGCCCCCAGCCCGACCAACGCTTTCTTGCACTTTGTGAGAAAGCATGATTGTTTCCGCCCCTGCCAACGCTTTCTTGCACTTTGTGAGAAAGCATGATTGTTTCCGCCCCTGCCAACGCTTTCTTGCACTTTGTGAGAAAGCATGATTGTTTCTGCCCCTGCCAACGCTTTCTTGCACTTTGTGAGAAAGCATGATCGTTTCCGCCCCTGCCAACGCTTTCTTGCACTTTGTGAGAAAGCATGATTGTTTCTGCCCCTGCCAACGCTTTCTTGCACTTTGTGAGAAAGCATGATTGTTTCCGCCCCTGCCAACGCTTTCTTGCACTTTGTGAGAAAGCATGATTGTTTCTGCCCCTGCCAGGCTTTCTTGCACTTTGTGAGAAAGCATGATTGTTTCCGCCCCTGCCAACGCTTTCTTGCACTGTGTGAGAAAGCATGATTGTTTCCGCCCCTGCCAACGCTTTCTTGCACTTTGTGAGAAAGCATCATTGTTTCTCGCCCCTGCAAGGCTTTCTTGCACTTTGTGAGAAAGCATGATTGTTTCCGCCCCTGCCAACGCTTTCTTGCACTTTGTGAGAAAGCATGATTGTTTCCGCCCCTGCCACGCTTTCTTGCACTGTGTGAGAAAGCTTGGGAAATCCCCCTTTTCATTTAAAATATAATTGTTTTAACCCTTTCACCGCCAAGCTCGCATTTATGCAACAGGCGTGAAAAGAGGACCCATGTCACTGACAGGTGACCATTCATTGGTCTGTTATCCATGAACCTACTGCTCTTAATGTTCGGTGGTAGGATAGGCCATATTTTCTATACATTGCAGGGGGAATCCCCAGGGAATTTTGTACTATAAATTGACTGGTGGTGAAAGGGTTAACTCTTTGACTGCCAAGTTTCTTGTTGAAAAACACTCCCTAGTGTCAAATGTTTTTTTTTTTTTTTTTTTTTAGAAACAATGCTCTCAGTCATAGGCTTCGGTTCATGTCAAAACGACACAACGGACTTGTGTACTTCAAACACGGTCTGCATCTCTATGGATGGAGCTGCCAATAAACTCCACTGGTCTTGTATTCTGTGTCCTCGCTCTGCCTGGCTATGGTTGCTGGCAACGCTTTTTTTTTTTTTTTTTTTTTTTTTTTTTTGTTGCGGGGGGAGGGAAGGGGGCGGAGGTGGGGGGGGAGGGTTGTGGTGTTTTTGGTGGTGGTGGTGGTGGTGTAAATGGGACCCATCCTCACGCTTTTGACACATCCCTTTGAAACTGGAAGTGAAACTTTCTTTTGTTTTTCAAATCTTTTTTTTTTTTTTCGTGTGTGTGTGTGTGTGTTTGATTTTGTTTGCCAAACATGACGTGTACTTGTGACAGGGTGATAAGTAACTGCAGTTCACTTTTTCACCTGGTGTTGGGTTTGGTTTTTTTTGTGTGTGTTTTTTTGGGGGGGTTTTTTGTTTTGTTTTTCACCCGTGGTTGGGGGGTGGGGAGGGCGGGGGGGTTGGAACTGAGCCCCTTTTTTTTTTTTTTTTTTTGTCAGGAGTGGGGATTTTAGGGGGGGGGGGGGGGGGGGGGGAGGGATTTTTTTTAAGAATCCTACTTGGGCTTGCTTGTTTTTTTTTACTGAGTGGGTCAAAGGAGTCGGTGTTTCTTCATGCTCCTCGAGATGGATTGTCTTTTGTTCTGTTGTTGTAATTTCAGGCAGCTTGATATACAAATGTCTGATTAAGGATATTTTCTAGCCCAGCTTACTTTATTGACTCACTTGTGTAAACAAAGCGAGTCTATGTTTTAACCCGGTGTTCGGTTGTCTGTGTGTGTGTGTGTGTGTGTGATTTTGTTTGCCAAACATGACATGTACTTGTGACAGGGTGATAAGTAACTGCAGTTCACTTTTTCACCTGGTGTTGGGTTTGGTTTTTTGTGTGTGGTTTTTTTGTTGTTTTTTTTGTTTTGTTTTTCACCCGTGGTTGGGGGGTGGGGAGGGGGTGGGGGAGTGGAACTGAGCACTTTTTTTTTTTTTTTTTTTTTGTCAGGAGTGGGGATTTTAGGGGGTGGGGGGGGGATTTTTTTAAGAATCCCACTTGGTCTTGCTTGTTTTTTTACTGAGTGGGTCAAAGGAGTCGGTGTTTCTTAATGTTCCTGGAGACGGATGGTCTTTTGTTTTGTTGTTGTCTCAGGCAGCTTAATATACAAATGTCTGATCAAGGATATTTTCTAGCCCAGCTTACTTTATTGACTCACTTGTGTGAACAAAGCGAGTCTATGTTTTAACCTGGTGTTCGGTTGTGTGTGTGTGTGTGTGTCTGTGTGTGTGTGTGTGTGTGTGTGTGTCTGTGTGTGTGTGTGTGTGTGTGTGTCCGTGGTAAACTTTAACATTGACATTTTCTCTGCAAATACTTTGTCAGTTGACGCCAAATTAGGCATGAAAATAGGAAAAATTCAGTTCTTTCCAGTCATCTTGTTCAAAACAATATTGCACCTCTGGGATGGGCAAAAAATTTTTTTTTAAATGAAGCCTTATTATATGCAAACTGCATTTACTGTTATATTTATATTTTTTGTATTCTCTAAACTTGGCACTTTGATCTGATATTCTGACCCAACAACAAGAGCAGTCATTATTATCATTTTTTGTTCAAACAGGAATTTCTTTTGCTAAGCATGGAAGTTTTATTTATTTTGTAAAGTTTTGGTGCAGATAGTAAAAAAGGGAAATTACTCTGTAATTAATGCTAGGGGACTTAATTTGCTTTAAACTGATCTTTCTCATCTTAAACATTACATTTTGAAATTATACTCAATACATAAAAAGCTTGGATTTTTTTTAAGTCTATCACAAGTGAGTCTTGAAGGCCTTGCCTCTCTTGTTGTTTGTTGTGTATGATGGTATGTCATCATTTTAAACTGGGCCTCTTGCATTTGTGTGGGTACAAGGGGAGACAAGGCAGGAAGTTTATTTCACATGCCCCCCCCCCTCCCCTGGGGGCATTGAAACAGTGCACACATACATCTTAAACGCACGCCATAAATAAATAATAAAAAGTGATATTAGAAACAAACAAACAAACAAACAAACAAACAAAAAAGCTAACTTTAACAAACAAGTAAATAAAAATCAACATACATGCAGGATTATAGGTTTTGATGATGATGTTTTTATGGGTTTGTTTTTTTTCTTGTTCAGATGGTTTGTATTTTAAGCCTTTTTTTTAATTTCTGTTTTTATTTTTTTTTTACTCATAGACATAGTGACAGACCCACACACGAGTTCCACACAACACACACACACATACACATATGCATGTATGCACACATGCACACACACACACGTGCCCACACGCACACACACATACACATGAACACAAGCACGCACGCACACACGCATGCATGCACACACACACACACACACACACACACATGCACACACACACACACACACACACACATCTATCCCATCAATGATGTTTTTTTTGCTTTCATATTTTTTGGGGGGAAGAGGAAGGAAGGGAAAAAAAACAAAAAAACCAAGAAATGTTCCATTGCTTATGTCTTTTCAAATGCATTGCTTGTCATTTTGTCACCCTAATCACATATTGATTCACATTTTGTTTTTTTCGTTGTTGCTCCTCCCCACCAACCAACCCCCTGTCCTTGACCCTTCACCCTTCACCTTTTCACCCCCTCACCCCTCACCCCTCACCATCACCCACCGCCACCTACCCCCACCACGACCACCCTCTTGCATGGTACCCAGCCACCCCCTAGCCGACGCGACGGGTCCAAGGACCGACCCGGCAGCGTGAGAAGCCTGGGTACGCATGCCGATAAGGACAAGAAGGGAACTCGTGAGAAGCCCTCTGCCAAGAAAAAGGTGAGTCGGTGGCGACTTTTTTTTCTCTTTTTTTTTTCTTGTCTTTGTGTGAGGAGTGAGGTAGGGGGGAGTTGGATTGGGGGAAGCGGGGTGTGTGTGTGTGTGTGTTAGGAGGGGAGGGTTGGGGGGGCGGGGGCAGGGGGGGGGGGGGTCGGATGTTTTAATGATAATGATCATCATCGTAGTGATAAACCCTGCACCAAGAAAAAAGGTGTGTTAGCAACTGTTTACTTTTTGTTGGATTCAGGTGAGTTAGGAGCAGTGAGCTGAGAGATATGGGTAGGGAGGGGGTTGGTGGGGGAGGTTGTGGGGTTGTGATCAATTGTATGCTGTAATGATGATGAAGGATGTCTTTTTTTTTTCTTCAGTTTTTAGGGGTGAGGTGGGCATGAATATGTGTGTGTGTGTGGAGTGTGTGTGAAACTGAAACTGAGATGTATGAGTTGTAGTCTGGTGGGTATATCATTTTGTATGTATCCATACAGAACCTGTTTTTCTTTTTTGTTGTTGTTGTTGTTGTTTTCCATTTTCACAGTACACATTGATGTTTTGTCCACAGCATGGCGTTTTTATTTCAGATGTGTGCTGCATTATCACAATTACGTGCACAGATTTTGGGGGGCGGATTAAGAACTGTATGTGCATAGATGTGAACTCTGTTGTGTTCATAGTGATTATCACCAGTCCACACGATTCCCCTCACTGGTTTGCTTCATGTTTTCTACTTAGAGGAATGAAATGTCATTGCGTGGTGACGGTTTCTCTCGCTACCTCTGTGACCTCCTTGAAGTGTACATTCCAACTCGTCGCCTTCGTTCTGCTTCTGATACCAGGCTTTTGAATCTCCCTGTTGTTAAAAAGAAGCAGCAGGGTCAGAGATTTTTTTTTTTTTTTTTTTTTCCAGGCTCCGTCATTGTGGAACAAATTATCAGAAAATTTGCGTCATTCTGTCTCGCTGAAATCCTTTTAAGTCTGCTCTGAAAACACATCTGTTCCAACAGCAGTAACAACAGTTGTTTTTTTTTTTGTTTTGGTTTTTTTTTGTTCTTTTTTGACTCAATTGTGCAAACAAAGTGAGTCTATGTTTTAACCCGGTGTTCGGTTGTCTCTCTTTGTGTGTGTGTGTGTGTGTGTCTGTGTGTCCGTGGTAAACTTTAACATTGACATTTTCTCAAATTTGGCATGAAAATAGGAAAAATTCAGTTCTTTCCAGTCATCTTGTTTGAAACAATATTGCACCCCTGGGATGGGCACAAAAAAATAAAAAAAAGAAGCCTAATTATATGCAAACTGCATTTACTGTTATATTTATATTTTTTGTATTCTCTAAACTTGGCACTTTGACCTCTTATTCTGACCCAACAACAAGAGGAGTCATTATTATCATTTTTTGTTCAAACAGAAACTTCTTTTGCTAAGCATGGAAGTTTTATTTATTTTTGCAAACGTTTTGGTGCAGATAGTAAAAAAAGGGAAATTACTCTGTAATTAATGCTAGGGGACTTAATTTATCACAAGTGAGTCTTGAAGGCTTTGCCTCTCTTGTTAAATCGTGGTGTGATCTGGTTTTGGGTGCATGATTTGTTGTGGAGAGGCTGTTTGCCGTGGTGTGTATGTGGGGTGTGTTGGTGGGTGTCCGTGCGTTCGTGTGCCTGAGTGCGTGTTGCAGGGATGTGTTTTCTGGAGGGCGTCATAGGTGGGTGGGTGGGTGGTTTCCAGTGTTCAGTTGCACGAGGTTTTCATGTGCTTCTGTGTGTGTGTGTGAGTGTGTTGGGGGTGGGGGTGGAGGGGAGTATTGATGGGGAGGCGGGGTGTACGGAATGAAATGTAAAGCGCTTTGAGCAGTATTTCTGGAGAAATGCGCTATGTAAATGTTCCATTATTAGTATTATATATTTGTTTATTTTGAAGAAACTGTTTTCTTGTAGTTATATTATTTTCATTATTACCATTTCTACCATTTTTCTTTCTTTTTTTTTTTTTTTTTTTTTTACACTGCTGCTGTTTTACCATCAGGAATAGACAAGCAAGCATTAACTATGAGTAAGACCTTTATTCCACCTCTTTTTACAACTTAACAACAGATGTGCCAGTGTTGACCGTATTAGTAATGAGATACATGTGCATTTGTATTACATTTGCATTCTACTCTGCCAAGATCCTGTATGACAGTTGTCTCCAACTATGACCATCAGAACAGCAGAGGAGGTAACTGCTGTCACGACTATCTGGGCTAGAATTTGGTAACAGTGGTCTGACGGACGCAATAGCCGAGTGGTTAAAGCGTTGGACTGTCAATCTGAGGGTCCCGGGTTCGAATCACGGTGATGGCGCCTGGTGGGTAAAGGGTGGAGATTTTTACGATCTCCCAGGTCAATATATGTGCAGACCTGCTAGTGCCTGAACCCCCTTCGTGTGTATATGCAGGCAGAAGATCAAATACGCATGTTAAAGATCCTGTAATCCATGTCAGCGTTCAGTGGGTTATGGAAACAAGAACATACCCAGCATGCACACCCCCGAAAACGGAGTATGGCTGCCTACATGGCGGGGTAAAAACGGTCATACACGTAAAAGCCCACTCGTGTGCATACGAGTGAACGCAGAAGAAGAAGGAGGAGGTAACAGTGGTCTTGTCCAAGTTACGTCCCCACTTTCTTGGCCAAGAGGGCTTTAGGATCAGTCGACTTCGGGATGGTTCCCAGAGGCCAGCTGGCCCCCAAAGTTGCAGAACTAAGGGCCAGCGCAGTCTTGCCTCCTAGTTTTAGAGTCATAGATCTTCACAGAAAACTAAGCTGTAAACGAATTCCCATATGCAGTGGAGGAAACATCAGCCATACAGCTCTCACTTTGCTGTTGGTCCAACATGCATATGTGTGAATGTGTCTTTTTTTGTCTTTTTTTTTTTCCTTTTTTTAACATGTATTTGCTTATTTATCATCATTGTTGTCTTTTTGAATTTTTTTTTTTTTATTTTTATTTTTCATTATTATTATTATTTATTTATTTATTTATTTATTTTTTTAAATTATATTATTATTATTTAGTTAGTTGTTTTTTTTTTTTTTTTTTTTTTTTTTTTTTTTTTTTTTTTTTCTCAAGGCCCAACAAAGCGCGTTGGGTTACGATGCTGGTCAGGCATCTGCTTGATAGATGTGGTGTAGCGTATATGGATTTGTCCGAACGCAGTGACGCCTCCTTGAGCTACTGAAACTGAAACTGTTGGCCCAACTGTAATCTCATGTCAGTGCCTTGATATAAACCAAGCATTGATTTATATCGAAATGGTATTTATTCTTCAAAATGGATGAGTCATATCAGACAAATTTTAATAGAAACAGGGTATGACTGTGTTTGGGATGCTCAATTCTTCTTAGAGAGGGAATCTTTCTGCGAGAATGTCAGTATTGCTTTGAGAGATAGTTTTCCAAATCTATGGAGACATGCTCCAGAGGCAAGTAGTAAATGTTTGTTTTATCAAAATTTCAGAAGTGGATTTTGTAGAGAAAAATATATCAGTCAAATGACTGATAAATACGTTATCAGCTTCTTCAGATTTCAAAGTAGCAATCATAAGCTGGAAATATAAACGGGGAGACACAAAGGCATACCACGAGAGTTACGACTTTGTAAGGTTTATAACATGTCTGTGATTGGGGATGAGTTTCATTTTATAATGACATGTCCCAATTATGATCAGTTACAAATATATATGTTCCTAAAAAATATTTGTCTCCAAAATCGGTTTTTAATTTTTGTAATATGCTCAAAGGAGGCAAAAAAGTCATTTTAGCTGTAAGTAAGATGATTAGATTTGCAAATGTTGCCTAGCTACACTTTTGGAGATATTTGTGTTTTCTCAACTTTTATGTGACATTGTTGTGTATTTGGAAATGTTTGTTCTGGGCATGAAAACATTATCTTGCAGTAATCCTCCATACTCCAATAGGAGTGAAAGGATAATTAAACCTTGAAACTTTGTATTAACATGTAATTGATGAAATACACAGGATTATTCATATTATGTCAGCATAGCACACAGCCTAAATGTATGTCAGCTTGTATTAGTGGTGTAATGTAGAAAACGTTAGCTTTAAGTGTACATACTTTTGACGGCAGTATATTGTTGCTTTCCTCGCTTCAGGTGCAACATTTGTATTTGTATTTCTTTTTATCACAACAGATTTCTCTGTGTGAAATTTGGGCTGCTCTCCCCAGGGAGAGCGCGTCGCTATACTACAGCGCCACCCTTTTTTTTTTGTTTTTGTATTTTTTCCTGTGTGCAATTTTATTTTTTCCTATCGAAGTGGATTTTTCTACAGAATTTTGCCAGAAACAACCCTTTTGTTGCCGTGGGTTCTTTTACGTGTGCTAAGTGCATGCTGCACACAGGACCTCGGTTTATTGTCTCATCCGAATGACTAGCGTCCAGACCACCACTCAAGGTCTAGTGGAGGGGTAGAAAATATCGGCGGCTGAGCCGTGATTCGAACCAGCACGCTCAGATTCTTTCTCGCTTCCTAGGCGGACGCGTTACCTCTAGGCCATCACTCCACTCTCCCCCCCAAGCCCCCCCCCCCCCCTCACCCCCCATCTTGAAGCCAGCCCACGTTTAATGTGGAGATTCTCCGTCAGCTAGTTCATGACAATCCCGCCAACAAGTCTTCATCCAAGTCGTTTTCACCCCATGAAAGTGAGAACAGCGGCGACAGTGATGAAGAAGATGGTGTGGAAACTGTGTACGTTTGTAACGGTACGTCTTGTTGGTGGGTTGTAAGTGCAAACCAACAGACTGAAGGTGGTCTGTATCTGATCTTTTTTTTTTCGTGATGATCAGAGAGGTGCTGGTGTCAGTCAAAGACAAATGACGGGCGCAATAGCCGAGTGGTTAAAGCGTTGGACTTTCAATCTGAGGGTCTGGGGTTCAGATCTTGGTGTCACCTGGTGGGTAAAGGGTGGAGATTTTTCCGATCTCCCAGGTCAACATATGTGCAGACCTGCCAGTGCCTGAACCCCCGTTGTGTGTATACACACGCAGAAGATCAAATACGCACATTAAAGATCCTGTAATCCGTGTCAGCGTTAGGTGGGTTATGGAAACAAGAACATACTCAGCATGCACACCATTGAAAACCGAGTATGGCTGCCTACATGGTGGGGTAAATAAACAAAAACAGTCATACATGTAAAATGTTACATGTTTGTCTGAGTGTGTATATGTTCGTGCCTGAAATGTGATTGAACAACACAGGAAACGAATGATGAGCGCCCCAGTGGCAGCCGTCAGTCAGCTCTACCCAGGTAGGCAGCGTGTTGAGTAAATTGACCCCGTGTTTCTAAAGCGCTTAGAGCTTGGGTCTCCGACCGAGGATGGGTGCTATATATAAGTATCCATATAAAAAAAATCCAATGACTTTGCAGGACCCCAAAGCTAAGGACGGCAAGGAGGACACTAAAGGACAGAAAAAGGACGACACACGGGGAGGAACAAAGAACAGAGGAGGTAAGGACATGTTTGGATGTTTCGTTTTTCTTTCGGGGGTGGGGGTCAGGGGGGGTTGGATGTTCCAATGACTTGTTTCTTTTCCCATGCACTGATTTTTTTTTTTCTGTGACGAGTCATTCTGCTTCAGGTTAAAATAAATAAATAGATAAAAAATAAAGTGCAGTATTTCACTTTCTTATTTTGTATAAATCAACTAATCTTTTGTTTTGTTCCAGTTATTTAAACACACACATATATGTTTTGTTCTCTCTCTTTTTTTTTTTTATTTGTAATCATTTCTTCTGTCTATATGCCTTTTCAGTCTCATCTTTGTCTACACTTCTTCTTTTTAATTTGGTTTTATTCTGTTTCACTTTTCTTTGTCTTTCGTTTTTTTTGTCTTGCTTTATGTTTGTCTGTTTCACACTCTTTGTTTCTTTCAGGTCTCTCTGTCTTTGTCACCACCCCCTGTCTGTGTTCATACATGTGTGTGTGCATCTTGGCTATAGATTCATCCAGGGTAGAGTTTCTGGATTTCAAAATTTACCTAAGAAGATTGCAATTATTTGGGAACAACATTTTATTTTCAGTTGAATCAATGCCACACATGGGATTTCTATAACGTTTAAATGAATATGTGTTCTTTTCATTTAGATAGAAACCGTACCAGGGAACTTTCATGACTTTTTTTTTTTTTTTTTTTTTTTTTTTTTTAATGTTCATTCATTTTACTTGAGTTATTGTCATTATATAAGAAATGCTGAAGGATTTCATCCTTTTACTTTAATAAACGCCACAACATGGGATTTTTGCATTGTGGATATCCTTTTCCTTAACATGAAGAGTTGCCATGGTTTTTAAATATTGCGGTGATTGAATGAAATAATTGTTCTTGTTGCTTTTCTTTTTTTTATTTTATGTTATTTTTGTTGTTGAGTGTTGTTTTTATGTGTGTGTGTGTTTGTGTGTGTGTGTGTTTTTTTTTGTTTTTTTTTGTTTTTGTTTTTACTTGAATTGTTTTCTATATCTGTTGATGTGACAATAGATGTGAGAGAGGAAAAAAAAAGTGTTAAAAACGAAAGTACATTTTCACCAACAGTTCCAGGAACTCAGAGTCAAGGTATAGTCTCCCTTTGCCTGCCCAACCACTTGTGTGATTGAAGCACCTTCTGTCTGAGTTTTTTGTGTGTGTGTGTTTGTTTTGTTTTGGGTGTTTTTTTTGTCTGTTTCATCCACACCCCTTAAGAATCATCCTTGTTGAATATTATGAATTTCTTTCCTTCTTCATCTTTTTTTTTCTTTTTCAGATTTTCTTTTGTCTTCTCTTTTACCTGTTCCCTTTTCCTTTTTGCTTGGATCCTGTATTGTTTATTATCATTGGAATTATTATTATTATTATTATTATTATTAGTTATGGTTTTATTTGATGATACCACCATGGAAACACACACACGCACCAAAAAAAAAAAAAAAAGAAGGAAAAAAAAGTAGTTTATATATATATATATATATATATATATATATATATATAAAGAAGTTTATATATATATATAAAGAAGTTTATATATATATATATATATATATATATATATATATATATATATATATATATATATATATATATATATATATATTGGCTTTTTTCTTTTTTTTATCTTTAGTTTTAAATTATTGTTGATGCCATCATCGAAACAATTTTCTTTCTTTTTCTTTTTTTTCCGTTTTTTTTTTGTTTTTGTTTTTTTGTTTTTTTTTTGTCTAACTATAAATTTCCTTCAGTGGTTTTGGCTTTATTCTTGATAGCAGCATTGGAACAATTGTAAAAAAATATATAAGAAAAAAAAAATATATATATTTATAATGTCCATTTTCTGTGTCAGAGTGGGATTACTTTGAAGAACTGTTGGCAAGTGAAATTGTTTAGTTACAAAGGACGGTTATTGTCATTGCGTTTTGGAATGTTACTTTTATTTCATTCTGTTTCATTGGTACATTTTTTCGGTTTGTTTGATTCGTTGTTTTATTTATTTTATTTTTATTTTTTTTTTTTTTTGGTATTGGTTTAATTATGTTATTAGTATTTGCATTTATTTTGTTTGTTTACTCCTGTGAGTGATTTTTTGGTTTGATTTTTCTTTTTCTTTTATAGAGTTTTTTTTTTTGCAGAAGTTAAAAGACGTCTTTTTTTTCTTTCTTTTTTTCTTTTTTTCTTTTCTTTTTTTTTTTAATCTGCTTAGATTTTGTTAAATTTTTGTTTTTAAAACACACGAAAACAAAGAAATCTTTTTTTCCACACTGTATAACAGTTGCCACAATCTTTTGGCTGTCGAAGATGTGGTTCTGGTTGTAACTTCTGTATGCACTGAAAAAAAAAAAAATTAAGTGGTTTGAGTTAAAAGCACAAAATATGCAGCACATCTTTCAAACCTAAAAAAATTAAAGAAGAAAGAAAATAAATGAATAAAACATAAACTTCTGCAGAAAACCGGACATGGTGGTTAACGGTAATGATGCATTGTATTTCTTTTGGCATAAATAGCAAAGATTAAAAAAAATATATATAAAAAAAACAGAAAAAATCTTTGCAAAGATTCTTGACTTGAGATAACTTTCTTTGATAATATTCAAATGCGGAGAACAAAGAAAATAACAAAGAAAGTGCACCACTGTTCAACAAACAAAATGAATGGAGCTTGAAATAAGTAAGATGCCTATATGATAGTCAGTCGTGTCCGACTATGACCACCAGAACAGCAGAGGAGGCAGCTGCTGTCCTGACTATCTGGGCTAGAATTTGATTATAGTGGAGAGTGCCTTGCCCCAAGTTACATCCCCACTCTCTCGGCCAGGAGGGTTTTAGGGCAGTCGGCATTGGGATGGTTCCCAAAGGTCAACTAGCCCCCAAGGTTGCAGCACTAAGAGCCAGTGCAATTTTGCGTCCTAGTTTGAGAGTCATAGTCCTTCTCAAAAGACTTAAGCTGTAAAAGATTTCCCATTGCGTTGGAGAAACCATTGCTAATGCAGCTCTCAGTTTGCTGTTGGTCCAAATGTTAACTTTTGTCAATCTGTGATGTAAGCCGAGTGTTGGTATAGCCAGTCACTGGATCACACACCGACAGTAAGTAATTCGGATGTGACGACCTCCCCACAGGGTACAATTTCTTGTAATAAATGTGTTCATGTAGCGATAAATCCTTTTAGTTATGTTGAAAAAGATTTCCCATTGCGTTGGAGAAACCATTGCTAATGCAGCTCTCAGTTTGCTGACTTAATCACAACACACACAGCAGAAATTCAAGTGTCGGTTTCCACTGGAAATGGCAAACCATTGATAATACAGCCCTCAGTTTGCTGACTTAATCACAACACACACAGCAGAAATTCAAGTGTCGGTTTCCACTGGAAATGGCAAACCATTGATAATACAGCCCTCAGTTTGCTGACTTAATCACAACACACACAACAGAAATTCAAGTGTCGGTTTCCACTGGAAATGGCAAACCATTGATAATACAGCCCTCAGTTTGCTGACTTAATCACAACACACACAGCGGAAATTCAAGTGTCGGTTTCCACTGGAGATGGCAAACCATTGATAATACAGCCCTCAGTTTGCTGACTTAATCACAACACACACAGCGGAAATTCAAGTGTCGGTTTCCACTGGAAATGGCAATCCAGGAAGCACTGCGGAGAGTTCCGTTCAGGTGAGGAGGGAGCAGGTTACACAGTTTAAGACGAAAATCAATTTCAGTTTTCCTGGGTGTCACTGCGTACTGACAAATCCATATGCGCTACACCAACGCGTTAGTCAAGCCTGGATCACATGCATATATTGATATGGATACTTTATATAGCGCCTATCCTCCTTGCCGTCCTTAGCTTTGGGGTCCTGCAAAGTCATTGGATTTTTTTTATATGGATACTTTATATAGCGCCTATCCTCTGTCAGAGACCAAGTTCTAAGCGCTTTACAAGCACTGAGTCATTTACACAACAGGCTGCCTACCTGGGTAGAACCGACTGACAGCTGTCTTTGGGCGCTCATCATTCGTTTCCTGTGTCATTCAATTAGATGTCAGGCACACACACCTGCACACTCAAACTTGTAACATTTAATATTTTACGTGTATGACCGTTTTGTTTATTTACCCCGCCATGTAGGCAACCATACTCTGTTTTCGGGGGTGTGCGTGCTGGGTATGTTCTTGTTTCCATAACCCACCAAACTCTGACATGGATTACAGGATCTTTAACGTGCGTGTTTGATCTTCTGCGTGCGTATACACACGAAGGGGGTTCAGGCACAAGTAGGTCTGCACATGTGTTGACCTGGGAGATCGGAAAAATCTCCACCCTTTACCCACCAGGCGTCGTCACCGTGATTCGAACCCGGGACGCTCAGACTGAAAGTCCAACGCTTTAACCATTCGACTATTGATGAAGAATTTTTTTTTTTAAATAGTGAATATTCACCATGGTAATCGAGGGGTTATAGACAGCATGCCCAATAGAAAAAATAATGAATCAAAAATGAAAACCACAAAAACATATTTGTTGATTTTCCCCCCAGAGTTCTTTTTGTATTCCATGTTACACTTCTGTCAAAAGTCATCAAATTTGTTGGCAGCCTTCTTCCAACAAGCAGACAAGAATTTATGTTGTGTCATAGCTTTTAAAAGTTGATACACAGTGGAGGGAAGGTGGTTTTTTTTTTGTTTTTTTTTTTTTTTTTTTTTTATAAATTAATCTTTATCGTTAGTGTGATGTTCTTGGTTTATACTTCCAGTACTGCATTTATCTGGAGAACAGTTCTTCTGTGTGGTATGCCAGTGACTCTTCCCAGAGTCAAAGCAGAAAAAGAAGAAGAATCATATTTATATAGCGCTGAATCTTGTGCAGAGACAAATCAAAGCGCTTTCACACCAGTCATTCACACGCATGCATAACTCTAACACTGGAGAAACTGAAGACAAGGAAGAGGCGGGGAAGGGAGGCTGTTTTTGGGAAGAGGTGGGTTTTAAGGCCAGACTTGAAAAGAGCTCAGTGTGGAGACTTGACGAAGCGAAAGAGGAAGTTCATTCCAATTGCAAGATCCAGAGACAGAGAAAGAACGGCGGCCAACAGTCGAGTGTTTGAATCTGGGAATGCGTAAACAGAGTGGATCCTAAGCCGATCGTAGTGAGCGAGATGGAGTGTAGAAGATGGCAATATTAATTTTACAAATGCTATTTTACACTTTTGTTTTTTCTAAACAAGACAAATTATCCTTTTGGCCAGTTTCACACAAACAAAAACAAAGAATAAGGAAAACAAAAACTGTCCGAAAAAAAAAAAATTTTTACTTACGCTAACGCTTGTCAGCTTTACACATATTGCTGCGTAATAATTGCTGTTATACAGTGAATGTGGGAATGTTGTTGGATACCGTATCTGGTGGTACACCATTGTGCGTTCTGTATTTCAAAATCAGTGCAGTCAGATGATAATCTGGTTTAAGTTTAGTGACACATTTCGGTTTGAAGAAACTAAACATAATTTTCCCCTTTAAGGGAATCCCCACATAACCATTTGTATTTTTTTTTTTTTTTGTTTTGTTTTTTTGTTGTTGTTTTTTTGTGTTCCTCCACCGTTCATCTGCTACCTCACACTTGTACCCCCTCATTCTTCTTCATCATCTCCCCCCATCCCCCTAGTTTCTTTCCTCCCTCCCTCCCTCCTCTCCTATTCACTCACTCACTCCCCCCCACCAAATGTTTTATTGAATGGAACCATCACGACTAACCTGGATGAGCACTGAGTGAAGTTTGCAGTGGTGGTCACCAAATTTCAGGGTGGTTTCCTGTTTCATAGTATCGTCAAACCTGGGACCTACTTGAGCGAAACGCTTCTGTGCGTTTCACACACTGCGGGCATGTGAGGAATGATACATAGCGGTGTAGCTCATACCTTGCTGAAATTAATGTTAGTCTTAAAAACGATGGGGAGCTGCCAGAAATGATATGTAGCGGTGTAATTCACCTTTGCTAATAAAAGGTTAGGCTTAAAAACGATGGGAAACTGCCAGAAATGATATGTAGCGGTGTAATTCACCTTTGTTAATCAGAAGTTAGGCTTCAAAACGATGGGAAACTGCCAGAACTGATATATAGCAGTTTAATTCACCTTTGCTAGTCAAAAGTTAGGCTTAAAAACGATGGGAAGCTGCCAGAAATGATGATATGTAGTGGTGTAATTCACCTTTGCTAGTCAAAAGTTAGGCTTAAAAACGATGGGAAACTGCTAGAATCTAGAACTGATATATAGCAATTTAATTCACCTTTGGTAGTCAAAAGTTAGGCTTAAAAACGATGGGAAACTGCCAGAACTGATATATAGCAGTTTAATTCACCTTTGCTAGTCAAAAGTTAGGTTTAAAAACGATGGGAAGCTGCCAGAACTGATATATAGCAGTTTAATTCACCTGTGCTAGTCAAAAGTTAGGCTTAAAAACGATGGGAAGCTGCCAGAACTGATATATAGCAGTTTGATTCACCTTTGCTATTTAAAAGTTAGGCTTAAAAACGATGGGAAACTGCCAGAAATGATGATATGTAGTGGTGTAATTCACCTTTGCTAGTCAAAAGTTAGGCTTAAAAACGATGGGAAGCTGCCAGAACTGATGTATAGCAGTTGAATTCACCTTTGCTAGTCAAAAGTTAGGTTTAAAAATGATGGGAACTGCTAGAAATGATACGTAGCGGTGTAATTCACCTTTGGTAGTCAAAAGTTAGGCTTAAAAACGATGGGAAACTGCCAGAACTGATATATAGCAGTTTAATTCACCTTTGCTAGTCAAAAGTTAGGTTTAAAAACGATGGGAACTGCTAGAAATGATATGTAGCGGTGTAATTTACCTTTGCTAATCAAAGTTAGGCTTGAAAACGATGGAAAGCTGCCATGTTTGTTTGGGGGTTGTTGTTTTTTGTGTGTACTGGTGTTTTTTGTTTTGTTTTGTTTTGTTTCGTTTTCCTTTGCATGGTTCAAGGGGCCAAAAATGGGAAAGAGCAGCTCTTCAGTTGGCACTGACTGAATGGACGTGTGTCATTGCAGAAACTTTTTTTTTTTTTGGACATGGCAGGATGGTTGCACATTAGTGTAGCGACTGAATCTGTATCAAAATCAAAAGCAGAAGCAACCCTCTGTGCAGTGGAAAACCGCTGAAAAAAAGGTTACAAAATCTGCCAGTGTTGATATCCCTTCATCAGTGCAGGAAAATTGCCGTTAAAGTAGGTCCCAGAGTTCAGAATTCTGGAACAGGAAATGACCCCCCCAAAACTGGTTTGCTGTACGCGACGTTTTGACCTTGCTGTCTGGCCGTGGCTGTATCATGGGCCCTGGGACCAGGAGGTGCTGGCTTTTGTTGAGAGTTACATCCCTTTGATCACATTTATTTAGAGTAACACTTCTTTGATTTTTTTTCTTCTTTCTTTCTTTCTTTCTTTTTTTTTCTTTTTTTTTTCCCCTCCCATTTGATAATGTCATGTTGGTGACTCTGTGTATTTTTCAGTCTCTTCATTTCTGAGTGTGTTTTTTTGTTGATTTTTTAAGGAGAGTGTGGGTCTGTGTATTTATTTAGTCTTTTCCAGTTTCGTTTTTTCTGTGTAAATTTGTGCCTGTAAATGTGTATTCATTGTGTATGTGTGTGTGTGTGTGTGTGTGGTGTGTTGTTTTTTGTTGTTGTTTGGTTGGGGGGGAGGGCGGAGGAGGTCTGTGTGTGAATTTAAAAACAAAAATTTTCTTGTGTAAATTTATGCCTTTTTTGTGCCACAGTCTCTTTCACTTTTGGTGTTTGTGTATGTCCAGCAACATAGAAAGTGAAAATGAGTTATTCTGTAACAGTTAATCCTTGAAAGTTCAGAAAATGAATTTGAATCGTTTCTGTTTTTTGTTTTCATTCAAAACATATTGTCCTACCACCAGGCGGGTGATTATATGACCTGGGGTGAATGATTTCTCACATTCACTCATTGTGTGTGTGTGTGTGTGCGTGTGTGTGTGTGTGTGTGTGTGCGAATTAGTGCGCATACGTATGTGTGTGTGTGTGTGTGTGTGTGTGTGTGTTTCTATGAGAGTGTGTGTGTGTGTTTTATAATCACAACTCAAGTCAGCCTGGTTTGGACGCGTCTTGTTTCTCCGCATGTTTTGGGTTCTTTAGGGAGCGGGTTGTGTGGAGATGTTTTGTTGTACTACTCAAGCCTAAAATTTTTAATGATGCATGTGTTCTTTCTTACTGTCTTCTTCCAAGTCAGCCCGGGCACGCCTTGATATCATCCTTACTTAATCTCTTCTTTCTGATTTTTGTTGTTGTTGTTGTGTTTCATTTTGTTCCTGATTGTGATGGACCTGTGTTGATTAGTTTATATTGTAAATTTTGTTCTTCTTCCGCGTTCGTGGGCCGCAACTCCCACGTTCACTTGTATGTACACGAATGGGCTTTCACGTGTATGACTGTTTTTACCCCGCCATGTAGGCAGCCATACTCCGCTTTCGGGGTGTGCATGCTGGGTATGTTCTTGTTTCCATCACCCGCCGAATGCTGACATAGAATACAGGATTTTTAACGTGCGTATTTGATCTTCTGCTTGCGTATACACACGAAGGGGGTTCAGGCACTAAGCAGGTCTGGGAGATCGGAAAAATCTCCACCCTTTACCCACCAAGGCACCGTCACCGAGATTCGAACCCGGGACCTTCAGATTGAAAGTCCAGTGTTTTAACCATGCAGTTATTATTGCGCCCGTCGTAAATTTTATTCATGTCTTGATAGCTGTAGAGTTTTGAGCTGAAGTCAGATTCAGTTCCTGCGCTGGGCCATTCTTGACTTGGATACTATAACACACACACGCGCGCGCACACACACACACACACACAATAGAGACATGTACATGGACATGTTTTCATTCAATAAAGGCCACGGCCCCTCATGAAGGGGATGTAGTGTGAACACGCATTACAACACAAAAAAAAGTTGTCGCTTTTTTCAGGACAAAGTACCACATAAAACAATCAACTACAAGAAGGAACAATGTATACACAAATTATAATTTATGATTCGCAACATATCGCACTGCGGATTGTGAATGCATTGTTGCTTTACTATGGTTTCCTTTGTTGATGACATGAGCAAGGAAAGTCGAAACAGCGACGGGTGTTTCTAATGATATATGAGAGAGAGGGAGACATACATACATACATACATACATGCATGCATGCATGCATGCGTATGACTGTTTCTTTATACTGAAAAAAAAGACATACATACATATACATATGTACATAAACACATACATAATGATGACTTTATACTGAAAAAAGACATGGATACATACATATATATTACTATTTTTTATGCTAAAAAAAAGTATGGGCAAAAATTAATATACAATATAATTTTTTTATGATTTTGTTTGTTTGTTTGTTTTTTGTTGTTGTTTTTTCAATAGAAAAGATATGGTCACAAAAATAAATGTCTGAGCTTTCACGAACCCTAACCCGAACACATGCGCAGTTCACCATGTATTATATGTATCGTTACATAATACACAGACACGGTCATGTACTATATGGTAATGCTTAAAAAAAAAATCACCATTTTTCTGTGTCGCCATACTAACCTGCAGCCACGTTTCGTCTTGTGTCCGCCCTGGCTGGTAACTTCTCTCCCTTCTTCCCCACCATCAACACAGTTCTCTCCCCTCCTCCCATTATGCATTATGGTGGAATTCCATAGACCCCTACCCTCAAAAAAAAAAAAAAAAAAGCAAAAAAAAAAAAAAAGCGAAATTTGTATTATACATTTTTGTGCAATTTGCAAACCAAAGAATTCAAGCAGAATTTTGCATGTGAAGAATTTGTGCAAAATCCGTTTGGAATTTGCATGCAAAGAGTTCATGCAAAACCTGCACGCAAAGAGTATTAAGTGAAATTTGCATGCAGAGAAATCATTCAAAGTTTGCATGGGGAGAATTCATGCCAAATTTACAAATCCATGTTAAATTCGAATATGAATAATTCATATGAAGAAATTGTCATAAAAAAGTGCAATATTTGCATCCGAAGAATTCATGTGAAATTCGTAAATCCGTTTGAAATTGTATCATTGAAAGAATTTACACAGAATTTGCTAGTAAGCAATCGAATTTACACAGAATTTGCTAGTAAGCAATCTGTGTTGGAAAAATGAGAGAGTTTACTTTATCGTATTTTACTTCTTTTTTTTCTTTCTTTTTTTCTTTTTTTTTTAAGTTGCTGCACCATTATCTGTGCCATGGTAGGGGCTTAAAAACACCCACACACAGCTCAATCCGAGTCCCCCCATTCACAACAGCAAGCACAGTCCACAGGGAACTGTCAGTGGTAGGTTGCCAGTAGGCCACACACCAGAGGAGACCCTGCACGCTGCTGGTGTTCAGTAGTGCCTGTTCTGAAAAACAAGAAAGAGAGAGCGAGAGAGAGGAATTTGAATGCAGTCCTGTTACCATGGAAAAGGGGTTAATATGCAAATTAAGGGGAACCATCGAATTGGGGTTAACAACATTTCCAAGCTCAGGAAGCAGCAGCGTGCTTGCAAACAACTCGATCAGTGGGCTTTGGTTTTGGATGGAAATCTTTTCGCAGAAACACATGCGACTAATAAGGTAGCAGTTTTCTCTCAAGTAATGAGCTTGGTAGAGGTGAATTTCATCAAACACTGCCTTAAGTCGAGAAGGGATCTGCCCCCAAATGGGTAAAATGTGATTGCGAAGTCAAAAAAGTTTAGCCCCCTCAATCGAAAGAAAATCTTCCCAGAGACGTTTGTGCATGTTTAATGAATCTCTGAACTTGTACACTGACAGAAAGGTTGATGCTAATTCCTTCTTTCTTTCTTTCAGTGCGAATTTGGCATTTGAATCTTGCTTCACTTTTTGGGGTCTGTGGAATTTCACCTTCTACACATATATAATCATCCACAAGCCAGTTGTAGTGTATATATACTATGCATGACAGCAAAACAGTTCCCTTTAAGAAACCGCCACCCACCCACCCCCAAACAGACAAAGTTTGTTTCATGTCTTTAATGTGCATGGCCATTTATTGTTTTCCTTTAGGGAAAAAAAAGATTAAAAAAAAATAGATACGCACCCTTGAATATATTATTAGCTGGTTTTGTGGGTTTGTTATTGTGTTTTCATTGCAGCTTTATGCGGATATGTCATTATATGTTTTTTTTTTCTTTTGTTGTTTTGTTATATACTGCTGTATATTGAGCTCATGAAAATGTTTTGTCATCAGTGTCTTTTAGCTTAATAAGCTGTATTGTTGTTTTTGGTTAGCTGTATATTGAGCTCATGAAAATGTTTTGTCATCTGTGTCTTTTAGCTTAATAAGCTGTATTGTTGTTTTTTTGTGTGTGTGTGTTTTTTTTAATTTTGTTGTTGTTGTTTTTTCTTGTTTTGTTTTTTGTTGTTGTTGCTGTCTGTGTCGCTTAAACCAGGGTTCGAATTTAGCGAGTGCTCGGGGTGCAAATGCTACGAAAAGTTGGCTCGGGCATGACAATTGTCTGTTGAGAGTGCCCATTTGGCACTCAGAAACTGATAGAGGTGAAAGAAAATTAACTGATTCAAAGACACACCAAGAAAGCAAGCTCAAACGTGGTGAATCGAAATGTAAAGTGTCGTCTGCTGCAGTTTGCTTAGTGGAGCAGCATCTTTGCGCGTTTGCAATCGGATGTTGACGTTCATGTGGAGTGATGGCCTAGAGGTAACGCGTCCGCCTAGGAAGCAAGAGAATCTGAGCGTGCTGGTTCGAATCACGGCTCAGCTGCCGATATTTTCTCCCCCTCCACTAGACGTTGAGTGGTGGTCTGGACGCTAGTCATTCGGATGAGACGATAAACCGAGGTCCTGTTTGCAGTTTCAGTTCAGTTTCAGTAGCTCAAGGAGGCGTCACTGCGTTCGGACAAAACCATATACGCTACACCACATCTGCCAAGCAGATGCCTGACCAGCAGCGTAACCCAACGCGCTTAGTCAGGCCTTGAGAAAAAAAACAAACAAACAAAAAAACCAACAACAAAAAACGGGGGAATAAATAATAGATAACAAATCCTGTTTGCAGCATGCACTTAAAGCATGTAAAGGAACCCAAGGCAACAAAAGGGTTGTTCCTGGCAAAATTCTGTAGAAAAATCCACTTTGATAGGGAAAACAAATAAAACTACACGCAGGGGAAACAAATAAAAGGGGTGGCGCTGTAGTGTAGCGACGCGCTCTCCCTGGGGAGAGCAGCCCGAATTTCACACAGAGAAATCTGTTGTGATAAAAAGAAATACAAATACAGTGGCACGTTAATGACGAACGATGTTTCGCATCTTCAGTGTTAAAGGAACAGGCCCATGAGGTTCAGGCTTGTGGACATTTTGAATGTGCTTTTCCATTTTGTATTTGTATTTGTATTTCTTTTTATCGCAGCAGATTTCTCTGTGTGAAATTCGGGCTGCTCTCCCCAGGGAGAATGCGTTGCTACACTACAGCGCCACCCATTTTTTTTGTATTTTTTCCTGCGTGCAGTTTGATTTGTTTTTCCTATCGAAGTGGATTGTTCTACAGAATTTTGCCAGGAACAACCCATTTGTTGCCGTGGGATCTTTTACGTGCGCTAAGTGCATGCTGCACACGGGACCTCGGTTTATCCTCTCATCTGAATGACTAGCGTCCAGTCCACCACTCAAGGTCTAGTGGAGGAGGAGAAAATATCGGCGGCTGAGCCGTGATTCGAACCAGCGCGCTCAGATTCTCTCGCTTCCTAGGCGGACGCGTTACCTCTAGGCCATCACTCCACATCAACACAAATGCAAATGACAGTTCAACCAAATATTTTGTTTCGTTTTATCATGCTGGCACCCGACTGGCACTCAGAAAAAGAGAGTTAAATTCGAACCCTGTAAACAGTCTTTTATCCCAGTATGATACATGTAAACCATTTTTCTCTGTTGTGTTTGGGTCAGGTAGTTTAGGAAGAGTCATAGTTTTAGCATTGTTTGTCTGTGCTACGCATTGGTGAAGATGTGATTTAGACCAGCATTTTGTGTTTGTGCGTGTGTGTGTGTGTGTGTGTGTGTGTGTGTGTGTGTGTGTGTGTGTGTGTGTGTGTGTGTTCAAATAGTGGAACAGACTACAATAAGGATAACTGCCATTTATTCTTAGGAATTAGAACAGCATTTTGTGTTCACTATATAGTGGAACAGACAGTAGACAGGTGCTGTTGACATGTGCCAGATTAGACCAGAATTTTTGTGTTCAATTAGTGGAACAGACCCCAAAAGATACTCGGCATTTGTGCATGCAGGTTGGATGGGCTTTTAGTGGTCAGATAATGGAAAAGACCATAGTCCAGGTACATGCCCCAGGGGTGTGGGTGTGGCCTACGAAGGTGCTGGGGCAGGGTTAGGAGTTGGTCCTCTGATCCAGTGTTCACGGTGATCAGGGTTCGTGGCCCCCCCCCTCCCCGCCCGTCCGACCCCCCCACCCACCGCTTGCTTCAGCAGGAAGCTGCATGTGTTCCTGGGATGAAGGCCCTATACTGTCTGGTTTTCCTCACGCCTCGCCCCAGGTGCTTCTTCTTCTTCTTCTGCGTTCACTCGTATGCACACGAGTGGGCTTTTACTTGTATGACCGTTTTTACCCCGCCATGAAGGCAACCATACTCCGTTTTCGGGGGTGTGCATGCTGGGTATGTTCTCGTTTCCATAACCCACCGAACGCTGACATGGATTACAGGATCTTTAACGTGCGTATTTGATCTTCTGCTTGCGTATACACACGAAAGGGGTTCAGGCACTAGCTAGGTCTGGGAGATCGGAAAAATCTCCACCCTTTACCCACCAGGCGCCGTCACCGTGATTCGAACCCGGGAGCCTCAGATTGACAGTCCAACGCTTTAACCATTCGGCTATTGCGCCCGTCGCCCCAGGTGCGAATGGGCACCCGATTGTCGGGTTGGAACTGGGAGGTCTGCATGCTGGAAGGAGAGAGTGTGGCTCTAGCCTTCCTTTTGCCGAGATTCAGTGGATGTTATTGTTATTATCGTTAGTCTTGTTGTTGTTGTTGTTATCATCATCGTTGTTGTTGTTATTGTTATTATTATCATCATCATCACCATTATTATTATTTTTGTTGTTGTTGTTATTATTATTATTATTATTATTATTATTATTATTATTATTATTATTATTATTATCATCACCATCATTATTATTGTTATTATTATTATTGTTGTTGTTATTGTTACCATCATCATCATCACAGTGGATATTATTGTTATCATTGGTCTTCTTGTTTTTCTTCTTCTTCTTTTTCTTCTTCTTTTTCTTCTCCTCATTATTATTGTTATTGTTATCATCATCATGATCATCATCACAGTGGATGTTATTGTTATGATTACTCTTCTTCTTCTTCTTCTTCTTCTTATTATTATTATTGTTGTTGTTATTATTATCATCTTCATCATCACAATGGATATTATTGTTATTATTAGTCTTGTTGTTGTTGTTGTCATCATCATCATCACAATGGATATTGTTGTTATCATTAGTCTTATCATTGGTCTAATTATTAGTCTTATTATTATTGTTATTATTATTGATGTTGTTGTTGTTATCAATGCTGGTATGGAGAACATTCTCGGTCTGTCCTGGTTATCCTTTTTCTTGTGACCACCATGACGATCATCATGATCAGTTGTTGTTTTCTTCTTCTTTTTTTTTTTTTTTTTTTTTTTTTTTTTTTTTTTTTTTAATCACTTGGGTAAACAAAGTGAGTCTATGTTTTAACCCGGTGTTCGATTGTCTCTGTGTGTGTCTGTGTGTCCGTGGTAAACTTTAACATTGACGTTTTCTCTGCAAATACTTTGTCAGTTGACACCAAATTAGGCATAAAAATAGGAAAAATTCAGTTCTTTCCAGTCATCTTGTTTAAAACAATATTGCACCTCTGGGATGAGCACACACACACACACACACACAAAAAAAAAAAAAAAAAAAAATGAAGCCTAATTATATGCAAACTGCATTTACTGTTATATTTATATTTTTTTGTATTCTCTAAACTTGGTACATTGATCTGATATTCTGACCCAACAACAAGAGCAGTCATTATTATCATTTTTTGTTCAAACAGGAACTTCTTTTGCTAAGCATGGAAGGTTTATTTATTTTGCAAACGTTTTGGTGCAGATAGTAAAAAAGGGAAATTACTCTGTAATTAATGCTAGGGGACTTAATTTGCTTTAAACTGATCTTTCTCATCTTAAACATTACATTTTGAAATTATACTCAATACATAAAAAGCTTGGATTTTTTTTTTTCTAAGTGTATCACAAGTGAGTCTTGAAGGCCTTGCCTCTCTTGTTTTGGTGGGTTTTTTTTGGTTTTGTTTTGTTTTTTGTTGTTGTTTTTTTCATCACATCACTGTCATTATTGCTTTCTTTTCCCATTGATGAAATGCTGATCGATATTGTTTCAAAAAAAAAAAAAAAAAAAAAGCTGCCCTCATTCGGAGATTGCTGCATGGTAACGATGGACACGCAGTCTTGGTGTTAACAAATCTCTCGTGATGTGTGTCGGGTGGATAATAACTATTAGCATGGTTTGATATTTGTTATATATGGACAGATTGGTCAGATACCCTTTGTGGCCCATAGCATATATATGTTTCTCAAGCATGGATAAATTTGATGTCATTCATGTGTGTGTGTGTGTGTGTGATTTCTATATTGTCAGCTACAGTTCTGGATCAGTTTTGTCTGTGTTATTAGCTAAATTGATCAAAGTTTGTCTGTTATGGTACTGGCATAGACTGGGTCATGCAGTTTATATTTTTGTTGTTGTTGTTGTTAATATGCTATTGTTTATTTATTTTATATATTACTGTTAATATGTCAGTACTTTTGACGGTTTTAACAAGGATTTGCGTAAGAAGTGTGGATAAGATCATTGGTTTTTAAATATCAAATAGTTATTGTGAATTGATTTCGTTAATTTTATTTCACAAATTGCATGGATAAGTATTAGTTAAATTGTGTGTTAAGTTGGGTTGTTGTTGTTTTTTAATTCTTGGGTACGAACCAGTGTTGATCGATATGATGACGTTTCTTTGTTGTTGTTTATAAAAATATCAAAGTCACAAACATTTAAATATGAAATAGAATCAGAACTCTTTTTTTTCTTTTTTTTTCTTTTTTGAAATTGTACATATAATCA
>NC_134910.1:22162211-22219711 GCF_041734735.1 Babylonia areolata | reverse complement strand
ATGGGAATGATGAGGATTATGATGACAGCGATGATGACGATGAGGATTATGAAGACGATGATGAGGATACTGATGACGATGATTATGAGCATAATGATGATGAACATGATGATTACGATGATGATGATGATGATGATGATAGTTATGATACAGAGAGAGAGAGAGAGAGAGAGAGAGACAGAGAGAGAAAGTTAACTGGTGTGTGGGTGTGTGTGTGAGAGAGAGGGAGGGAGAGAGAGAGAGAGAGAGTTATCTGGTGTGTGTGTGTAGAGGGGGGGGGGGGCGTGGGGGGGGACAACCTAGAAACCTGAACTCAGAATGAAACTGGGGCCTGCCGATTATGAGGTGGTGATGATGATGATGGCGATGAGGATGATGATGTCAATGACGATGAGGATGACGATGACGGTGATGATATTAATGACAGAGAGAGAGAGAGAGAGTGGGAAAGAGAGAGTTGAGTGGTTTGTGTGTGTGTGTGTGTGTGTGTGTGTGTGTGAAAGCATCCGGTGAGAGAGAACTGGGGTGTGTAGTGTGTGTGTGTGTGAGAGAGAGGGAGAGAAAGTTTACTGGTTGTGTGTGTGTGTGTGTGAGAGAGAGAGAGAGTTTGTGTTTGAGAGAGAGAGAGAGACGGAGAGAAAGTTAACAGTGTGTGTGTGAGAGAGAGAGAGAGAGAAAGTTTACTGGTTGTGTGTGTGTGTGTGTGTGAGAGAGAGAGAGAGAGAGAGTTTGTGTTTGAGAGAGAGAGAGAGACGGAGAGAAAGTTAACAGTGTGTGCGTGAGAGAGAGAGAGAGAGGAGAGTAAATTAAACGTCATGTGTGTGACCACACAGGTGGACAGTCACGAACTGATCAACCCTCTCCTGGAGGTGGCTGACCTGATTGACGGACAGCTGTGGGTGGCCGGCAACCGCGTCCTCATCAACCTGAACCTGTCACGTAAGGCCTGTCACAAACGCTGCCTGTTTCTTTCACAATTCAGTAACAAAGATTGCTGCTATTCCTCCATCATCATCAGTATAAAATAAAACAGTCTCAAAGTCTGTGGCCTTTCATGCCCTGCTCTCATGGTGACCTCAGTTTCGATACCACTCCACTTCCGTGCTTGGGGTGAGTCCTGTCAATGTCATCAGTGTCAGCAGATTCATGGGGGGCTGTTGTTTGAGGGATGTTTTGGCGGTCTCCACTCTGGGAGGGACGCTCACTCAGTCTGGCTCCGCGACTAAGCCATTATTGTCGTTAGTAGGGGGCTTAGTAGGTGGTGTCCTAAGTACGTTAAATCAGAGCAGGCACCACTGAACACCACCGAAGTGACTCAGCAGCAGTGCAGGGTCTCCTCTGGTGTGTGGCCTCCTGGCGACCTAACATCAATGGTTCCTTGTGGACTGCCGACGGTGGAACTGTGACGGACGAACCTTGTTGTGGCCGTGTATGAGGGTATCTAAATGAGCGGCGTGGGAGTAATGCCACTGAAACGGTGCAGATGATGGGGCAGCAAAAAAAAAAAAAAAGATTGCCACTATTTGTTACAATGTTGGATCTCTGGCCCCTGCTTCTCCCTGTCTTCAGGAACTCTCCTCCAGGTGCCAGTTGCATTGCTTGGTTCTAACGTTTTGACAGTTACAAGTGACTAAATGTCTACGTTGACCGAACTACGCCATTGGTCAGTTCCATACTACACACGGTGGGTAGCGGGTTACGACCATACTAGGCTCTTCCATCCGAGCACTGCGACTGGCTCCAGATCTGTATTCCATCTAAGTCTCTGCGTTCCTCCTGTGACACTCGAAATGGAGACAAGCTGCATTTTGTTTTATGTCATCCTGCTTTAAATAGTTCGATAGTGCAATATATCCCACCTACTTTTTATCGGTATCCAGATCAATTCCGTTTTAAGTCTACTTCTCGCATCTGAAAAAGAAAGCGTCATAAGGACTAAGTCAATATTGGGTGTCCCCCAAAAAGTGAACCGCTTTTTGACAAGCATTTTCTCAGTGATAGAGAAACGAAATTCATTGAACATTTTCACACAGTAACCTTAGGGCATCTGTGCAAAATATCTAAAAGTTGGGACACAAATTATGCGAGTATTGTCAAATTCAAAAGAGCGTGTCAAAAAATTCATTATCAGAGCTGTGCATTGTGACCTTCATCATGTTCATGCCAGCTACCAGGTGTTGGCATCTGTCAATCAGTGTCAGTCTACAAATAGCCTGTCTGGGTGTCAAGTCTATTGATTTTTTTTATTGTCGTCTGTATCCAAAATCAGTTCTGTCCAAAGTTTCAGTTTGGAAGGATCAACAATGCCTTTGAGTGAAAATAAGGTTACCATTGAAAACTGTTTAAAGGAGAAAGGCTGGGGTGGATGAATATTTTGCAGACTTGTTGATGATACTCTAAGGTTACTGTGTGAACACTTTCAATAAATTTCGTTTCTCTAACACTGAGAAAATACTTGTCAAAAAGCGTTTCACTTTTGGGGGGATACCGGATATACTTGTACAAGGCATTGCATTTCAGATCTGTTGCAGCCTCTCTTCTTTTTTCTTTTTTTTTCAATGACGGTTTGTTTGTGTTTTGTACCCCTTCATGAGGGACAATGACCTTTATATGAATAAAACATCGGCATCCAAATCCGAATCCAAATCCTGTGACACTCGCAGTTTTCGCATACCAAACTGGTGAAAGAAATTCCATGGGAGAACGTGCTTTCTCTTTCATTGGACCTGTCATCTGGAACAAACTCCCTTACTCTGTCCGACACGCTCAGTCTTTGTCCTCTTTCAAATCAGCGTTCAAAACTCACCTTTTCCACAGTTGTTATGATCAGTTTTTTTTTTCCACCCTGTGTGCCTGTCAGCGATTGTTGGTGGGCTCAAAGCGACTCACATGAAACCGTAGGCATATAACAGTGCATCATTGTTACCATCATCGTCATCATCATCAATACCATAACGTGATGTCCTGACGCAGGTAACCAGATCAGGGAGGCGGGCCTGAACTCGCTGCTGAAGGCCGTGCAATACCAGACCACCCTGACCATGGACAGTCGACACGGCGGGTCCGGCCTCATGAGGCTCTGCCTGGACGTGAGTCTGTTTGCATGCTTGCTTTTCTTCAGCTTTCTTTTAGCGTTGTTTGTGTTGGTACTGACATACGATTCGTTATCTTTTTTTTTTTTTTCTTCCTTCTTTTTTTTTTTTGATTTGTGAGTCTGTGCTGTGTGTGTATAATATGTTGGGTGGGGGTGGGGGGGGGGGGAGGTGGGACAGGGGGTTTGGAGGGGGGGGGGGGTGGGGGGGGTGGAGAGGCTGAACTCTCTGCTGAAAGCCATGCAGTACCAGACCATGTGGACAGTCGACACGGATGGTACAGCCCTCTGCCTCGATGTGAGTCTGTGCTGTGTGTGTTGGGTGGGGTGGGGGTGGGGGGGAGGAGGGACAGGGGGTTTGGAGGGGGGCGGGGGTGGGGGTGGAGAGGCTGAACTCTGTGCTGAAGGCTGTGCAGTACCAGACCACCCTCTCCGTGGACAGTCGACACGGATGGTCCGGCCTTATGAGGCTCTGCCTCGACGTGAGTCTGTGCTGTGTGTGTATAATATGTTGGGTGTGGGTGGAGAGGTGCAGGGGGAGGGACAGGGGGTTTGGAGGGGGGCGGGGGTGGGGGTGGGGGGGGTGGTGGAGAGGCTGAGTTCTCTGCTGAAAGCCATGCAGTACCAGACCATGTGGACAGTCGACACGGAGGGTACAGCCCTCTGCCTCGATGTGAGTCTGTGCTGTGTGTGTTGGGTGGGGGGTGGGGGTGGGGGAGGGGAGGGACAGGGGGGTTGGAGGGGGGCGGAGGGGGGAGTGGAGAGGCTGAACTGGCTGCTGAAGGCCATGCAGTACCAGACCACGTGGACAGTCGACACGGATGGTCCGGCCTTATGAGGCTCTGTCTCGACGTGAGTCTGTGCTGTGTGTGTATAATATGTTGGGTGTGGGTGGAGGGGTGCAGGGGGAGGGACAGGGGGTGGGTGGAGAGGCTGAACTCTGTGCTGAAGGCCATACAGTACCAGACCACCCTCACCGTGGACAGTCGACACGGATGGTCCGGCCTTATGAGGCTCTGTCTCGACGTGAGTCTGTACTGTGTGTGTATAATATGTTGGGTGTGGGTGGAGGGGTGCAGGGGGAGGGACAGGGGGTGGGTGGAGAGGCTGAACTCTCTGCTGAAGGCCATACAGTACCAGACCACCCTCACCGTGGACAGTCGACACGGGAGGGTCCGGCCTTATGAGGGTGGAGATTTTTACGATCTCCCAGATCAACTTTATGTGCAGACCTGCCAGTGCCTGAACCCCCTTCGTGTGTATACGCAAGCAGAAGATCAAATACACACGTTAACGATCCTATAATGCATGTCAGCGTTCGGTGGGTTATGGAAACAAGAACATTCCCTGCATGCACACTCCCGAAAACGGATTATGGCTGCCTACATGGCGGGGGTAAAAACGGTCATACACGTAAAAAAAAGCCCACTGGTGTACATACGAGTGAACATGAGAGTTGCAGCCCATGAACGAAGTGATAGTAGTAGTAGTAGTAAGGCACACGGTCGTCTTGTGTTCTCGTTGCAGAGAAACGAAGTCCCCAGAGAGAACCTGACCCTGAAGAAGATCAACGAGCACATGCTGCCCAAAGATCCTCTCTACAAACCTCCACTCTCCCCTGACGGGGAAACCGCCTGATTGAAACCTCCCTTCGTGTCTGCTCGGGTGGATGTGTATAAGTGTGTGTGTGTGTGTGTGTGTTCGTTCTTTAGTTTAACGTCTTTTCACTGTAAGTGATATTAGACGAGGGAAGGAAAAAAATCAAGGGGGAGGGGGGGGATTACTGTGTACGCGTACGAGTAAGTGAGAGTGTGTGTGTGTGTGTGTGTGTGTGTGAAAATTATAAACAAAAAAACATAACAATATAACATATTTCTAATGAAAAACTAACAACTATAAGAGCGAACCAACTGGACTATTTAACAAGGAGTTGAAAAAGTCATACATTAGCAATGGACTGCTGAAGATCGTCCACACTGAAGATGATTTCAGGTCAGGGATTTGAGACTTTAACATATCGCAAGTTGGTATATGATCGGCTGTTATGTGAGCTCGGGTGGATGTGCATAAGTGTGTGCGTGTGTGTGTGTGTGTGTGTGTGTGTGAAGCTTTCAAATGTAGGATGGGTGGTTTGAGGGAGAAGAATTGGACAGCCAGACACTTTGACGCATGAATGTCATTGGTCTTGATTTGAGGTCCTTATCGATAGCATAGGTGAATGCATCTTCTTCTTTTTTTCTTTTTTTCTTTTTTTTTCTCTCTCTCTCCTTTTTTTTTGTGCATAACAGAACAGTATGATAAAGAAATGAATTACAGTGAGAGCAAATACTGAAAGAAAAGAAAGGACAATACTTTGGAGCCTACTTCTTCTTCTAAAGGGACAAATGGGACAGTACATTGAATTTGGGGTGTGTGTGTGGGGGTGGGGGGGGGGGGGTGGGACTTGCCATTCTATTCTTCTTCTCTTTTTTTTTTTCTTTTTTTTTGTTGTGTGAAATGTGAGAGGGCTTTCGAGTCTCTTTATTCTCTTTCATTCAGGGGAAATGACACTTTATGTTAGAAGGTTTGGGTTTGTTTTTTTTTAAGGTGGAAATGTGAGAGAACTTTCGAGTCTATTCTCTTTCATTCAGGGGAAATGAGACTATGTTAGAAGGTTGTTTTTTTTTGTGTGTGTGTGTGTTCTTGTTGGGTTTTTTTGTTGTTGTTGTTGTTGTTTTTTTTAAGGTGGAAATGTGAAAGGGCTTTGAGTCTCTTTATTCTCTTTCATTCAGGGGAAATGAGACTTTATGATAGAAGGGGGAGGATTAGATTGTACATAGGATTTTTTTTTTTTCTGTTTGCATGCTTGCTTTTCTTCAGCTTTCTTTTAGCGTTGTTTGTGTTGGTACTGACATACGATTTGTTTTTTTTTTCTTCTTTATTTTTGATTTGTTACGGGGTGGGTTTTTTTTTCTTGTTCTGTCCTAATTATCAGTTATGGTTTTTTGGGGGGATTCAAAGCGTGGGTTGTTTGTTTGTTCCTCTTGTTTTTGATCAGTTTATGCTGGTCAGCCAATAGCTGTGATATTTTCTTCTTTTTTTTTGTCAAATATGATTATCAGAATATGATGTGTGAGTTGTGAGGTGAACTTACATGACTTGTACTGAAGATGATTAGTAAATGGTCAAATATGCACCAGCGATTTGTGTGTGTGTGTGTGTGTTAAATTGAACCATTTCTACATTATTATCTTACATGATGTTTATGCTATGACAACATTTCCTTGAACACTGCCTGTCACTATGCGTTCACCTCTGTTTTGTTTCTACCACACACATGAACCAAAGGATCAATAACTTTATCAGTCGGCTTTCTTTTCAATCGCCAAAGACGTGGAACAAGCTCCCTGATAACCTCCGTCATTCCGATTCCTTCGCATCTTTTAAATCTCGTCTCAAAACTCACCTTTTCCCTCAGCAGTAAGTTCAATTGTGGCAGGTCCACTTCCTTTGCGTTAGCTGTGCTTGACTATGTATGTATACATATGTATGTGTACATAACTACATGCATGTGTATGAATGTGTATTGTGTGTGCGTGCGTTTATGTAAGTTTGTGCCTGCCTATGTGTGCATATGTGTTATGGTAGCTGTTAGATACACATGTATTGTTAAAAGGTATGTATGCAGTGTGTGTGTAGTCATATTTTGGTGTGTGTATGTAACATAGATATAATGTTTTCTGTTAAAACAAAAGCGTTTTTGTAAAGCACCTACAGCAGATTTCTGGATAGTGTGCTATACAAGTATCCATTATTATTATTAATAACCATTTCTCACTATCTACTCTCAGCTGACCCTGTGGTAGCTGTGCTCAATGAGGTGAGATATTGACAAATGGCGAAAACGAAATTCTTTTTCTTCCTTTTTTTTCTGTGATACTCAACCTCTATCATACGGCAGCTGTATAAAACCAGGTGAGCTCCACCAGCCATATTCCTTGTAGAACTTGAGTGGCCGTTTTAGTACGAGCATTAATACTGGATAATGTTTTGCCCATAGCACACCAGCCTTTTCAAGATCCATGCACACACGCTTGCATGCACAGACACACACACTTTTTTGCATGCTTTGCTTAAAAAAAAAAAAGAAGAAAAAAAAAGGTAACACAATAAACATGAAAACGAGGGCTCTCCTTTATTGTCAATGTCCTGCGTTGCTCTCACAAGGTCTGGTCCAGCCACAATTCTGTGAACGTCGTACCGTGCACACGGCTTCATGTGGAGAGTATTATTATAGTTCGTCCGCCTGTGACCCCATTCCTCAACAACATCAAAGGACATACCCTGTGACCCAATTCCTCAACATCACCATAAAAGGACATACCCTGTGACCCAATTCCTCAACAACAACAAAGGACATACCCTGTGACCCAATTCCTCAACAACAACAAAGGACATACCCTGTGACCCAATTCCTCAACAACATCACAGGACATACCCTGTGACCCAATTCCTAAACATCAAAGGACATCCCATGTGACCCAATTCCTCAACAACATCACAGGACATACCCTGTGACCCAATTCCTAAACATCAACAAAGGACACCCCATGTGACCCTTTCATCAACAAAGGACATACGCTGTGACCCAATTCCACAACATCAAAGGACATCCACTATGACCCCATTCCTCAACAATAACACAAAGGAGGCCAGGGCCAGGGACGATGTTCATCATAGCAGCTCAGGCCCCAAAGGCTCCGGCCAGACCTCCGAACATGCCGCCCCCGTTCATGGAGGAGTAGATCATCATGGTAATCATGGGGGCTATCCTCCTGTAGATGGCCGAGAAGGCGTCATTGCGTGCCCCTTGGCCCTGGCTGCTTCGCTGTGCTGCAATGCACCAGTGTTCACGTGCAGAACGTTTTTGAGAGCGTGTGTGTGTTTGTGTATGTATGTGTGTGTGTTTGTTGTAGTGCGTGTGTGTGTGTATGTATGTGTGTTTATGTGTGTGTGTGTGTGTGTGCACGTGCGTGTGTGGTTCTGATTAGTAAAAAGAAGAGCTGTTTGCTAAGGTTAGCAAAACTGAATTGACATTGAATCATTATGTATCGTATAGTGTTAATGAGTTTGCAAACCTTCACAAAGCAAATAGCTCTCCTTCCAACCGTACGCACACACACACACGCGCGCGCGCGCGCATGTGAACAGTTAAAACCATATTTACCTGCGTCATTTACAAAATCTGCAGTTCCATCTGCTTCCATTAGAAATGTCTTATATGATAATCAACATGTGTTTGAAATAGTTCAGAGTTTAATTTGGAGCCCAATTGGCATTTTGCTGTAATTCTACTGGTTCACTGGTTATTTTATTTTATTTCGTTTATATTCTTCTTCCTTTATTTGACTCACTTGTGTAAACAAAGTGAGTCTATGTTCGGTTGTCTGTGTGTGTGTGTGTGTGTGTGTGTGTCCGTGGTAAACTTTAACATTGCAATTTTCTGTGCAAGTACTTTGTTAGTTGACACCAAATTTGGTATAAAAATAGGAAAAATTGAGTTCTTTCCAGTCATCTTGTTTAAAATAATATTGCACCTCTGGGATGGGCACAATTTTTTTTTTTTTAAAGAAGCAGAATTATATGCAAAATGAATTTACTGTTATATTTATATTTTTCCATTCTCTAAACTTGGCAGTCATTTTTTATCATTTTTTGTTCAAACGGGAACTTCTTTTGCTAAGCATGGAAGTTATATTTCTGGTGCATGTCTTTGGTGCAGATAGTAAAAAAAGGGAAATTAATCTGTAATTAATGCTAGGGGGGTTAATTTGCTTTAAACTGATCTTTCTCATCTTAAACATTACATTTTGAAATTATACTCAATACATAAAAAGCTTGTGTGTTTTACTCTCAATGTACAGGGCTTTCACTATGTTCATTCGCCCAAGTGGTCTTTTTCGGAAAATACGAAAATCAATACTGCGAGTGGACTCTGTAGATCTATTGGCTGAGCCCTGAAGGTCATGGGCAAAAATCAATTGTGTACACATATATATACATATTCAAAGCGCGTGCTCATATTCCTCGCGAACGCGAAGGACGCCATTTTGTTTCAAGTTGTTTACCTGCCTCTTCAATCCTATATTCAATCGACAATACACGATAACGTGATGGAAAGTTGGAGAAGGAGACTGTTACATATGTATTCAGAGAAAGATTTGTGAACGCCTCATCACTTACTGGATTATGCCCCAAACTCCCATAAAAATATCAACAAAATCAGTCGGAATTCACAGTTAAAAATAATAAACCATGAGAGTTAATACCCTTGATGAAACGTACAAATTTCCAGTCATGATTTTTCTCAAAATGAAGTCCTTTTCGCTTCATACGACGTTTAGAAGTACTTGTACTTGGCTCTACATGTTATTAGTTTAACAGAATACTCAATTTTCATATCAACTTTAAAACTATAAAATTAGAATGAACATAAAAGAGAAATTGAATCGACCATGTCATACATTCCCGGCGTGTGTAACTAAACTTGTACATCTATCTAGATCCAGAGAAAACGGCTAGATGTAAATGTTGCAGTGTGATTGCGGCGATAGCCACGTCTCCTTTACCGCGGACTTAAAAAGAATTTTTGATTGCACTTAAAGATTTTTTTAATGCCCAAGATACACCAGAATGATATGATTTAAACAGGTTCTCACTGCAAATACCGCAATCGATTTAACGCTCTTAAAAAAGCATGTTAAATTATTGAACGTCAGTTATGGAGCCACGATAGTGTATTGAGTAAGACAGTTTCTTCTCACCCGAACACGCGGGGTTCGAATCTACCTTCAGGGCTTTTTAATTTTTTTTTTAACCTGAAGCTTTAAAATTACAAATACAGAACACACTTTAACGATTAGATTTTTTTTTAAAGTGTATGACACGTGAGTCTTGAAGGCCTTGCCTCTCTTTTTGTATTGAAATTGTTAAACGCTTCGAGCTTCATTCTGCCTTTGAAAAATCTCTACATAAAATGACATCCTCCTCCTCCTCCTCCTCCTGCTTCTTCTTCTTCTTTATCATCATCATCATCACCATACTTCTTACATTATTACATTATTATCATGTACACAAGTAATATCAACCAGTTTCACTTTCACTTTCACTTTCTCAAGGAGGCGTCACTGCGTTCGGACAAATCCATACACGCTACACCACATCTGTTGAGCAGATGCCTGACCAGCAGCATAACCCAACGCGCTTAGTCAGGCCTTGAGTGCATGCTTACATATTTGTGTACCTATGAAATTTGGATTTCATTTTACGTAATTTCGCCAGAGGACAACACTCTCGTTGCCATGGGTTCTTTTTCAGTGCGCCAAGTGCGTGCTGCACACGGGACCTCGGTTTATCGTCTCATCCGAAAGACTAGACGCTCAGTTTGATTTTCCAGTCAAACTTGGGAGAAAGGGCGAGAGCGGGATTCGAACCCACACCCTCACGGACTCTCTGTATTGGCAGCTGAGCGTCTTAACCATTCCGCCACCTTCCTCCAGTGCGTGGTTAATTCAGTTTCTTGTTAACTATTTTCTTTGGGGCGTGTCTGCACATCGTTGTACATTTGCGACCTATACATATGACGTACTTCCAGAAAATGCGAAAAAAAGAAAAGAGAAATCAAATACACATATTGACGGCCATACTTACCAACAGGCTTCAGTTCATTGAACTGATTACGGCAGCGTTTCTCCAGGTCGTTGTAGGAACAAGGAATGTTGTAATCATCTGTGGCAACAAGCACAGTAGTATGAACATGGTGTAAGCCAGGCGTTCCTTCCTTCCTTCATTCCTCCCTTCCTTTCTTCCTTCCTTCCTTCCTTCTTTCTTCCTTCATTCCTTCATTCATTGGTTCCAGATCCCAGACAGTTCTAGGTGACAATTCGTACCATTGGCCAACCAAATACCGAGAAAACTTCTTCAAGCTTGATTTTGCCTGCATTATATAGCTATACACAAAATGACATTACCATTGTTCTTGGTCTTGTTCAGACCTCAAGGCCTGACTAAGCGCGTCGGGTTACGCTGCTGGTCAGGCATCTGCTTAGCAGATGTGGTGTGGCGTGTATGGATTTGTCAGAACGCAGTGACGCATCCCTGAGGAACTGGACTGAAATGGACTGAAGTTAACAGGTAATCAGGTAATAAGCGTTCGTTCGTTTCAGGAACTGTGCAGTCTGTTGACTAATTAGTCAGTCAGTCATTTGTCAGTTCGCTCGCTCGTTCGTTCATTTGTTCGTTCATTGATTCTTTTCTTCTTTTTTTTTAAATCATGGGTCGCCTAGAGACCTTGCAGTCATATAAACATCTGTGCATCCACCAATCCATACACCGAGGACGCCACGTTCTCATACGGCACAATCACGTTAAGGAGCTGGTGGACAGCTTGAAAAGGGGATGGTGTGGGACAGGGACAGAGTAGGAGAGTGTGAGACAGGGACAGTGTGGGACAGGGACAGTGTGGGACAGGGTGAGACAGGGACAGTGTGGGACAGGGACAGTGTGAGACAGTGTGGGACAGGGACAGTGTGGGACAGGGACAGTGTGGGACAGGGTGGGACAGGTACAGTGTGGGACAGGGACAGTGTGAGACAGGGCGAGACAGAGACAGTGTGGGACAAGGACAGTGTGAGACACAGTGTGCGACAGGGACAGAGTGGGACAGGGTGAGACAGGGACAGTGTGGGACAGGGACAGTGTGAGACAGGGACAGTGTGAGACAGGGACAGGGACAGTGTGAGACAGTGACAGTGTGGGACAGGGACAGTGTGAGACACAGTGTGGGACAGGGACAGAGTGGGACAGAGACTGTGAGACAGACAGTGTGGGACAGGGACAGTGTGGGACAGAGACAGTGTGGGACAGGGACAGTGTGAGACAGTGTGGGACAGGGACAGGGTGAGACAGGGACAGTGTGGGACAGAGACAGGGTGAGACAGAGACAGTGTGGGACAGGGACAGTGTGGGACAGGGACAGGGTGAGACAGAGACAGGGTGAGACAGGGACAGGGTGAGACTGTGGGACAGGGACAGTGTGAGACAGTGACAGTGTGGGACAGGGACAGGGTGAGACAGGCACAGAGTGAGACAGACAGTGTGGGACAGAGACAGTGTGGGACAGAGACAGTGTGAGACAGAGACAGAGACAGTGTGGGACAGGGACAGTGTGGGACAGGGACAGTGTGGGACAGGGACAGTGTGGAACAGGGACAGTGTGGGACAGAGACAGTGTGGGACAGGGACAGGGTGAGACAGTGTGGGACAGGGACAGTGTGGGACAGGGACAGTGTGAGACAGGGACAGTGTGGGACAGGGACAGAGTGAGACAGGGACAGTGTGGGACAGGGACAGAGACAGTGTGAGACAGAGACAGTGTGAGACAGAGACAGTGTGGGACAGGGACAGTGTGAGACAGTGACAGTGTGGGACAGGGACAGTGTGGGACAGGGACCAGGGACAGAGTGGAACAGGGACAGTGTGGGACAGGGACAGGGTGAGACAGAGACAGTGTGGGACATAGTGTGGGACAGGGTGAGACAGACAGTGTGGGACAGAGACAGTGTGGGACAGGGACAGGGTGAGACAGTGACAGTGTGGGACAGAGACAGGAAACTCAGAACTCAAAACGTTTTTATTCAAGGATTAAGATTTTAGGCATTGCCTATTCTTCCAATCTGTCCTTGCTAATCTACATCTATTACAAATAGCACACACATAAATGAAAGGAAAAGGTTTTCATGCAGAACTGTATACATAATGAAGAAAACACCCCCCGGCCCTCCACACACACCCACATCCGTGCACACACATGCATACACACACGCACACACACACAGGGAGGGACAGCGAGAGACCAGTCATGCAGAAAAGGGGGGGTAACTCACTGAGGGCCATGGTCAGCACGCCCTTCATGTTCACCCAGCACCGGTTGGAGATGACGGTGGTGGGTTGCGAGTTCAAACATCGAATCAGGCTGTCCACCTCTCTGCCCAAACAAACAGAACAACATCACACACACGCACTCTTACACACACACACGACACACACACACACACACACACACACACACGCACGCGCACACACACACACACACACACACACGCACGCACACACACACACACTCACACGCGCGCACACACGAAACAAAACGCAGACATGACTGTACCACAACACACATGACAACATGCCATAACACGCTACAACATGCTGACATGACAATGTGCACTGCACAATGCATGTGGAGTGATGGCCTAGAGGTAACGCGTCCTTTTAGGAAGCGAGAGAATCTGAGCGCGCTGGTTCGAAAATCTGCTCAGTCGCCAATATTTTCTCCCCCTCCACTAGACCTTGAGTAGTGGTCTGGACGCTAGTCATTCGGATAATTATGACGATAAACCGAGGTCCCGTGTGCAGCATGCACTTTGCGCACGTAAAAGAACCCACGGCAACAAAAGGGTCGTGAGAAGAAACGGTCTTACTCAATACACTATCGTGGCTCCTAAACTGACGTTTAAAAATTTAACATTTAAACATGCTTTTTTTTTTTAAGGGCGATAAATCATTTGCGGTATTCGCAGTGAGAACGCTGTTTAAATTATATCATTCTGGTGTATCTTGGGCATTCAGAAAATCTTTAAGGGCAATTAAGAATTCTTTTTAAGTCCGTTTTCTCTGGATCTAGATAGATGTACAAGTCTAGTTACACCCGCCGGGAATGTATGACACGGTCGATTCAATTTCTCTTTTATGTTCATTCTAGTTTTATAAAGTTGATATTAAAATTGAGTATTTTGTTAAACTAATAACATGTAGAGCCAAGTACAAGTACTTCTAAACGTCGTATGAAATGAAAAGGACTTCATTTTGAGAAAAGTCAAGACTGGAAATTTTTACGTTTCATCAAGGGTATTAACTCTTATGGTTTATTATTTTTAACTGTGAAATCTGACTGATTTTGTTGATATTTTTATGGCAATTTGGGGCATAATCCAGTTAAGTGATGAGGCGTTCACAAATCTTTCTCTGAATACATATTTTACGGTCTCCTTCTCCAACTTTCTATCACATGTTATCGTGTATTGTCGATTGAATATAGGATTGAACGGGCAGGTCAACAACTTGAAACAAAATGGCGTCCTTCGCGTTCGCGAGGAATATGAGCACGAGCTTTGAATATGTATAAATATGTGTATGCAATTGATTTTTGCCCATGACCTTCAGGGCTCAGCCAATAGATCTATAAAGTCCACTCGTAGTACTGATTTTAGTATTTTCCGAAAAAGACCACTTGGTCGAATGAACATAGTGAAAGCCCTGTACATTGAGAGTAAAACACACAAGCGTTTTGTGTATTGAGTATAATTTCAAAATGTAATGTTTAAGATGAGAAAGATCAATCTAAAGCAAATTAACCCCCCTAGCATTAATTGCAGCTTAATTTCCCTTTGTTTACTATCTGCACCAAAGACATGAACCAGAAATATAACTTCCATGCTTAGCAAAAGAAGTTCCTGTTTGAACAAAAAATGATAAAAATGACTGCTCTTGATGCTGTGTCAGAATATCAGATCAAAGTGCCAAGTTTAGAGAATAGAAAAAATATAACAGTAAATTCATTTTGCATGTAATTTGGCTTTTTTTCTCTTTTTTTTTGTGTGTGCCCATCCAATAGGTGCAATATTGTTTTAAACAAGATGACTGGAAAGAACTGAATTATTCCTATTTTTTATGCCAAATTTGGTGTCAACTGACAAAGTATTTGCAGAGAAAATGGCAATGTTAAAGTTTATCACGGACACAAAGACACACACACACACAGACAACCGAACACCGGGTTAAAACATAGACTCACTTTGTTTACACAAATGAGTCAAAAAGGATGGCGCTATAGTGTAGCGAAGCGCTCTCCCTGGAGAGAGCAGCCCGAATTTCACACAGTCCCTGTCTCACACTGTCTCTGTCCCACACAGTCCCTGTCTCACACTGTCTCTGTCCCACACTGTCTCTGTCCCACACTGTGCTCACCTGGATCTGAACACCTCAGTGAGCACTCACCTGCACCTGAACACCTCAGTGAGCACTCACCTGCACCTGAACACCTCAGTGAGCACTCATCTGCACCTGAACACCTCAGTGAGCACTCACCTGCACCCGAAGAACTAGCCGAGCGCTCACCTGGAACTGAAAACCTGAGAGAGCATTCACCTTCACCTGAACACCTCAGTGAGCACTCACCTTCACCTGAACACCTCAGTGAGCACTCACCTTCACCTGAACACCTCAGTGAGCACTCACCTGCACCCGAAGAACTCGCCGAGCGCTCGCCTGGATCTGAAAACCTGAGCGAGCACTCACCTGCACCTAAACACCTCAGCGAGCACTCACCTTCACCTGAAGACCTCAACGAGCACTCACCTGCACCTGAAGACCTCAGCGCGGCACACCGGAGCGTTCCTGGCCAGGAAGCTGAAGTGATCCATGTGCTGCACACCGAAGTTCATGATGCACCTGTCGAAGGCCGTCCGACGCTCTTGGGGCGAGCAGTAGCCAGAGACCCTGGCCGTGCCGACTGCAGGGCCCGGAGACCCAGACCCTCCTCCAGACCGCCAGAGAGGCGATAGCTGAGACATGCCTGTGGAACGTCAACGCACGTGTTACGCACGAACACGCGCAGAGAGAACCTGCACACTGGGATGCCAGTGCAGTGTGACGGAATTAGACACAGGACAGAGACATTCACAGATGCACGTTCAGTTTCAGCTTCAGTTTCTCAAGGAGAGCTGAGCGTCTAGTCATTCAGAGGAGACGATAATCCGTGGTCCTGTGTGCAGCACGCACTTGGCGCACTGAAAAAGAAACCCATGGCAACGAGAGTGTTGTCCCCTGGCAAAGAAATCCACTCCGAAAAGTTTATGCATGCACCCAATGCCTGACTAAGCGCGTTGGGTTGTGCTGCTGGTCAGTTTGACTGGGTAGAAAAGGCGAGAGCGGGATTCGAACCCAGACCGTCACAGACTCTGTATTGGCAGATGAGCGTATGAACCATGTTGCCAGCTTCCTCCAACAGACTCTTGAATCAAGATTGAATCGACCATGTGACCCCTTTTGGACACACGCATGCAAGCGCAAGATATATGCACACACACGTGGATATGCACACACACACACACACACACACACACACACACTGGTCATTGTTTTTGTTTTTGGTCTTCTCATATTGGTCAACGTTCCTCCTCATTTACTCATATTGGCTATTATTCATCACGATGTACTCAAAATGGTCACCATTTATCACGATGTTATCATATTGGCCATTGTTCATCACGATGTACTCATATTGGTCACCATTCATCACGATGTACTCATATTGGTCACCATTTATCACGATGTACTCATATTGGTCACTATTTATCACGATGTACTCATAATGGTCACCATTTATCACGATGTTCTCATATTGGTCATTATTCATCACGATGTACTCATATTGGTCATTATTCATCACGATGTACTCATATTGGTCACCATTTATCATGATGTACTCATATTGGTCACCATTCATTATAATGTACTCATATTGGTCATCGTTTATAGTGTCCGTTTGCATCACTAAGAACCACCACCACACCCAACACTCAAAACCACCAGAAACACCCAACACCACTCAAAACCACCACCACACCCAACAACACTCAAAACCACCACCACAACACTCAACACCACTCAAAACCACCACAAACACACAACACTCAAAACCACCACCACACCCAACACTCAAAACCACCAGAAACACCCAACACCACTCAAAACCAGCACAACACCCAATACCACTCAAAACCACCACAACACACAACACCACTCAAAACCACCACCACATCCAACACCACTAAAAACCGCCATAACACACAACACCACTCAGAACCAGCACAACACACAACACCACTCAAAACCACCACCACATCCAACACCACTAAAAACCGCCATAACACACAACATCACTCATAACCAGTGCAAAACCCAACACCACTCAAAACCACCACAACACACAACACCACTCAAAACCACCAGAAACACCCAACACCACTCAAAACCACCACCACACCCAACACCACTCAATACGACGACACACAACACTCAAAACCACCACCACATCTAGCGAGTGTTGGCCTAGAGGTAACGCGTCTGCCCAGGAAGCAAGATAATCTGAGCGCGCTGGTTCGAATCACGGCTCAGCCGCCAGTATTTTCTCCCCCTCCACTACACTTGAGTGGTCTGGACGCTAGCCATTCGGATGAGACGATAAACAGCGCGCAACAAGAACCCACGGCTGCAAAAAGTATTCTGTAAAAGGTATTCAAAAATATTCTATAGAAAACTCGATTTCGATTGGAAAATAAAACAAAAAAACAAACAAATAAACAAAAAAAACCAACTTTTATATGTGCTTGAAATCAAGTCTAAAACCTCGTCAGTTGACTCTCTCAGACTTTGATCCGATTTGCAGACCAGTTCTGAGTTTAGCTCTCAGACTATTATCAAATTCATTACGGACAAGTATTGTTGTCAAGTGCATATGCTTTAGTAGCCTTGACAATTAAGCATATAATTTTTGACTGTAGCTTGATGAAGCCTTATGTACACGAAAGTGTGTCTTCACAAGTGACTGAGAACGTTGATGTTTTTGACTTTTTGCATTCATTATCAGTTATTTCGCTTGTCAGTTTAACGACTTCTCTTTTACGATGTCCTTTAAGTAATTTCCTGTAATTGTATTTAGACATTTGTTTTCAAATTTCACCCTCATTTCACCGTCATTTGCCCAGTTTCCCCCAACCCTCCATTCATTCACATCTCCCACCCCTTCTAACCGATAATACTCAAATGTATTCATAAATACTTTAACAAAATGTCTTCAATCACAGATATGTGTGACGGGACATTGAACAAAATTCCTCCCTCCTCCAGTACAATGCAATACACCACCCAGAACCAACAGACCAAGAACTCACATGTTCCGAACAACCCAACAGCAACCAGAAGGCTCGGAAACAATAGAGACGTCATGTTAAGTTTCGGCTGCTGCTGTTGCTGTTGCTGCTGCTGCTGTTGCTGCTGTGGCTGTTGTCGTTGCTGCTGCTGTTGTTGTTGCTGTTGCTGCTGCTGCTGTTGCTGCTGCTATCGTTGCTTGTCCTGCTGATGTCGGTGGTGTCGCAAGGGAAATGTGAAAAACACTCACACTGGGCAGAAGCTTACAGTCTGAACAAAAGCGGGCCAATGTACAGCGTCTTATATAGCAGTGGAAAAGATGACAAAGTGTTACCTGTGACAAATCGCTCACCTGTCAGGTAAACAACACGTGGTTGGCCGGTCACGTGCGGAGTCATATATCGTTCGTTATGTACTCGCCGTGACCTTGTGTCACGGCAACACTGTGAAATATTCGTTTTTATTAACATATTTCTATCATGATATATATTATGATTTTTTTTTATAGCAATGGTATAGGATATTTATTCTGTGTGGATTTGGTGGGTGAGTGGGGTTCAAATGGTAACCATGTGGTGATTTCAATGGTGAGAGAAAGAGACAGACAGACAGACAGAGACAGAGAGAGACAGAGAGTGTGTATGTATGTATGTATGTATGTGTGTGTGTGTGTGCGTGTGTTGGGTGGGGGGTTCAAATGGTAACCATGTTGTGATTCCAATGGTGTGTGTGTGAGAGAGAGACAGAGACAGAGACTGAGAGACAGTGAGAGAGAGAGAGAGAGTTGGTTTTTTTTCCCCCTGTGGATGCAAAAGCATATGGTTCAGTCACAGGTAACACTTTCCACTGCTATAATAAGCCGCTGTGCCTTGGTCCTCTTCTGTTTGGACTGTTGGCTTTTGCTTTGTGTGTGTGTGTGTGAGTGTGTTGGGGCAGGGGGGGGGGGTAACCATGTGGAAAGATTGATGTCATCCCTGTTTACCACAACACATTTATTTTCGCACTTGATCCATGTGGGTTCTTTGACCGGCAGTTCACCCGACTCGTCCTGTCCCATATTTCCACCGCTCTCTCTCTCTCTCTCTCTCTCTCTCTCTCTCTCTCTCTCTCTCACACACACACACACACACGCACACACACACAGAGGTTTAAGTTAGTTATGTATTTTACATTTTGTTGTCGCTGCGTGAGCACCATATTGTGTACTTTTGACCTCTTTCTAGAGGCCGGAGGCCTGGAGATTGAAGTTTTTGTTCTTGTTCTTGTTCTCTCTCTCGCTCTCTCTCTCTCTCTGTCTCTCTCACTCTCTCAACACACACGCACGCACGCGCGCACACACACACACACACACACACACACACGCACAAACATACACACATACACACGCACGCACACACACACACACACACACACACACACACACACACACACACACAGCAGAAGCCAACAGTCCAAACAGAAGAAGACCAAGGCACAGCGGCTTATTATAGCAGTGGAAAGTGTTACCTGTGACTGAACCATATGCTTTTGCATCCACAGGAAAAAAAACCAACACAAAAAACAAAATACATGTTTATTACAACCAGACAGAAGCGTCAGACTCGTGCATCTAATTCCTTCCTCTCTTTACATAAAGGACAAAATCATTGAAGAACACACAGTCCCAGCGTCGGCAGTTCGCAGGGAAAACCATCGATATTGGGTCGCCAGGAGGCCACACACCAGAGGAGACCCTGCCCTGCTGCTGAGTCACTTCGGTGGAGTTCAGTGGTGCCTTTTCTGATTTAGCGTACTTAGGACAGCACTACTGCCGACAATAACGGAATGAATGAGTGTCCGTCCCAAAGTGTAGACCGCCGTCACGTCTCTCCAACAACAGCCCCCACCCCACCCCCCCACCCCCACCCGCCCCCCACCATTAATCTGCCGACACTTAAAGACATTGAAAGGACTCACCGTAAGCACGGAAGTGGAGGGGTATCGAAACTGGGGTCACCATGACAACAGGGCATGAAAGGCCAGACACTTTGAGACTGTTTTTCTGTTTATATTGATGATGAAGAAGGAGGAGGACGATGACGATGCTCCTATGGCGGTCCATTTTTGTTTAGGACTACGTGACAAGGCTGTACTCTACGCTTTTTGTCATAATGATATCCCGGCGTCAACCAGGCCCGAGAGATACAGACACTCGCAGTGTTGGTCAGGTAATTAGAGCTACACGCCCAAAGACGCATCCTTGAAGTGGATGACACTCGACTGTGTGGTCCCAGTCTCCGCATTTCAACCCACATTTCAGCTCAACTCTTGGTAGGAACCGGCCGCCGGCCGAAAAACCCACCTCAGCTGGGATTCGAACCCGCGTCCTTACAGCCGTCAGTCCGCGATGCAATCCTCTTCGCCACGGCGGCTGGTATTATTATTATTATTATTATTATTATTATCATTATCATTATTATTATGCATTTGTATTTGTATTTCTTTACATCACAACAGATTTCTCAATATGAAATACGGGCTGCTCTCCCCAGGGAGAGCGCGTCACTACACTGAGAGCGCCGCCCATTATTTTGTATTTTTTCCTGCGTGCAGTTTTATTTGTTTTTCCTATTGAAATGGATTTTTCTACAGAATTTTGCCAGGGACTTCTTCTTCTTCTTTGTTCGTGGGCTGCAACTCCCACGTTCACTCGTATATACACGAGTGGGCTTTTACGTGTATGACCGTTTTTACCCCGCCATGTAGGCAGCCATACTCCGTTTCGGGGGTGTGCATGCTGGGTATGTTCTTGTTTCCATAACCCACCGAAAGCTGACATGGATTACAGGATCTTTAACGTGCGTATTTGATCTTTTGCTTGCGTATACACACGAAGGGGGTTCAGGCACTAGCAGGTCTGCACATATGTTGACCTGGGAGATCGGAAAAATCTCCACCCTTTACCCACCAGGCGCCGTCACCGAGATTCGAACCCGGGACCCTCAGATTGAAAGTCCAATGCTTTAACCATCCGGCTATTGCGCCCGTCTTGCCAAGGACAACCATTTTATTATCGTGTGTTCTTTTACGTGCGCTAAGTGCATGCTGGACACGGGACCTCGGTTTATCGTCTCATCCGAATAACTAGCGTCCAGACCACCACTCAAGGTCTAGTGGAGGGGGAGAAAATATCGGCGGCTGAGCCATGATTCGAACCAGCGCGCTCAGATTCTCTCACTTCCTAGGCGGACGCGTTACCTCTAGGCCATCACTCCACACGATGATTATTATGTTGTTGTTTTTCTTTCATTTTTTCTAAGGCGGTTGGTATTATTATTCTTATTCTTAAAACCCCTTCGGTGCCAGGGGGAAAACAGCAGAAAGTGGTGTTTCAGGTCATAAAACATTATCCAAAACAATAAGCCTAAAACTGAGAAAATGGTCTGGAGATATACCACTCTAGACGAACTGTGTGGATTTTCAGCCTTCCAGAGCTATTTCTCTTTTCCTGATGACGTCATCAGTGACGTCACTATGCACGTACGTAATACGTTTATGGCAGTCAAGGGGTTTTAATCGTTACCATTATAAATTGCTGGAGCTGATGATTACAATGACACAGTCAGAGGGCAGTGAAGATTACGACAAAGACGTAGCTGAACCACAGGTCATCACCGTTATCAAAGACCGAGAAGGATGAAGTCTGCATTGTCTGTTTGTCCTCTTGGTCAGCAGGTAGAAGAAAAAAGTGGGCTACAACTCCCACGTTCACTCGTATTTTCGCGAGTGGGCTTTTACGTGTATGACCGTTTTTAACCCGCTATGTAGGCAGCTATACTCCGCTTTCGGGGGTGTGCATGCTGGGTATGTTCTTGTTTCCATAACCCACCGAACGCTGACATGAATTACATGATTTTTAACGTGCGTATTTGATCTTCTGCTTGCGTACACACACGACCACATTTTCACTCTGCATGCCTGCATCGAGAAGCATCTGTCAAGAAATAAGAAATTCTATGTAGCATTTATAGATTCCAGTAAAGCCTTCGACAGAGTACAACATAGCCTATTGTTCGGTATACTGCTTAGAAATGGTGTTAAAGGTAGAATGTTCAATATTTTGAGGAGTATGTATAGTACGATACAATCTTGTGTTTGATGTGGTAATTCATGCACCAAATATTTTAAATGTATGCAAGGTCTGAAACAAGGGTGCTCATTAAGCCCTACTCTATTCTCGCTCTTTATTAATGAGCTTGCACATGAAATGTTTATGCGGGGTAAGCATGGAATACAGTTCCAACCAAATGATATTGAAATCTTTATTTTACTATTTGCTGATGATATTGCTCTTATGCCTTCCACGATTTCAGGTTTACAAAATCAGCTGAATGTTCTACATGAGTGTGCACAAAGATTACGCTTGAAAGTGAACCTAAATAAAAGTAAAGTTATAGTTTTTCGTAAAGGTGGATACTTAGGAAAGAAAGAACATTGGTTTTACGGTCAAGATTGCTTAGAAATAGTTAACTCTTACAAATATTTAGGTGTCCTATTTTCAACTAAACTTAGTTTTGAAGTTGCTACTGGATTTGAATATGTTATTCGTGCTAAGAAAGCTACCTTCGTAATTTTGAAAACTTTAAGGAAACTTGGACACTATTCTCCTAAACTGTTTTCCAAGCTCTTTGATGCTCAGGTCGTTCCCTCGCTTTTGTATGGCTCGGAGCTATGGGCTTTCAAACCACGAGAATCCATAGAAAGGATCAATTTGCAAGCTTGCAAATTACTACTAAACGTCCCACCTTTCACTCCTAATGATATGGTATACGGCGAACTTGGAAGATACCCATTGTTTATAAACTCTGCTGCAAGATGGTTTCGGCGACATAAACAGCCATTGTCTAGATATTCTAGAAAAGTCTACGATATGCTTTACGACATACAAAACAGAAATAATAATGCACAAAACTGGGTTACTTACGTAAAGAACCTTCTCTGTACAAATGGTTTCGGTTATGTTTGGTTGTTTGGGGCAGTTGGGGATGAAAAACTCTTCATACGCATATTTAAAGAGCGCTTACAGAATTGCTTTTGTCAGCGTTGGTATGCGCATGTGTCAGAAAGCAGGTGTTTTGAATTTTATCATTCGTTTAAAAGCGCCATTGAATGTGAAAAATAGTTTGATCACATTAATAACAGATATTTCTAAACAATATTTACACGTTTCAGAATGAGTGTTTCGGCTATAAATAGCCACATCCACCGCTTTTCCCCTGTTGGTCAAATGGGTTGCCCTCTTTGTTCTGCTGACTGTGAAGATGAATTCCATGTACTGTTTGAATGCCCAAACTACAGTGACCTTAGGTTGAAATATTGTATAAATAGTTCCAACTCATACCTGACAGGAGATCAGCAATGTGCAAGTATTTTGAATGGTGGACTCGATAGTAAACTAAATCTTTCAAAGTTTCTTTTTCTGGCTTTTAAGCGCAGAGACATAATGAATCATGAATCACTACCAACAACTAGTTAAGGTACGAAAATGATTAACTATGTTTTGTCATTGCCTTATTCAAGTGTCTTCTCACAAAGATGATCTTTAACTGATACAGATAGGACGAAAGATTTATTTATTCATTTATTCATGTATTTGTTTATCTGTCTGTTATCTACTTATTTGTGTGCCTTGTGTAGGTTTCTTTATGTATATTATGTTTGCAACGGGTCACAGGCCTATACGCAATTGAAACACTTGTTCTTGTTCTTATACACACGAAGGGGGTTCAGGCACTGGCAGATCTGTACATATTATGCTGACCTGGGAGATCACAAACAAACGCAAGCACGCACGCACGCACACAGACACACACAGACACACACACACACACACACACACACACACACACACACACACACACACTTTTTTTTTTGCATCTTTCACTAAAAAAAAAAAAAAAGAAAAAAAGGTAACACAATAAACATGAAAACGAGGGCTCTCCTTTATTGTCAATGTCCTGCGTTGCTCTCACAAGGTCTGGTCCAGCCACAATTCTGTGAACGTCGTACCGTACACACGGCTTCGTTTGGAGAGTATCATTATCGTTCGTCCCCCTGTGACCCAATTCATCGACAAAATCAACAACAAAGGACATCCCCTGTGACCCAATTCCTCAACAACATCAAAGGACATCCCACGTGACCTCATTCCTCGACGACAACAACAACAAATGACATTCCCTGTGACCCCTTTCCTCAACAACATCAAAGGACATCCCACGTGACCCAAATCATCAACAAAATCAACATCAAAGGACATCCCCTGTGACCCAATTCCTCAACAACATCAAAGGACATCCCACGTGACCTCATTCCTCAAGAACAACAACAACAAAGGACATCCCCTGTGACCCAGTTCCTCAACAACATCAACGACATCAAAGGACATCCCATATGACCCCCATTCCTCAACAACATCAAAGGGCATCCCCTGTGACCCAGTTCCTCAACAACATCAACATCAAAGGACATCCCACGTGACCCAATTCCTCAACATCAAAGGACATCCCAGGTGACCCAAATCATCAACAAAATCAACACCAAAGGACATCCCCTGTGACCCAATTCCTCAACAACATCAAAGGACATCCCACGTGACCTTATTCCTCAAGAACAACAACAACAAAGGACATCCCCTGTGACCCAGTTCCTCAACAACATCAACGACATCAAAGGACATCCCATATGACCCCATTCCTCAACAACATCAAAGGGCATCCCCTGTGACCCAGTTCCTCAACAACATCAACGACATCAAAGGACATCCCATATGACCCCATTCCTCAACAACATCAAAGGGCATCCCCTGTGACCCAGTTCCTCAACAACATCAACGACATCAAAGGACATCCCATATGACCCCATTCCTCAACAACATCAAAGGACATCCCAGGTGACCCAAATCATCAACAAAATCAACACCAAAGGACATCCCCTGTGACCCAATTCCTCAACAACATCAAAGGACATCCCACGTGACCTTATTCCTCAAGAACAACAACAACAAAGGACATCCCCTGTGACCCAGTTCCTCAACAACATCAACGACATCAAAGGACATCCCATATGACCCCATTCCTCAACAACATCAAAGGGCATCCCCTGTGACCCAGTTCCTCAACAACATCAACGACATCAAAGGACATCCCATATGACCCCATTCCTCAACAACATCAAAGGGCATCCCCTGTGACCCATTTCCTCAACAACATCAACGACATCAAAGGACATCCCATATGACCCCCATTCCTCAACAACATCAAAGGGCATCCCCTGTGACCCAGTTCCTCAACAACATCAACGACATCAAAGGACATCCCATATGACCCCCATTCCTCAACAACATCAAAGGGCATCCCCTGTGACCCAGTTCCTCAACAACATCAACGACATCAAAGGACATCCCATATGACCCCATTCCTCAACAACATCAAAGGACATCCCCTGTGATCAAAGGACATCCCCTGTGACCACTTCCTCAACAACAACCAGAACGACATCAAACGACAAAGGGGGCCAGGGCCAGGGCCAGGGCCAGGAAACGTGTGTTCATCATGGCAGCTCAGGCCCCATAGGCTCCGGCCGGACCTCTGAACGTGCCGCCCCCGTTCATGGAGTTGAAGATCCTTCGATGTTCTGCAATGCACCGGTGTTCACGTGCTGAACGTTTTTGAGAGCGTGTGTGTGTGTGGGGGTGTGTGTGTGTGTGTGTGTGTGTGTGTGTGTGTGTGATTAGTTAAAAAAAAAAATAGAAAAAAAAAAAGAAGAGCTGTTTTGCTGCTTTTTTTTTTTTTTTTTTTTTTTTTTTTTTGCTGAGGTTAGCAAAACTAAACTGACATTGAATCATTATGAATTGTATAGTGTTAATGAGTTTGCAAACCTTCACAAAGCAAATAGTTCCCTTCTAACTGTATTCGCGCGCGCGCACACACAAACGGTTTACACACACACACACACACACACACACACACACACACACACACAAACACATGTGAACAGTTACAACCATATTTACCTGTGTCATTTACAAAATCTGCAGTTCTATCTGCTTCCATTAGAAATGTCTTATATGATAACATGTTTGAAATAGTTCAGAGTTTGATTTGGAGCCCAATTGGCTTTTTGTTGTAATTCTACTGGTTCACTGGTTAGTTTATTTTATTTCGTTTATATTCTTCTTCCTTTTTTTCCTTTTTTTAATTAATGCTAATTGAGGAGAGAGGAACAGGGAAAGTAGTGATGATTTATATGGATGGCGTGGGGGAGATAATGGATTTTCGTCTAAAATCACAAATGTGGATAGACGTTAAGCAAAAGAACGAACGAACGAACACACACACACACACACACACACACACACACACACACACACACACACACACACACACCACATAGACAGATAGATATAGATACAGGTATATCTAAGAACAACAGTAGTCTTGACATGTCTTTAAAACTTGCAGTTAACATTATGTAGTCATGGTCACACGAGGAAATGGGTTGTAAAGCACTGGCAGTGAAACTGTTGCCACGGACCCTGCTATCATGGATTCATATTTGACTCACTTACGTAAATAAAGTGAGTCTATGTTTTAACCCGTTGTTCGGCTGTGTGTGTGTGTGTGTGTGTGTGTGTGTGTGTGTGTGTGTGTGTCCGTGGTAAACTTTAACATTGCCATTTTCTCTGCAAATACAAAATACTTTGTCAGTTGACACCAAATCTGGCATAAAAATAGGAAAAATTCAGTTCTTTCCAGTCATCTTGTTTTAAAAACAATATTGCACCTCTGGGATGGGCACAAAAAATTAAAAATAGAAGCCAAATTATATGCAAAATGAATTTACTGTTATATTTATATTTTTCATTCTCTAAACTTGGCACTTTGATCAGATATTCTGACACAGCATCACGAGCAGTCATTTTTTTATCTTTTTATTATTTTTTTTTTTTTTTTTTTGTTCAAACAGGAACTTCTTTTGCTAAGCATGGAAGTTATATTTATTTTGCATGTCTTTGGTGCAGATAGTAAAAAAGGTAAATTAATCTGTAATTAATGGTAGGGGGGTTAATTTGCTTTAAACTGATCTTTTTCATCTTAAACATTACATTTTGAAATTATACTCAATACATAAAAAGCTTGTGTGTTTTACTCTCAGTGTACAGGGCTTTCACTATGTTCATTCGACAAAGTGGTCTTTTTAGACTTTATAGATCTATTGGCTGAGCTCATGGGCAAAAATCAATTGCATACACATATTTATACATATTCAAAGCGCGTGCTCATATTCCTCGCGAACGCGAAGGACGCCATTTTGTTTCAAGTTGTTGACCTACTCGTTTAATCCTGTATTCAATCGACAATACACGATAACATGTGATGGAAAGTTGGAGAAGGAGACCGTTAAATATTTATTCAGAGAAAGATTTGTGAACGCCTCATCACTTACTGGATTATGCCCGAAACTGTCATAAAAATATCAACAAAATCAGTCGGAATTCACAGTTAAAAATAATAAACCATGAGAGTTAATACCCTTGATGAAACGTAAAAATTTCCAGTCTTGACTTTTCTCAAAATTGAGTCCTTTTAACTTCATACGATGTTTAGAAGTACTTGTACTTGGCTCTACATGTTATTAGTTTAACAAAATACTCAATTTTCATATCAACTTTAAAACTATAAAATTAGAATGAACATAAAAGAGAAATTGAATCGACCGTGTCAACTGGTGTAACTAAACTTGTACATCTATCTAGATCCAGAGAAAACGGCTAAATGTTGCAGTGTGATTGTGGCGATAGCCACGTCTCCTTTACCGCGGACTTAAAAATAGGTTTTAATTGCCCTTAAAGATTGTTTTGAAATGAACCAAGGTACACCAGAATAATATGATTTAAACAGCGTTCTCACTGCGAATACCGCAATCTATTTATCGCCATCAAAAAAATATGTTTAAATTTTTGAACGTCAGTTAAGGAGTCACGACAGTGTTGTAGGGTTCAAATCTGCCTTCAGGACTTTTTTTTTTAACCCGAAGCTTTATAATAACAAATACAGAACACATTTTAACGATTAGATTTTTTTTTTTTAAGTGTATCACAAGTGAGTCTTGAAGGCCTTGCCTCTCTTTTTGTATTGAAATTGTAAAACGCCTCAAGCTTCATTCTGCCTATGAAAAAGCTCCACATAAAATGACATCCTCCTCCTCCTCCTCCTCCTCCTTCTTCTTCATCACCATCACCATTCTTCTTATAATATTACATTATTATCATGTACGCATGTAATATCAACTAATGCGTGGCTGATTTAATTTCTTGTTTTCTATTTTCATTGGGGTGTGCCTGCATATCGTTGTACATTTGCGACCTATACACATGACGTACTTCCAGAAAATGCAAAATAAAGAAAAGAGAAATCAAATACACTGACTGACGGCCATACTTACCAACAGGTTTCAGATGAGTGAACTGATTACGGCAGTGTTTCTCCAGGTCGTTGTAGGAACAAGGAATGTTGTAATCATCTGTGGCAACAAGCACAGTAGTATGAACATGGTGTAAGCCAGGCGTTCCTTCCTTCCTTCCTTGCTTCCTTCCTTCCTTCATTCATTCATTCATTCCTTCCTTGCTTCCTTCCTTCATTCATTCATTCATTCCTCCCTTCCTTCCTTCATTCATTCATTGGTTCCAGATCCCAGACAGTTCCAGGTGACAATTCGTACCATTGGCCAACCAAATACCGAGAAAACTTCTTCAAGTTTGATTTTGCCTGCATTATATAGCTATACACAAAATGACATTACCATTGTTCTTGTTCTTGTTCAGACCTCAAGGCCTGACTAAACGCGTTGGGTTATGCTGCTGGTCAGGCATCTGTTTAGCAGATGTGGTGTGGCGTGTATGGATTTGTCAGAACGCAGTGATGCCTCCTTGAGGAACCGCACTGGGACAGTGTGGGACAGGGACAGTGTGGGACAGTGTGAGACACGGAGAGTGTGGGACAGGGATAGTGTGGGACAGTGTCGGACAGGGACAGTGTGGGACAGGGACAGACAGCGAGAGACCAGTCATGCAGAAAAGGGGAGTGGGGGGGGGGGGGAACTTACACAGAAACTTGGTCAGCACGCCCTTCATGTTCACCCAACACTGGTTGGAGATGACGGTGGTGGGTTGCGAGTTCAAACATCGAATCAGGGTGTCCACCTCTCTGCCCAAACAAACAGAACAACATCACACGCACTCACACACACACACACGCACGCACGCACGCACGCACGCACGCACACTCACACACACACACACACACACACACACACACACGCACGCACGCACGCACGCACGCACTCACACAGACATACACACATGCGCACGCACGCACGCACGCACACTCACACACACACACACACGCACACATGCACGCACGCACACAGATATACACACATGCGCACGCACGCACACACGCACGCACACACACACACACACACACACACAAACACACACACACACACACAAACACGCACACACACACGAACACACACTCACCTTCACCTAAACACCTTAGCGAGCACTCACCTGCACCTGAAGACCTCAACGCGGCACACCGGAGCGTTCCTGGCCAGGAATTCGAAGTGATCCATGTGCTGTACACCAAAGTTCATGATGCACCTGTCGAAGGCCGTCTGACGTTCTCGGGGCGAGCAGTAGCCAGAGACCCTGGGCCTGCCGTATGCAGGGCCCGGTGCCCCAGACCTTCCTCCTCCTCCTCCCACGGCTCCTCCTCCAGACAGCCAAGGAGGCCACTGCTGAGACGTGCCTGTGGAGGAACGTCAACGCCATGGGTTCTTTTACAGTGCGCCTAGTGCGTGCTGCACGCAGGACCTTGGTTTATCGTCTCATCCGAATGACTAGACGCTCTGCTCGATAATCCAGTCAAACATGGTAGAAAGGGCGAGAGCGGGATTCGAACCCAGACCGTCACGGACTCTGTACTGGCAGATGAGCGTATGGACCATTTTGCCACCTTCCTCCAACAGATTCTTTGAATCAAGATTGAATCGACCCTGTGACCCCCTTTGGACACACGCATGAACACACACGCGGATATGCGCACACACACGCGGATATGCACACAGACTCATTCAAAACCACCACCACCACACACAACTCCACTCAAAACCACCACACCCAACACCACTCAAAACCAACACCACACCCAACACCACTCAAAACCAGCACAACACAAAACACCACTCAAAACCACCACAGCACCCAACACCACCCAAAACCAGCACAACACCCAACACCACTCAAAACCACCACCACACCCAACACCACTCAAAACTACCACACACCCCCAACACAAGCAAAACCACCACCACACCCAACACCACTCAAAACCACGACACAACACTCAAAACCACCTCCACCTCTAGCGAGTGTTGGCCTAGAGGTAACGCGTCCGCCTAGGAAGCAAGATAATCTGAGCGCTCTGGTTCGAATCACGGCTCAGCCGCCAGTATTTTCTCCCCTTCCACTACACCTTGAGTGGTGGGCTGGACGCTAGCCATTCGGATGAGACGATAAACCACGCGCAAGAAGAACCCACGGCGACAAAAAGTATTCTGTAAAAGGTATACAAAAATATTCTGTAGAAAACTCGATTTCAATTGGAAAACAAAAAAACAAGAGAGGCAAGGCCTTCAAGACTCACTTGTGATAAATTAAGTCCCCTAGGATTAATTACAGAGTAATTTCCCTTTTTTACTATCTGCACCAAAATGTTTGCAAAATAAATAAAAATTCCATGCTTAGCAAAAGAAGTTCCTGTTTGAACAAAAAATGATAATAATGACTCCTCTTGTTGTGTCAGAATAAGAGGTCAAAGTGCCAAGTTTAGAGAATACAAAAAATATAAATATAACAGTAAATGCAGTTTGCATATAATTATGCTTCTTTTCTTTTTGTGCCTATCCCAGAGGTGCAATATTGTTTTAAACAAGATGACTGGAAAGAACGGAATTTTTCCTATTTTTATGCCTAATTTGGTGTCAACTGACAAAGTATTTGCAGAGAAAATGTCAATGTTAAAGTTTACCACGGACACACAGACACACGGACACACACACACACACACACACACACACACACACACACACACACAGACAACCGAGCACCGGGTTAAAACATAGACTCACTTTGTTTACACAAGTGAGTCAAAAAACAAAATTTCCTACATGGGGGTGGCTCTCTCAGTGTAGCGACGCGCTCTCCCTGGGGAGAACAGAACAAACTTTACACAGAGAAATATGTTTTGACAAAAAAGAGCACTACTATACAATACAGCGTAATACAACACAAGGCAGTAATATCCTCACTGTTGTACTCACTATTCACACATAACTGTGCAACTCAAAATGAATGTAACACCATGGTCAAGTTTGCCGACGATTCTACTCTAGAAGGGCTGATTACGAACAGTGATGAGTGAAAATATAGGGAAGAAGTACATGAACTTGTCAGCTGGTGTGATCAAAACAACTTAGAACTCCACGTATCAAAAACCAAAGAATTAATTCTAAATTTCAGGAAGACCAGATCTGACCCCTTACCACTTTTCATTGAAGACAAGCAAGTAGAGATCATCAGCGACTTTAAATTTCTTGGATTGATCATTTCCAACGATTTGAAATGGGAGAAAAATATGGAAAAAAAATTGTTAAGAAAGCACAACAGCACCTGTACTTTCTTCGGCACCTCAAAAAGTTCGGAATTAAAAAAGAAATCATGGTTGATTTCTACCGAGCAGTCATTGAAAGTGTGCTAACCTTTGCTATTACTGTTTGGTACGGAAACATTTCCAAGGCAGAAGTAGCAGCCCTTAACAGAATCGTAAAAACTGCCACCAAGATTACCGGGGCTGATCTGCCTTCTCTAGAAGACATATATTATAAGCGGCTACTAAAGAAAGCAAAATCAATCAGCCAGGACGAATCACATCCAGCTCTTGGGATTTTCGAGATGCTCCCCTCTGGTCGACGGTACAGAAGATAAGGACGAAAACCATTCGCTTCGCCAATAGCTTTTTCCCCAAAGCAGTCAATGCCCTGTCTCTCGAACAAATCCAGTGAAATAAATAGAATTGTGCAACCAACAACCATCTAACTGAATATCTAGACACCAGCCCCATCCACATGTAATATGCAGCTTCTGTTCAAACGTGTGTGTGTGTGTGTGTGTGCGTGTGTGTGTGTGCATGTGTGTGTGTGCATGTGTGTGTGTGTGTGTGTGTGTGCAGTGCGTGCATGTGTGAGTAGTTTTTATTGATATGCACTTGTATGTATCTTATTTGTACTGTATCTGAGTTTGTGTATGATTTTCGATGTATGATCGTATCTTGTTATGTACTATCTCCCCCAATATTCCTTGTGACCCCGGTACACTTGGTAATAACGACATGTTCTATTCTATTCTATACAATGCAACACAACACAATACAACACAACACAACACAATACAGTACAGTACAGTACAATACAACACAACACAACACAATACAATACACCACCCAGAACCAACAGACCAAGAACTCACATGTTCCGAACAATCCAACAGCAACCAGAAGGCTGGGAAAAAATAGAGACGTCATGTTACGTTTCGGCTGCTGCTGTTGCTGTTGCTGCTGCTGCTGCTGTTGCTGCTGTTGCTGCTGCTGCTGTTGCTGCTGTGGCTGTTGTTGCTACTATCGTTGCTTGTCCTGCTGATGTCGGTGGTGTCGCAAGGGAAATGTGAAAAACACTCACACTGGGCAGAAGCTTTCAGTCTGAACAAAAGCGGGCCAATGTACAGCGTCTTATATAGCAGTGGAAAAGATGATAAAGTGTTACCTGTGACAATTAGTCACCTGTCAGGTAAACAACACGTGATTAGCCTGCCACGTGCGGAGCCATCTATTGTTCGTTATGTATTCGCTGTGTCCTTATATCACGGCAACACTGTGAAATATTCTCTTTTTTTTATTAACTTATTTCTGTTATGATATATTATGATTTTTTTTTTTAGCAATGGAATAGGATGTTTATGGGACTGGTGGGTGGGTGGGGTTCAAATGGTAACCATGTGGTGATTCCAATGGTGTGTGTGTGTGTGAGAGAGAGAGACTCTGTGTGTGTGTGTGTGTGTGTGTGTGTGTGTGTGTGTGTGTGTGTGTGTGTGTGTGTGTGTGTGTGTGTGTTGGAGCAGGGGGGTGGGGTAACCTTGTGGAAAGATTAATGTCGTCCCTGTTTATTATAAAACATTTATTTTCGCAGTTGATTTATGTACAGTACTATGTGACTTCCTTGACCGGCAGTTCACCCGCCTCGTCCTGTCCCATCCTTCCCTGGCTCTTTGTATCGCTCTCTGTCTCTCTCTGTCTCTCTGTCTCTCCCTGTCTCTCTGTCTGTCTCTCTGTCTGTCTGTCTCTCTCTCATTTTTTTAGGAGAACATTCCAATGTAATTCAAATTACTCATGTAAACGTTGTAACGTGGTCGAAGATGAAAACCATTTTATGAACAATTGTGTCCTTTACAATAACCTGCGGCAAAAAAAAACGTCTGGACTCTGAAGGTCAGTCGTATGTTCACTTGCTGAAGAATGGTTCTGTTTACAGTATTTGTAAACTCTGCGTTTATACATTTAATGCCCTGAAGATACGACAGGAATTTTGTGACAACAATGAAGAAAGTAAGAATTAATTTACTATGCACAAGAGGCACTTTTGTTCTACAGGTTTAAGTTAGTATGTATTTTACATTTTGTTGTCGCTGCGTGATCACCATATTGTGTACTTTTGACCTCTTTCTAGGGGCCGGAGGCCTGGAGATTAAAGTTTTTGTTCTTATTCTTGCTCTCTCTCTCTCTCTCTCTCTCTCTCTCTCTCTCTCTCTCTCTCTCTCTCTCTCTCTCTCTCTCTCTCAACACACACACACACACACAGCGTCACTCTGTGAAGTTATTTCTAACGAGGTTCATTTAGTAAAACTTTCAAAGGCATTAGTTCATAGCCCTATTTCTACATCCCTTTAATGTACTTCATAATCATGTTACTGGTTTTAGTTATTATCATCATTATTGAATTGTTACTGTTAAAGCTAATTTCATGTTAGTTATGCATTTCTTAGTAGTTTTCTACCTTTTCTGTTTTATTATTATTTCTCTTTCCCCTCTCCCTACCCCTCCCACCGCCCCCACCCCCACCCCCACCCCCGCCGGCCCCCCCCTTTTTATTATTATTTTTTTTTTAATCATCTAATATCACTAATAGTGAAAAGACGCTAAACTAAAGAACGAACACACACACACACACGCGCGCGCGCGCACACACACACACACACACACACACACACACACACACACACACACACACACACACACACACATGAATGGTAGAGAAACAGAGGTAGGATTGGTTCGCGGATGAGGATGACTCGCTCCTCGTGCCAATAGTAGAGCCACACAAGGTGGTTTTCATAAAGCGTTTACTAGGGAGGCAAAAAAACACACACACAAAAAGACCCGAGGCACAACCAAACAGCGCTTAGCAGCACTAACACACACAAAATATCTGAAGCAGCGGTGTCAGTAAAACTCGAAAAGACACGAAAAGACACGAAAAGACACGAAAAGACGCGAAAAGACGCGAAAAGACACGAAAAGACACGAAAAGACGCGAAAAGACACGAAAAGACATATGAAAAAAAAAAGTGTTTTCGTATCTGTTCGCGTCTTTTCGTGTCTTACTTAAAAGACGTGAAAAGACACGAAAAGACGCGAAAAGACATCTGAAAAGACATCAGAATAGATATTCCAGGACTTTTCATGTCTTTTCACATTCTTTTCCGGTGTCTTTTCGCGTCTTTTCGTGTCTTTTCGCGTCTTTTCGCATGTTAGTATGTGTCACTAAAACTCGAAAAGACGCGAAATGACACGAAAAGACGCGAAAAGACACGAAAAGACACGAAAAGACATCTGAAAAGACATCAGAATAGATATTCCAGGACTTTTCATGTCTTTTCACATTCTTTTCCGGTGTATTTTTGTGTCTTTTCGCGTCTTTTCGCGTCTTTTCGTGTCTTTTCGCGTCTTTTCGTGTCTTTTCGCGTCTTTTCGTGTCTTTTCGCGTCTTTTCGCGTCTTTTTGCATTTTAGTATGACCCCTGAGCAGTACACATTTCCTACTATAGTCATAAGCCATAAGCATTTCTTTCTTTGCCCTAAGCAGTGCTCAGCCTATTGTGGGTTCCTCTGCACTTTTCCGAGCAACCTGTGCCAGGTTCCATTTCTATCAGGAAACGACTTGAATGAATCTGGCACACTATCTTATTTCATTTCATTTTATTGACTCACTTGTCTAAACAAAGTGAGTCTATGTTTTAACCCGGTGTTCGGTTGTCTCTGTGTGTGTGTGTGTGTGTGTGTGTGTGTGCGTGTGTCCGTGTGTCTGTGTGTCCGTGGTAAACTTTAACATTGACATTTTCTCTGTAAATACTTTGTCAGTTGACACTAAATTGGCATAAAAATAGGAAAAATTCCGTTCTTTCCAGTCATCTTGTTTAAAACAATATTGCACCTCTGGAATGGGCACAAAAAAAATAAAAAGAAGCCTAATTATATGCAAACTGCATTTACTGTTGTTTTTGTTTTGTTTTGTTTTTTATTCTCTAAACTTGGCACTTTGACCTCTTATTCTGACACAACAACAAGAGGAGTCATTATTATCATTTTGTGCTCAAACAGGAACTTCTTTTGCTAAGCATGGAATTTTTATTTATTTTGCAAACGTTTTGGTGCAGATAGTAAAAAAGGGAAATTACTCTGTAATTAATGCTAGGGGAGTTAATTTGCTTTAAACTGATCTTTCTCATCTTAAACATTACATTTTGAAATTATGCTCAATGTATAAAAAGCTTGGATTTTTTTAAAGTGTATCACAAGTGAGTCTTGAAGGCCTTGCCTCTCTTATTTTTTATACTCTTTTTACTCTTTTATTTTATTTCCTTAAAAAAAAATTTCAAGGCCTGACTAAGCGCGTTGGGTTACGCTGCTGGTCAGGCATCTGCTTGGTAGATGTGGTGTAGCTTATATAGATTTGACCGAACACAGTGACGCCTCCTTGAGCTACTGATACTGATACTGATACTGACACACTAGTTTTGTTCCATAGTGTTACAAACTACAACACTCCTCAATTAGTTGAACAAAAGTGACCAGAAGTCCTGGGCCTGTCTTTGTGACGCGGTGTGTGAATGATTGACACATTCACTGTTCCATTTTTACTGGCTTATTTCGCTCCTCTTTAAACCGATTTGTTACGATTCAAAACCTGCTGCTATACACACACTGTGACAACTTTAATTTAAGGCCAGACACTACAGTCAAATAACGACTTTTCTTCTCTCAGACTATATTTCTGTTGTTGTTTTTTTGTCTACTAGGTGTATTATCACTTGTGGATCACAAACAAAAGTGTTCTTAGATTTCTGTGAATACCCGTTGCTATGTAAACAAATCAAAATGGCCGCCAAACAATGTATCAAAGAAATCAGGTTTGTGGTCCATGTGGTGCATGCAGACACTTTTTGTTATGTCGACTTGATACACAATGACATTATCTTCATTTTCACGTGAGATTGTGTTGATTCTTCAATTATTGTACTTTTTATGAATTTTTTTTTTAATTTTGGGCATTGCGAAATCTTCAAAATTTACAATGGGTAAAAAGATTGGAACTGCTATGAATTAAAACCCAGAGAATATTTTCATACATACTCGTGACAAAACTTCAATAACATGTCATAAAACAATCATGCAAAGTCTCATGGTTGTAGGTTTACTCATCATTGAGCAAGTCCAAGGTATGTTGTCAAGGCCAGAAACTTGACAACTTGCGTCGAAACTGAACAAAAAAGTATTAATAATAATAATAAGTATTAATAAACACTTTCGTGATTCAGCAAGCAATCTTTATTGGCTTTTTTTTAATTGTTAAAGACATCTTTACAGTGGAAAAACTTATGCATATGATAGAAGAGATGTTCAAGAATCATAATCCATCATCAAAAACCCAAATCATGAAAAATCATCATTTTGGTCTCTTTTGCGACGGGTGCAATAGCCGAGTGGTTAAAGCGTTGGACTGTCAATCTGAGGGTGCCGGGTTCGAATCACGGTGACGGCGCCTGGTGGGTGAAGGGTGTAGAATTTTACGATCTCCCAGGTCAACATATGTGCAGACCTGCTAGTGCCTGAACCCCCTTCGTGTGCATACGCAAGCAGAAGATCAATTACGCACGTTAAAGATCCTGTAATCCATGTCAGCGTTCGGTGGGTTATGGAAACAAGAACATACCCAGCATGCACACCCCCGAAAACGGAGTATGGCTGCCTACATGGCGGGGTAAAAACGGTCACACACGTAAAAGCCCACTCGTGTGCATACGAGTGAACGTGGGAGTTGCAGCCCACGAACGCAGAAGAAGAAGAGGTAGGGGGAGAAAGATACAATGTATGTCACCCTTGACAGCAATGAACAAATGCAGTTGTATCTGTATTACTCTTTTTGCCACAACAGATTTCTCTGTGTGAAATTAGGGCTGCTCTCTCCCCAGGGAGAGCGCGTCGCTACACTGACAACGCCACTCTTTTTTTCTGTCTGCAATTTTATTTATTTTCCTATGTTTTTTCTTCGAAATTTTGTCAGGGACAACCCTTTTGTTGTTTTGGTTTCTTTTATGTGCAGTAAATACATGCTGCACATGGGACCTCAGTTTCTTGTCTTATTCGAATGACTAGCGTCCAGACCACCACTCAAGGTGAATGACAATACAAAATAAAAGCATACAGACATGTCAAAAAATAGCATACATAAATCAACCATAGCCTCGAAAAGCAATAAAAATTCAAACTGAAAGATATACAAATATAAAACCAGAAAAGCAACATAAAATGTTCAACTAAAACACATGAACAATCGTAAACCTTTCAGCTGAAGCACACCACCAACCATATGTCCTGAAATGAAACACAAAATGCACATAAAAAACGTGATGTACATACTTTTTTCCCATCTACAACATTCCCCAAGCTACAATCTTAGCCACTGCCAGATGGCTGGAACTAACACTGTCCCTAATGAGTTTCAGTTTCAGTTTCAGTTTCTCAAGGAGGCGTCACTGCGTTCGGACAAATCCATACACGCTACACCACATCTGTTGAGCAGATGCCTGACCAGCAGCATAACCCAACGCGCTTAGTTAGGCCTTGAGTGCATGCTTACATATTTGTGTACCTATGAAAGTGGATTTCATTTTACGTAATTTCGCCAGAGGACAACACTCTCGTTGCCATGGGTTCTTTTTCAGTGCGCCAAGTGCGTGCTGCACACGGGACCTCGGTTTATCGTCTCATCCGAAAGACTAGACGCTCAGTTTGATTTTCCAGTCAAACTTAGGAGAAAGGGCGAGAGCGGGATTCGAACCCACACCCTCACGGACTCTCTGTATTGGCAGCTGAGCGTCTTAACCATTCTGCCACCTTCCTCCCTAATGAACAAATGGTGACTGTTGGACCTTTTAAAATTTTTAACTCTCTCCATACGAACGGCGAAAGAGACGACGTTAACAGCGTTTCACCCCAATTACCATCATCAAAATATTGCAAGCGGAAGGGTCTTATACTGAAGACGTGAATGTTGACAAAGAATACCACAATTCTGACGACGGAAGCTAAAGGTTGGGTCATTCAGACACCCACTGGACATCCGAGGGGTCTGTGTGGAGGAGAAGAGAGGACTAGCCGTACTGAGTGAGTTAACACTATCCCTAGCTCTAGCCCAAGTAGGTTGACCCTGACAGTTTTCCACCCCTGTCAGCACCTGCACAAGATCCGTGCACCCGGATCGGATGAGACCTGGTGCTAGCCTAACACAAACTAGCGAACACTCGTCCATGTGACCGTCTGGGAGACTTGACTGCGTCCTGGCAGTTTTTATCACCTGTGCCCTCCCTCTGTGCACAGGGACCAGGAGGTGGAGCTTGGGCAGCAGCACCCATCCACCCTGGCAAGGGTCATCATCATAATCACCCACTGTCCTGACTGTTTTTTTTTTTTTTGCTTGGTTTTGTTTGGTTGTTTTGTTGTTGTATACTGAAACTGAAACTGTATTTTGGAGGTTTTTGTTTTTTGTTTTTGGTTGTTTTTTTTTTGGTGCCCCATCATCTGCACCGTTTCAGTGGCATTACTCACATGCCGCTCATTTAGATACTTCTATTCACGGCCACACCCGGGTTCGTCCGTCACAGTTCCAGCGTTGGCAGTCCGCAGGGAACCATCGATGTTAGGTCGCCACGAGGCCACACACCAGAGGAGACACTGCACTGCTGCTGAGTCACTTCGGTGGTGTTCAGTGGTGCCTGTTCTGATTTAACGTACTTAGGACACCACCTACTAAGCTCCCTGATAATAATGGCTTAGTCGCGGAGTCAGACTGAGTGAGCGTCCCTCCCAGAGTGGAGACCGTCACCACGTCCCTCAAACAACAGTCCCCCATGAATCTGCCGACACTGAAGACATTGACAGGACTCACCCCAAGCACGGAAGTGGAGGGGCATCGAAACTGAGGTCACCATGAGAGCAGGGCATGAAAGGCCACAGACTTTGAGACTGTTTTGTTTATATTGATGATGATGAAGGAGGGGGAGGATGACAATGACGATGACGATGTTGCTATGGAGGTCTATTTTGGTTTGGGACTGCGTGACAAGGCTGTACTCTACGCTTCCTGTCATAATGATATCCCGGCGTTAACTAGGCCCGAGAGATACAGACACTTGCAGTGTTGGTCAGGTAATTAGAGCAACACACCCAAAGACGCAATCCTTGAAGTGGATGACACTCGACTGTGTGGTCCCAATCTGGAAGGGGGGGGGGGTATTTTTCTTTCAGAGCCCGATCCTGCCTATTGAGACCATTGGAGAAAGTCTCTTTGCTTACCATTATGGAAATTGTGGTGTCTTCCTTGTGGTTTGGGAAAAATCCCGCTTCCCACTGCTGACTGACTTTTTTCTTTTCAAGCCTTTGTTTCTTCTCTTTCTACCTAAAGCCCTGTTCTCAGCTACGATTTGTATTTTTTGTATTTGTATTTCTTTTTATCACAACAGATTTCTCTGTGTGAAATTCGGGCTCCTCTCCCCAGGGAGAGCGCGTCGCTACAATACAGCGCCACCCCTTTTTTTTCCCGCGGGCAGTTTTATTTGTTTTTCCTATCGAAGTGGATTTTTCTTCAGAATTTTCCCAGGAACAATTCTTTTGTTGCCGTGGGTTCTTTTACGTGCGCTAAGTGCATGCTGCACACAAGACCTCGGTTTATCGTCTAATCCGAAATACTAGCGCCCAGACCAACACTCAAGGTCTCGTGGAGGGGGAGAAAATATCGGCGGCTGAGCCGTGATTCGAACCAGCGTGCTTAGATTCTCTCGCTTCCAAGGCGGACGCGTTACCTCTAGGCCATCACTCCTCATCAGGGGGTTCCGGAAACCATTAGTGAACCAGCCACAAGATCAAACTTACACACACACACACACACTGGCTGCACGCTGAAACAGTCTGCTTGCAACTGACTGCAATACTACATCAATTAAAAGAAAGGCTATCTCAATACTCTTGTGAAACCTCACAATTTCACTGGCATGAAAACATGATTTCCCAGCAGAAATAAGCCATCAAGGCATAGTTTCAGTTTCAGTAGCTCAAGGAGGCGTCACTGCGTTCGGACAAATCCATATACGCTACACCACATCTGCCAAGCAGATGCCTGACCAGCAGCGTAATCCAACGCGCTTAGTCAGGCCTTGAGAGAAAAAAAGGTAAATAAATAATAGATAATCTTATAGAAATAAATAAATGATAATTATAATATAAAAAAGGTAGAGGTAACGCGTTCGCCTAGGAAGCGAGATAATCTGAGCGCGCTGGTTCGAATCACGGCTCAGCCGCCGATAACCCCCCCCCCCCCTCCTCCACTAGACCTGGAGTGGTGGTCTGGACGCTAGTCATTCGGATGAGACGATAAACCGAGGTCCCGTGTGCAGCATGCACTTAGCGCCCGTAAAAGAACCCACGGCAACAAAAGTGTTGTTCCTGGCAAAAATTATGTAGAAAAATCCACTTCGATAGGAAAAACAAATAAAAACTGCACGCAGGAAAAAAAAAAAAAAAAAGTGTGGCGCTGTAGTGTAGCGACGCGCTCTCCCTTGGGGAGAGCAGCCCGAATTTCACACAGAGAAATCTGTTGTGATAAAAAGAAATACAAATACAAATACAATGTTAATGCGAGTAGAGCAGTAAACGTGTCAAATCGTTCACACAGGGCCACTAAGACAGGTCCAGGATGAGTTAGTCTTGTTCAGCCATTTGAGGAGTGTTGTAGTGTTTTGAAAGGAAGGGATAGAGTCAGTGTGCAGGGTAATGTGTGTGTGTGTGTGTGTGTGTGTGTGTGTGTGTGTGTGTGTGTTTCACATTTATTTGCTCATTTATCATCTTTTTTTTGTAATATTATTATTATTATTATTAGTGGTAGTATTTTTATGTATTTATCCATTATTATTATTTTTTTAAATTTTTTTTGTTATTTTATTTATTTATTTATTTATTTTATTTCGTTATTAATTTTTAATTATTTATTTATTTATCTATTTATTTATTTATTTTCTTCTTTCTCGAGGCCTGACTAAGCGCGTTGGGCCCAACTGCAAACGAGTCGCAGAAGGAGTAGGGAGGAGGGGAGAGGGAGGGGGTGGGTTGGAGGGGTGAAGGGATGGGGGGTGGGGGGGAGGAAAGGGAGACAAAGAGGGACTGGCGTAGGTGGCGCCACCTGAAATGAAATTATGAAATTATCGTGCTTAGAGCCTCGCCGACCACTAAGGCCATCTCAAGGTTATCGCCACGTTAATACCTACTATAAGGGTAAAAAAAAAATAATAATAAAATAAAATAAAAATAAAAACGAGTCACCACTTTAAGCTTTCCGCTCAATGTTTTAAAAACCTTCCACAGTTTAAAACCTTCAAATGTTCACTTCTTTCAAGACGACCATCAGCGCCCACGGAGGAGGGACATCACGAAACAAGGTCTTCAAAGAAACCGCCGTGTAATGTCTGTGTCTAACGTCATGCAGATCCCAAACAGTCAAGGAGCACGTGTTTCACGGTGAGAGGCTCATCACAGGGAATACATCGAGGGGCCTCTTCCCCTTTCAACAAGTAAGAATGAGTAAAAAAAAAAAAAAAAAAAAAAAAAGTGTGCCCCCGCATGCAGTCTGCACAGCACAGACTCCTCCTTTCTGTTCTTCACCCCCGAAGGAAGGTAGCACCACCTGCACACTTTTACAGATATATATTCCCAGGGACGTAACACCATGCCAAAAAGGGGGGGGGGGGGGGGGGGGGGGGGGGGGGCGCAGTGGGGGGGGGGTAAGGGTAGTCTCGAATTCCGATCACTGGTGACCACTGGATCAGAAGTCTAACGCCTGACTGATTTCGTCATGACGCCTCTCAAAATGCAGATACTTCACAATTGTATCTCGATTTCGAAAAAAAAGTTATGGCATTAATTTAATGGATAAGTCCAAAGCATGCTATTATAACTGTTGACAGCACTTAGTTGGAGAATTCTCTTAACTACCATTATGATAGAAACAAAATGATATACAAATAATGATAATAATAATAATGATAATATCATTTATTTTCAATCTGACATCATCATCTCAGATGAACAGACTATAAATGAACAAAAGGCGTCTTAACACCTTACTGATTCCACCATGGTGACTCTACGTGTATTGTATTGTATTGTACTGTATTGCATTATATTGTATTGTATTGTACAGACGGGCGCAATAGCCGAGTGCTTAAAGCGTTGGCCTTTCAATCTGAGAATCCCAGGTTCGAATCTCGGCAACGACACCTGGTGGGTAAAGGGTGGAGATTTTTTTTTCCGATCTCCCAGGTCAACATAATAATATGTGCAGACCTGCTAGTGTGTACACGCAAGCAGAAGATCAAATACGCACGTGAAAGATCCTGTTATCCATGTCAGCGTTCGGTGGGTTATGGAAACAAGACCAGCATGCACACCCCCGAAAACGGAGTATGGCTGCCTACATGGCGGGGTAAAAACGGTCACACACGTAAAAGCCCACTCGTGTACATACGACTGAACGTGGGAGTTACAGTCCACGAACACACAAGTATTGTGTGTGTCTGTGTCTGTGTGTCCGTGGTAAACTGTAACATTGCCATTTTCTCTGCAACTACTTTGTCAGTTGACACCAAATTTGGCATAAAAATAGGAAAAATTCAGTTCTTTCCAGTCATCTTGTTTAAAACAATATTGCACCTCTGGGATGGGCACAAAAAAAGAAGCCTAATTACATGCAAACTGCATTTACTGTTATATTTATATTTTTTTGTATTCTCTAAACTTGGCACTTTGATCTGATATTCTGACCCAACAACAACAGCAGTCATTATTATCATTTTTTTTGTTCAAACAGGAACTTCTTTTGCTAAGCATGGAAGTTTTCTTTATTTTGCAAACGTTTTTGGTGCAGATAGTAAAAAAAGGGAAATTACTCTGTAATTAATGTTAGGGGAGTTAATTTGCTTTAAACTGATCTTTCTCATCTTAAACATTACATTTTGAAATTATACTCAATACATAAAAAGCTTGGATTTTTTTTTTTTTTAAAGTGTATCACAAGTGAGTCTTGAAGGCCTTGCCTCTCGTGTTATTCTTTTATTTCTTTCTGTAAGTATTGTCAAAGTGGGGTTTTCTACAGATTTTTTTTTTTTTTTGTCAGGGAGAACCCTACTATTGCCGTGGGTTATTTTACGTGCGGCTCATCGTCTCGTCAAAATGACTTGACACCCAGAGCATCACCTCACTCAATGTCAAGAGGTGGTGGTGGTGGTGGTAAAAATCATGGCCGGTGTAGAAGAATCGAACCCGCGGACAATGGTTTCCCAGTCAGGTTACCACTGGGCCAACGCTTCACTCATGACTAACTACTGGAAACCGAACCTAAAAACCAAGTGGAGGTAGCCCCGAAATAAACCAAAGAATCCCTTCCGCCACCTCTATACCCCCCAAAAACCACCTCCACCACCTCAGAACACAAAAACCACCTCCAGACCCCCCCACTCCCTCCCCTCCCCCCTCCCCCCCCCAAAAAAAAAAACTCCTTCAACTCTGGACCCAACCCTCCCCCCCCCCCCACCTATTGACCCCAAACCACCTCCACCACCTCTGGACACAAAACCACCTCCAACACCTCCAGACCCAAAACCACTTCCAACACCTCCAGACCCAAAACCACCTCCACCACCTCAGAACACAAAAACCACCTCCAGACCCCCCACTCCCCCCAACTCCTCCCTCCCCCCCCAAAAAAAAAACAAAAAAAAAACAAAAAAAACAAACTCCTTCAACTCTGGACCCAACCCTCGCCCCCCCCCCCCCCCCCCCCCAATCTATTGACCCCAAACCACCTCCAGCACCTCTGGACACAAAACCACCTCCAACACCTCCGGGCCCAAACCACCTCCAACACCTCCAAACCCAAAACCACCTCCAACACCTCCGAACCCAAAACCACCTCCAACACCTCCACACCCAAAACCACCTCCACCACCTCCAGACCCAAAACCACCTCCAACACCTCAGAGTCTAAAACAAACCACTTCCAACACCTCCAGACCCAAAACCACTTCCAACACCTCCAGACCCAAAACCACTTCCAACACCTCCAGACCCAAAACCACTAAAAACACTTGAAGACCCAAAACTTAAACCACTACTGGCGGAAGTTGTCGATACTGTCACCTGCACAACGCCCCCTCTCCCCCTGCCAGACAGGATGTTCCGAATCTTGCCGAGCTCTGTCTGGAGATCCTGCGAGAGACCACCGCCAGACTTGCCACGTTTCGGTACCCGCTTTGGTGCTGCCACCCCGAAACTGAATCCGGGTGAAGGACGCAGTGCGTGTGAGGGCACAGTGTGAACTGTGCCGATGTGCTGGGCAACGATAGCTTCGAAAGGAGGGACTTCAGGTTTGACGTGAAGCTGGTAAGGACTTCGTCTGACGGAGGTTGCTTCTGCAGAAGTGTTCACCTGCAAGAAAGAAAGAAAGAAAGAAAGAAAGAAAGAAAGAAAGAAAGAACGAAAGAAAAAAGGAAGGAAGGAAAGAAGGAAAGAAAGAAAGAAAACAGGAAAGAAGGAAGGAAAGAAAGAAAGAAGGAAGAAAGAAAGACAGATAGAAAGAAGGAAAGAACGAAATAAAGAAAGGAAGGAGTAAGGAAGGAAAGAAGGAAGGAAGAAAGGAAAGAAAGAAGGAAAGAACGAAAGAAAGAAGGAAGAAGGGAGGAAGAAAGAAAGAAAGAAAGAAAGAGTGAAGGAAAGAAGAAACGAACGAAAGAAAGAAAGAAGGAAGAAATAAGGAAGGAAGGGAGGAAGAAAGAAAGAAGGAAGGAACGAAAGAAAGAAGAACGAAAGAAAGAAAGAGTGAAGGAAAGAAGGAAGGAAAGAACGAAAAAAAGAAGGAAGGAAGAAAAGAAAGAAAAGAAGGAAGGAAAGAACGAAAGAACGAAAGAAAGAAGGAAGGAAAGAAGGAAGAAAAAAAAGAAAGAAAGATAAGAAAAGAAAGAAGGAAAGAAAGAAAGATAGAAGGAAAGAGAGAAAGAAAGAAAGAAGGAAGGAAGGAAGGAAAGAAGGAAGAAAAGAAAGAGAGAAAAGAGTAGTAGTAGCTGTAGTAGTAGTAGTAGTAGTAGTAGTAGTAGCTGTTGTTGTTGTAGAGGTAGAAGGAGGAGGATATGGAGTAGTAGTAGTAGCAGCAGCAGCAGCAGTAGAAGGAGTAGTAGTAGTAGTTGTTGTTGTTGTTATTGCTGTTGTTGTAGGAGGAGGAGGAGGAGATGGAATAGTAGTAGTAGCAGCAGCAGCAGCAGTAGAATGAGTAGTAGTAGTAGTTGTTGTTGTTGTTATTGCTGTTGTTGTAGGAGGAGGAGGAGGAGATGGAATAGTAGTAGTAGCAGCAGCAACAGCAGCAGCAGTAGAAGAAGTAGTTGCTGTTGTTGCTGTTGTTGTTGCTGTTGTAGGAGGAGGAGGAGGAGATGGAATAGTAGTAGTAGCAGCAGCAGCAGCAGCAGCAGTAGTAGAAGAAGTAGTTGCTGTTGTTGTTGTTGTTATTGCTGTTGTTGTAGGAGGAGGAGGAGATGGAATAGTAGTAGTAGCAGCAGCAGCAGTAGAAGGAGTTGTAGCAGTTGCTTTTGTTGTTGTTGTTGTTATTGCTGTTGTTGTAGGAGGAGGAGGAGGAGGAGATGGAATAGTAGTAGTAGCAGCAGCAACAGCAGCAGCAGTAGAAGAAGTAGTTGCTGTTGTTGCTGTTGTTGTAGGAGGAGGAGGAGGAGGAGATGGAATAGTAGTAGTAGCAGCAGCAACAGCAGCAGCAGTAGAAGAAGTAGTTGCTGTTGTTGCTGTTGTTGTTGCTGTTGTAGGAGGAGGAGGAGGAGATGGAATAGTAGTAGTAGCAGCAGCAGCAACAGCAGCAGCAGTAGAAGAAGTAGTTGCTGTTGTTGCTGTTGTTGTAGGAGGAGGAGGAGGAGGAGGAGTGAGCAGCAGCAGCAGCAGCAGTAGGCCAGTTCTTTGATCATCCTCACCTGAAGTGACCGCTTCCATTCCTCTTGAACAAACGCTTCAAATCTGTCCCTGGACGGGTTCCTTTCAGGAGCTGAGCTGCCGCCGATATTCCCTGGAACACCACCAAAAATATCGCCGCCGATGTTCCCAGGAACTTGTCCAAACAAACCTCCGACGTTCTGTGGTTTCTGGAAGAACGAAGACCCTCTTACGCCCCCATGCTCTGAAGAAGCGGCAGAAGCTTGTCGCACACCGAGGAAGAAGAGCCTCTGTACCAATGAGAAGAGTCTCGTCACATCGCTGGCGCGGCCCGTGTCTTGCACGAGTCTCACGTGCGTACACATCGTGTCCAGGCTGGTGATGGTTTGGCTCATGGACTTCAAGACGGCTTCCAGGCTGAGGGTACCTTCCGAGACCTGTTTTTCCACCTCGCTCACGTGTTGGTCCACAAACCTCTTGACCTGTGCGATTCAGATGACAAATATTATGATGGCAGGTCCACTTCCTTTTCGTTAGCTGTGCTTGACTATGTGTGTATACATATGTATGTGTACATAACTACATGCATGTATATGAATGTGTATTGTGTGTGCGTGTGTTCATGTAAGTTTGTGCCTGCCTATGTGTGCGTATGTGTTAGGGTAGCTGTTAGATACACATGTATGTTAAAATGTATGTATGCAGTGTGTGTGTGTGTGTGTGTGTGTGTGTGTGTGTGTGCGTGCGTGCGTGCGTGTGTGTGTGTGTGTGTGTGTGTGTGTGTGTGTGTGTGTGTGTGTGTGGTCACATTTTGGTGTGTGTATGTAACATAGATATAATGTTTTATGTTAGCAAAAGCGTTTTTGAAAAGCACCTAGAGCAGATTTCTGGATAGTGTGCTATATAAGTATCCATTATTATTATTATTATTATTATGAATGTCGTGGTGGTGGTGGTGTTGGTGGTGGTGGCAGGGATGGTGATAATCATCATCATACTACTACTACTACTACGACAACAACTTCTGCCACCACCACCACCACCACTACTCATCGTCATCACTATCATTAGAAGAAGAAGAAGTTTTTCAAGGAATCAGCATTGTTTTCGGACAAATCTAAAATTATGCACGACATTACATCTGGACCAGCAGTATGACCCAACGCGCTTAGTCAGGCTTTGAGTGCATGCATATTTGTATTTCTTTTTATCACAGTAGATTTCTCTGTGTGAAATTCGGGCTGCTCTCCCCAGGGAGAGCGCGTCGCTACACTACAGCGCCACCCATTTTTTTTTTTTTTTTCCTGAAGTGGATTTTCCTACAGAATTTTGCCAGGAACAACCCTTTTGTTGCCGTGGGTTCTTTTACGTGCGCTAAGTGCATGCTGCACACGGGACCTCGGTTTATCGTCTCATCCGAATGACTAGCGCCCAGACCACCACTCAAGGTCTAGTGGAGGGGGAGAAAATATCGGCGGCTGAGCCTTGATTCGAACCAGCGCGCTCAGATTATCTCGCTTCCTAGGCGGACGCGTTACCTCTAGGCCATCGCTCCATATATCACTGTGTTAGTATTAGTGTGAATTTCGTCATCAGGATTTCGCCAAATGACATGTTCGTTGCCGTGAGGTCTTTTCCAGTGCGCCAAGTGAGTGCCGCACACGGGACCTCAGTTTATCGTATCATTCAATGACTCAACGCTCAGCTTGATTTCCCAGTTAAACTAGGATGAAAAAACGAGACAAGGATTCGAACCTTGACTCCCACGACATTGTATTAGCAGATAAACGTCTGAACTATTCTGCCACATTGCTAGAATAATAAGAAGAAGGAAGAAAAAGAAGGAGGAGGAGGGAGAAGAAGAAGGAGGAGGGGGGCGGAGGGGGAAGAAAAAGAAGAAGGAGGAGGAAGAGAAGAAGAAGAAGGAGGAAGAGGAGGAGGAGGGGAAAAAGAAGGAGGAGGAGGAAGAGAAGAAGGAGGAGGAGAAGAAGGAGAAGAAGAAGAAGGAGGAGGAGGAGGAGGAGGAAGAGAAGAAGGAGGAGGAGAAGGAGGAGAAGAAGAAGAAGGAGGAGGAGGAGAAGAAGGAGGAGGAGGAGGAGGAGAAGAAGAAGAAGGAGGAGGAGGAGGAGAAGAAGAAGAAGAAGAAGGAGGAGGAGAAGAAGAAGAAGAAGGAGGAGGAGGAGAAGGAGGAAGAGAAGAAGAAGGAGGAGAAGGAGGAGGAGAAGAAGGAGGAGGAAGAGAAGAAGAAGGAGGAGGAGGAGAAAGAGGAGGAGGAGAAGAAGAAGGAGGAGGAAGAGAAGAAGAAGGAAGAGGAGGAGAAGAAGAAGGAGGAGGAGGAGGAGAAGAAGAAGAAGGAGGAGGAGGAGAAAAAGGAAGAGGAGGAGAAGGAGAAGGAGGAGGAGAAGAAGAAGAAGCAGGAAGAGGAGGAGGAGGGGAAAAAGAAGAAGAAGAAGGAGAAGGAGGAGGAGGAGGAGAAGAATCAGAAGAAGAAGAAGAAGAAGACCCTTCTCATGCAACATCTCTTACACTCCATCAAACACAAAAAAAACCCAAGGTAAACAAATATGATAAGAGCAATCATAGTTAAAATGTGTATAGGCCTACGTGTATAATACAAGAAACACGGTTACAACATACATGCAGAGGGTCTATGACATAATTGAAATAACATAAAATTATTTAAGCATATTGCTGTAAATAAATCTGATCACGCCACACATTCATCAATAGTTAGTCCTAGCTAACCACATCCCATTGTCTGAAGAGGAGCATGTTAATTTAATTCACTCAGTACGGCCAGTCCTCTCTTCTCTACACAAACCCCTCGGATGTCCAGTGGGTGTCTGAATGACCCAACCTTTAGCTTCCGTCGTAAGAATTGTGGTATTCTTTGTCAACATTCACCTCTTCAGTATAAGAGCCTCCCTCTTACAATATTTTGATGATGGTGATTGGGGTGAAACGCTGTTAACTCACTCAGTACGGCCAGTCCTCTCTTCTCCTCTACACAGACCCCTCGGATGTCCAGTGGGTGTCTGAATGACCCAACCTTTAGCTTCCGTCGTAAGAATTGTGGTATTCTTTGTCAACATTCACCTCTTCAGTATAAGAGCCTTCCTCTTACAATATTTTGATGATGGTGATTGGGGTGAAACGCTGTTCGGACAAAACCATATACGCTACACCACATCTGCCAAGCAGATGCCTGACCAGCAGCGTAACCCAACGCGCTTAGTCAGGCCTTGAGAAAAAAAACAAAAAAAAAACAAAAAAAACGGGGGAATAAATAATAGATAAGCTTGCATAAATAAATAAATAAATAATTATAATATAGAAAAAGGTAGTAGTTATAATATTAGTAATACTAATAAAATGATAATAATAAAACATAAATAAATAAATAAGACAACAATTGTGATAAATAAGCGAATAAATGTAAAATATGAAGACACACATTCACACATACACCCACACATGCATAACAGAAATGCACCAAACATGCAGTTTCACATATATGAAAGCACAGTCAAATGCATATAAACGTACATGAGCTCCAACACACACACACACACACACACACACACACACATTGCCGTGCACCTCCTCTAGCCCCCTCCTCCACACACTCATTTCAAGTATCGCAGCTTCCACGGCACACACACACACACACACACACACACACACACACACACAAACACACACTCACAGAGATGAACACTTACTTGTACAAGCACATATGAAAGCACAGTCAAATACATATAAACGTACATGAGCTCCAACACACACACACATACATTACCTTGCACCTCCTCTACCCCCTCCTCCACACACTCATTTCTAGTCTACGTATCGCAGCTTCCACGGCACACACACACACACACACACACACACACACACACACACACACACACACACACACACACACACACACACAAACACACACTCACAGAGATGAACACTTACTTGTACAAGCACACACACATACGCCCATATCTCCCACCCCCAACCCCACACACGTACATACAAAGATATATATATATATATATATATATATATATATATATATATATATATATATATATATATATATATATATATACGTTCCAATATCCTGTTGCTCCCACAGTGTAGGCATGCATACACTCACATACCTCATCCTCTACCCCACCTCCCTCCGTACTCCCACCTCCCCTCACACACACACACACACACACACACACACACACACACACACACACACACACACACACACACGTACACATATCTCTCCTGACACTTGTGTACACTTTCACTCTCGCGCATTCACAAACACACTCAAAAGCACAGACCCACACATACACACAAACACACACAGCCGCCACTGACTGGCCGCAAGAGGGATGGGAAAAGATCTCTGATGCCAAGAACGTGGCGTCTAGTGTGTTGCTCAGTCTATTGTATTTGGAAAGGCCCACAGAGACTCTGTTCCGTTTTGAAGAAATTTGCGCAATGTTGGTTTGGAAATGATGCCGATATTTGTTTGATTTCCAAAGCATCGTGCTCTACCTTTCATGTTAGACTTGCGGCCGCTCCCTCTCTCTGCTTCTATTTCTTTGAGGCGATCGATGGTGTGATGGCCTTGTACCTGTTCTTTTTGGTATTCTTTGACTTTTCTGAGGATTTCCGATTTTCCTAGATGTAGGCCGCTCGTTGGTGTTGCGTTACCAGCAAGTCTGTCAGCTCGCTCATTTCCCTTAACACCTGCATGTCCTGGGCAGTATGACCATGTGAGTTTTTTAATCTGAAAGTTGCGCATTGCGTTATGCCACTCTGGGCTTCCCATTCCGTTTTCAATTTTCTGTATGAGGTTCATTGAGTCGGTTAGAATCATGGCATGTTGGTTTCCGGGCGTATGGATGGACGATAGCCACTGGAGGGCATGTGTCACAGCTTCAACTTCCATTAGGCTGGAGGTTGTGACTTTGTAGGCAGCATTCTCTTCCCAAATTGTTTTTCCATTTTGTTTCGCAGTGAATCCCCAACCAGACTGGTCTTTGGTGACTGAGCCATCTGTGTATATGATGATGTCCTCTTCTTTACTGTTTTCTTCTATAAGCAGCTTCACTTCCGCATCAGTTTTGCCCTCTGGCCATTCCCGACAATGTCTTCCTAGAGTGGGTGAAATGACTGTGTTGAATAGATGGTTGAGGTTTTCGGGGTTTTTCTCCCATTCTTTTGTTTCTTTCAGGTCTTGTAGTCGGCATACTAGCTGGATTGTGTCTTCTGCTTGCCCCATCCATGATCTTCCTCGTCCTAGACGGCTGCCTTTTGGTTCTTTGACTGCGTCATGCAGTGGGTTTTGAGGATTTTCTAATGCTTTGAAGTAGGTCTTGACCTGTTCTAACTTGTTTCTGGCCTGCACTGAAGGAAGGTCAAGCAGGTATCGCATGGTTTCTGTGGGCGTGTCTTTTGTTGTTCCAAGGATCAGCCTCATAGCTTCATTTTGGACTCTTTCTAATTTTAGGAGGTTGCTTTGAGACGGTGTTGTTAGCCCAAGTCCGTAGTCGATCACACTGAGGACGAGTGATTGGTATAGCAGGAAGAGGTGGCGTTGTTCAATTCCTTTGGTTGCCATTGCTTTTAAGACTGAAAGGCCCTTTTTGCATTTGAGAACAGTATTTTCCGTATGTTTTCTGAAGGTCAGCATCCTGTCGAAGTGTATTCCTAGGTAGCGTAGGCATTCAGTTTTCTCAATTTGAATCCCATCTTTGTCAACATTCACCTCTTCGGCATAAGAGCCTTCCTCTTGCAATATTTTGATGATGGTGATTGGGGTGAAACGCTGTTAACTCACTCAGTACGGCCAGTCCTCTCTTCTCCTCTACACAGACCCCTCGGATGTCCAGTGGGTGTCTGAATGACCCAACCTTTAGCTTCCGTCGTAAGAATTGTGGTATTCTTTGTCAACATTCACCTCTTCGGCATAAGAGCCTTCCTCTTGCAATATTTTGATGATGGTAATTGGGGTGAAACGCTGTTAACGTCGTCTCTTTCGCCGTTTCGTATGGAGAGAGTTACGTAAATAACGAAAAGAAAACAACAAAACCAACGACAACTCACCATGACCAGTGAACGATACTAAGGAAGACTAGTTTAACCGAATCTTTAAAAGAAAAAACAAAAGAAAACAAAATTAATTTAAAAAAACCTCTCGAACATTATATTGCAGTGCATAATGTGTATTTTCTTTCCTTCATGAACCACGAACTGTGAAACATCCATACTATTTCATTTCTTTTTTTGTTTATTTGTTTGTTTGTTTGTTTGTTTTGGGGGGTTGTTGTTGTTTTGTTTATAATTGTTCTTTTTTCTCCTGTGCAGTTATGCCACGTGTGCGTTATCACACACACACACACACACACACACACACACACACACACAAAACACAACACAGCACACACATACCTAGAGACACAGACAGCCAGTAAAACAGACAGTAAAGGACAGAGACAGACAGACAAAATTAAAACAAAACAAAACACGTAGAGAGACAGAGACAGAGAGAGAGAGACAAGGAGAGAAAGAGACAAAGACACAGAGACAGAGAGACAGACAGAAAGACAGAGACAGAGGAAGAGAACAAAAAAGCTGCTTCACCTCTTCCGCTCTGCTCCTCAACTGAGCTAAGATATCCGACGCGGTCGCTTCAAATCCTGCTTTGTGTTCCCGGGCTAATCGCAAAGATTCCTTCAGCCTTGGACGAAGTTCATTCCGACACAGCTCACTCACGGCCTGCAAGGACCTCACCATGTCCAGACTCGCCGAGTTCAGATCCTCAGCTGAGTGAGGCTGGTGAGCGGTCAGCTTGCAATCCCTGCAGATGGCGGTTCCGCAGTCGTTGCAGAAGAACCTGAAGGTTTCCCCAGGGTGGAGGCTGCAGTTTCGTTCCTTGGGTGGAAGGACTGTAGGCCTAACCCAGCTCCTAGCACCACCACTCTCAGGAGAAGCTTCAACCGAAGAGTTTACCGTCACAAGCGTATGGGAACGCGTGGAAGTCAGCTTGGAGTGAATCTTGCCGCAACCTTGACACAGAAACTGCTCGCATTGGACACATTTCCAGGTGACGTCATTTCCTTCTTTCTCCTCCTCACACACGTCACACACGCGTCTTCTCGCGGCGTGGTTCTCGCCGCTCTGCGAGACCTGCAGCGCCGCTTCCACGGAGACGTCCACCGGAAATTCCTCTGCGCTCACTTCCGGTGTTGTTATTGTTGTTGCTGTTCGTGGTGGTGGTGGTGGTGGTGGTGCTCTGACGATCTCAGTCAGGCAGACAGGACAGTAGGGGAATTGACTGCCGCTTTTTTCTTGCAGTCTGTGAGTGAGGCAGCGTCGGCAGAGGGAATGAAAACATGGGATGAGACAGGGTGGCTCCAGAAAACTTTCCAAGCACGCGGGGCATTTCCGTGGGGCACTTTCCACGACCAGGTCTTCCGCTTCTTCTTTCGTGGCTGAGGCCATGTCTTTTTTTGGTGTGGGTGGTTTGAAGGGTGTTGGGGGGTCGTGGGAGGGTGGGTGTGGGGGGTGTGGGGGGGGGGGGGGGGGTGAGAGAGTGGCGGGCAGAGACCCAGAGTTTTGACTGACTCAGCTCAGCTCAGCTCACAAACACAACCCACGACGGATCTAAGCTGTAGAGAATCTGGTGAACAAGTTCCTCAGTGCAGGTGTCCAAGACGTGACTTAATACAGTGAAGGCGGGAGAGAAGAAAAAAAAGAAAAAAACAGGTGAAGGAGTGGGAAAGGCTGTCGTTTATCGTCTTTTTGGTGTGTGTATTTTGGGGTGTGTTTTTTTTCCCGATGGTGTTCTGGCAGTGCTGTGGTTTCCAGTGAAGACTGTCAACTGTGTGTTTATCACCTGAGGAAAAAAGAAAAGAAAAATAAAACAATGTGCAACCTTTCAAATAATTTATGCGTTCACACACACGCTCGGGCACACACACACACACACACACACACACACACACACACACACACACATTCATACATACACACGCGCGCGCGCACGCACGCACGCACGCACTCACACACACCCATAAACACATGCATGCTCGCATGTGTGTGTACACGAACCACACACCCATGGACACACGAGCATGCATTTCCACGTCCCACACACACAAACGCGCGCACGTACGAACACACACACACACACACACACACACACACACACACACACACACACACACACACACACACACGTACATACACACAAATGTAATATTAAACTGAAACCACGAAAAGTACAACACATTCAGATGGGCAGTACGAAGGGACTTAAATTGAAGACAACAACAACAACAACAACAACTACTACTACTACTACTACTACATAATGCACTCAAAACTATTAATTTTTTAACAAACAAACAAAACACAAAACCTCACTCTTGTAGCTCGCTTCCAAAGAGGATCGTCAAACCCTAAAGCTACGTTCACAAGTGCAGTTGTTTGCTCACAAATCTCGAACAAGCTGACCTTCACTGATAAAGACAGTGACGGGTGCGTCATATGCTCCATTATCACTGGTTTTAACCCTTTACCGGTGAATTGTAGTGAAATACAGCAACTGCGACGCGAGTGACAATTTGTGGGGTTGTGGTTATAGGAATGTGTGTGTGTGTGTGTGTGTGTGTGTGTGTGTGTGTGTGTCTGTGTCTGTGTGTAGTTGTGGTGTGTGTGTGTGTGTGTGTGTGTGTGTGTGTGTGTGTGTGTCTGTGTCTGTGTGTAGTTGTGGTGTGTGTGTGTGTGTGTGTGTGTGTGTGTGTGTGTGTGTGTGTGTGTGTGTCTGTTTGTAGTTGTGGTGTGTGTGTGTGTGTGTGTGTCTGTGTCTGTGTCTGTGTTTGTGTGTAGTTGTGGTGTGTGTGTGCGTGTGTGTGTGTGTGTGTGTGTGTGTGTGTGTCTGTGTCTGTGTGTAGTTGTGGTGTGTGTGTGTGTGTCTGTGTGTCTGTGTGTCTGTGTCTGTGTGTAGTTGTGGTGTGTGTGTGTGTGTGTGTGTGTGTGTGTGTGTGTGTGTGTGTAGTTGTGGTGTGTGTGTGTGTGTGTGTGTGTGTGTGTGTGTGTGTGTGTGTGTGTGTGTGAGGGGGGAGTGGGGTAATGTGGGAGATACGGAATGTGTGTGTGTGTGTGTGTGTGTGTCTGTGTGTGTGTGTGTGTGTGTCTGTGTGTGTGTGTGTGTGTGTGTGTGTGTGTGTGTGTGTGTGTGTGTGTGCTTGATAGAAACCTGACTGAATGAGACGACACGTATAATGAACACCTAAAGGCACAATAGCCGAGTGGTTACAGGGTTGGATTTTCATTCTCAGGGTACCGGGTTCGAATATCGGTGACGGCACCTAGTGGGTAAAGGGTGGAGATTTTTTTCCGATCTCCCAGACCTGCTAGTGCCTGAACCCCCTTCGTGTGTATACGCACGCAGAAGATCAAATACACGCACGTTAAAGATCCTGCAATCCATGTCAGCGGTTGGTGGGTTATGGAAACAAGAACATACCCAGCATGCACACCCCCGAAAACGGAACATGGCGGGTTAAATAAACAAAACGGTCATACACGTAAAATGTTAAATGTTTCATGTTTGTCTGAGTGTGTATATGTACGTGCCTCAAATCTGATTGAATGACACAGGAAACGAACGATGAGCGCCCAGTGGCACCCATCAGTCGGCTGTACACAGGTAGGCAGCCTGTTATGCAAATGATCCCGCGTTTGTAAAGCGCTTAGAGCTTGGTCTCTGACCGAGGATAGGCACTATTTCAGTATCCATATCAATCAATCAATCAATCAATCAATCAATCAATCTTCTTCTTCTTCTTCTTCTGCGTTCGTGGGCTGCAACTCCCACGTTCACTCGTATGCATACGAGTGGGCTTTTACGTGTATAACCGTTTTTACCCCGCCATGTAGGCAGCCATACTCCGTTTTCGGGGGTGTGCATGCTGGGTATGTTCTTGTTTCCATAACCCACCGAACGCTGACATGGATTACAGGATCTTTAACGTGCGTATTTGATCTTCTGCTTGCGTATACACACGAAGGGGGTTCAGGCACTAAGCAGGTCTGCACATATGTTGACCTGGGAGATCGTAAAAATCTCCACCCTTCACCCACCAGGCGCCGTCACTGTGATTCGAACCCGGGACCCTCAGATTGACAGTCCAACGCTTTAACCACTCGGCTATTGCGCCCGTCAATCAATCAATCAAAAGTGAGTGGCTACCATCCTGACCTGCTATCACAATACTATTTGGCGTCAGGTGACCAGCCCTTCGCTGACCGGGCACACGCGGTGCCTGTCCGGTTCGTCGCCTATTCCTCCGAGTCCTACTTCGCCGCATTTATGCCTCCTATTCCTACTTCGCCGCATATATACCTCCTGTTCCTACTTCGTCACCTATTCCTCCTATTCCTACTTCGCCGCATTTATACCTCCTGTTCCTACTTCGCCGCCTATTCCTCCGATTCCTACTTCGCCGCATTTATGCCTCCTATTCCTACTTCGCCGCCCATTCCTCCTATTCCTACTTCGCCGCATATATACCTCCTGTTCCTACTTCGCCGCATATATTCATCCTATTCCTATTTCGCCGCTTATTCATCCTATTC
>NC_134910.1:22152211-22154711 GCF_041734735.1 Babylonia areolata | reverse complement strand
CACGTGTTGGCTCCAAGCGCCACACCCTGGTACACCGCCTCAGCTGGCGGGCTAAACCACGTGAGGGGGTGGTGTTGACACTGCACCACTAGGGGGAGGAAGAGCTGCACAGCCAGCCAACGGCTAGGGCGGAAGGGCTTCCAGCAAGCTCAACGACTAAGTGTCCGGGGTCAAGGCGACCACCCAGGTATTGGGTGACCTCGGCTGTGACCAACGACCTGGAGAGGGATGGGCTCCGCCAGGCCACTCAGCCCAAGACACACCATGATGATGACAACCCCCACTCATTCCATACCGGATCGGTCGCCGCCCGGGTCACCAAGGACCGCGTCTTCTGCTGCACACCAGGGCAGAGGCGAAAAATATGCTACTGGTAACACCTCAGCAAAAATCAGAGGCAGAGACAACATCGTGATTGGCACATGGAACGTCAGAACTCTCCGTGCAGCAGGAAAAATCAAAGAACTGACATACGAGATGGAACGATACAACTGGAACATCATAGGGCTTTGTGAAGTACGCTTGAAGAACATTAAAGATCTCACAACTGAAGAAGGCCACAAACTGTACTACAGTGGCAAAGAAGACCGCCACGAGCATGGGGTAGGCTTCCTCGTCCTCAAGAACATCACAAACTGCATCTTGGGATGTCGCCCAGTTTCAAGCCGCATCATCACCATTCGGCTCAAAGCCTCACCATTCAACATCACGATCATACAGGCGTACGCACCTACCTCTGACTACGAGGACAGCGAGGTTGAGGCATTCTACGACCAACTACAAGACATCGTGAACCAAGCACCACGGAAGGACATACTTGTGGTGCAGGGCGACTGGAACGCAAAGGTTGGAGCAGACGCACAGCCAAACTGGCAAGGCAACTGCGGTCCTTTCTGTAATGAGGCATCCAACGACAGAGGTCTCAGATTGTTGGAGTTTGCCAGATACAATGACCTCATATTGGCAAACACACTTGGAGCGCACAAAAAATCCAGAAGATGGACCTGGCAAAGCCCTGGCGGAGACTACAACAACCAGATCGACTACATCCTGGTGAAGAAACGCTTTCGGTCCTGCATCAACATCGCCAGGACCAGAAGCTTCCCAGGGGCAGACGTGGGCAGCGACCACAACCTGGTCATGATGACCTTCCGACTCCGCCGCAAGAAGATCGCAAAGCAAGGTACCACACGAATGAGATTCGACCTCGAGAAACTGAAAGACCCAGAGGTTGCAGAATCTTTCAAAGCCATAATTGGAGGAAAATTCGCCGCACTGACCATCTTGCAGGACGAAGAGGTGAACATCGACAGAGAAACAACTGCATTTAACACTGCAGTGACTGAGACTGCCAAAGAAGTTCTGGGCACAAAACGACCAGTGAAGAAGCCCTGGGTCACCCCTGACATCCTCGACCTAAGCGATAAACGAAGAGCACGGAAGAACAAGAAAGGCACCCCTGAAGGAACAAACAAATACAGGACCGCCAACAACAAGGTCAAATCCAGCATGAGAAAAGCAAAAGAAAACTGGATAGAACAACAGTGCTCAGAGATTGAAGACAACCTGCAAAAGAACAACTCAAAAAGAGCATACGCAACTGTCAAAAACTTGACAACAACCAAGCAAGGACGAGTCAGCACCATCCAGGACAAATCAGGGAAATGCCTCATTGAAGAAAAAGACATCATACAGCGCTGGACTGAATATTGCTCCGAGTTGTACAACCATGACACCAAAGGTGACACTTCAGTCCTGAACTGTCCCCCATCAACCAACAACGACAGCCAGCCAATTCTTCGGGAAGAAGTAGAGGCAGCAGTGAAGACACTGAAAGCAGGGAAGTCAGCTGGCGTCGACAACATTCCCGCCGAACTGATTCAAGCTGGAGGCGAAGCGGTGATTGATGCCCTCACCACCATCTGTAATAAGATCCTGCAGACGGGAGAGTGGCCAACCACCTGGACACAATCATTGGTCATCACAATCCCCAAGAAGGGCAATCTACAACAGTGCAAAAACTACCGCACTATCAGCCTAATCAGCCACCCCAGCAAGGTCATGCTAAAGGTCCTTCTCAACCGACTGAAGCCGCAAGCAGAAATGATCATCGCCGAAGAGCAGGCCGGCTTCAGAGCAGGGAGAAGCACAACAGAACAAATCTTCAACCTGCGCTTGCTGTGCGAGAAGTATCTCCAGCACCAAAGAGACCTCTACCACGTCTTCATTGACTTCAAGAAGGCGTTCGACAGGGTATGGCACGCTGCCTTATGGGCCACCATGCACAAATTCAACATCAGTGAAGACATCATCCAAGCCATACAGAACCTATACGAAAGAGCAACCAATGCAGTCCTCTTCAATGGTAGCACGGGTAACTGGTTTAGAACCACGGTCGGAGTCTGACAGGGCTGTCTACTCTCTCCCACTCTCTTCAACCTCTTTCTTGAAAGGATCATGACTGACGCCCTGGAAGATCATGTGGGAACTGTCAGCATTG
>NC_134910.1:22139711-22142211 GCF_041734735.1 Babylonia areolata | reverse complement strand
GGAGAGAGAGAGAGAGAGAGAGAGAGAGAGATACAGTGATACAGACAGACGGAGACAGAGAGACAGACAGAGAGAAAGATCGGAGACAGACAGACAGAGAAAGAGAGAGGAGAGAGAGGAGAGAGACAGGCAGACAGAGAGACAGACAGACAGAGAGAGAGAGAGGAGAGAGACAGGCAGACAGAGAGACAGACAGACAGAGAGAGAGAGAGGAGAGAGACAGGCAGACAGAGAGACAGACAGACAGAGAGAGAGAGGAGAGAGACAGACAGAAGGACAGAGAGAGAGGAGAGAGAGAGAGGAGAGAGAGAGGAGAGAGAGGAGAGAGACGGGCAGACAGAGAGACAGACAGAGACGGAGAGAGAGAGAGAGAAGAGAGACAGACAGACGGAGAGACAGACAGAGACAGAGGGAGAGAGAGAGAGGAGAGACAGGCAGACAGATGGAGAGAGAGGAGAGAGAGGAGAGAGACAGGCAGAGAGACAGACAGAGACAGAGGGAGAGAGAGGAGAGAGAGAGACAGACAGAGAAAGAGAGGAGAGAGAGGAGAGAGACAGGCAGACAGAGAGACAGAGACACACACAAAGAGACAGACAGACAGACAGACAGACAGACAAAGAGACAGAGAAACGTACCGAAACGAAACGAAATTTTATTTCACCAGGGTAATGAGATAAACAAGTACACATGCTTTTTTTTTTCCTACCCAGCCCTGGACATAAAAAAAAAACACACACAAAAAAACACCAACACAAAAACGCAAATACGAAGCATAAGAGAAAAAAAAAAATCATAGAGAAAGAGAAACAGAAAGACGGAGAGACAGGCAAAGACAGAGAGACAGACAGAGAAAGATCAGAGAGACAGAGACAGAGAGAGAGAGAGAGAGAGAGAGAGGGACGGCTACTTACTAGAGAGAGAGATGTAATGACTACATACATAGTTGGTGGCGCGGACGTGGACGTGTCCTTCAAGCCTGCGCAATGGAATTTTTAGGTGGAGTGCAGTGTGCGCAGTACTGGCCCCACCCTTTACACCCGTGGTTCATCTGCCATAGCCTAGCAAGCTGGGACGGTGACAGTGAGGTCCTCAGGTCGTAGGTTTTATATCAGACTGTCCTTGTCCTAGCCTCTGGCTCAAAAACCTTCCTCGGAGGCACGGGGGCGCGGCTACTGAAAGTCGGGACATGGCCATGGACCCAGGGTCAATGCATGTCGAGACTGTCCTGCATTCCTTAGCACTTCATGGGTTTTACTTCAGACTTTTCCTTGTCTTAGATGGACTGCCTTCCCGGGCTGTCGAGCTCCATCTGCCCGCATGTGACAGGTAGCACAGGGTTACATGGTACCTGTGGCAGGTAGAGACCTGACCTGACATACATACATACACAGAGAGATACTCAGTACTGATGAATGGCTTCCAATAAAAAGAATTTTTGGTACAGAGACAGAGAAAACTCAGAACTCGAAGCAAACTTTTTATTTTTTATTCATCGTGACATCTTCTTCAAACATATGTCCCGCGAGAGAGAGAGAGAGAGAGAGAGAGAGAGAGAGAGACGGGAGGAGAGAGAGAGAGAGAGAGAGAGAGTATGGGGGTGTGGGGGTGAGAGAGGGAGAGAAGGAGGCAGGGAGGGAGAGAGAGGGGGGGGGAAAGAGAAACACAGATACAGAGAGAGTGTGACAGAAACAGAGACAGATTGAAAGTGAGACAGACAGACTAGACAGGCAAAGACAGACAGAGAGACAGAGACAGAAAAACAGAGAGAGAATGAGAGAAGGAGGGAGAGACAGAGAGAGACAGACAGAAAAACAGACAGAGAGAGAGAGAGAAGGAGGGAGAGACAGAGAGACAGAGATCCCAAGATTGAATGAAAAAACAACAACAAAAAAACAGAGACAGATTGGAAATGAAACAGACAAGCAGACAGACAAAGACACAGACAGAAAGAGAGAGAGAGAGAGACAGAGACAGACAGACAGACAGACAGACAGAGAGACAGAGACAGAGAGAGACAGAGAGAGAGAGTATGGGGGTGTGGGGGTGAGAGAGGGAGAGAAGGAGGCAGGGAGGGAGAGAGAGGGGGGGGGGGGGAAGAGAAACACAGATACAGAGAGAGTGTGACAGAAACAGAGACAGATTGAAAGTGAGACAGACAGACAGGCAGGCAAAGACAGACAGAGAGACAGAGAGAGACAGAGACAGAAAAACAGAGATACAGAGAGAGTGACAGAAACAGAGACAGATTGAAAGTGAGACAGACAGACAGACAGACAGGCAAAGACAGACAGAGAGACAGAGAGAGACAGAGACAGAGAAGCAGAGATACAGAGAGAGTGACAGAAACAGAGACAGATTGAAAGTGAGACAGACAGACAGACAGGCAGGCAAAGACAGACAGAGAGACAGAGAGAGACAGAGACAGAGAAGCAGAGATACAGAGAGAGTGACAGAAACAGAGACAGATTGAAAGTGAGACAGACAGACAGACAGGCAAAGA
>NC_134910.1:22114711-22119711 GCF_041734735.1 Babylonia areolata | reverse complement strand
ACAAAAAGAAAAATTTAGTACCAATGATAGTTTCGTAGTTATTGAACTTTGGTTTTGTTTATTTGTCGGCCATTTTGAATCGTTTCCATGGCAAACGGTGCATGAAGAACGGTTTTTGTTTTATTCTCTGTGTGTGTGTGTGTGTGTGTGTGTGTGTGTGTGTGTGTGTGTGTGTGTGTGTGTGTGTGTGTGTGTGTGTGTGAATCCTGGGTGATACCTAACAATATCCACCTATAATAGTTATTCATCACAGTTCAGAAAACGAAACTGTTTTTTTGAAAATAACTGCCGCATCTGGCCTTAACTCATTCGTTCCATTTTATCTTGACACTTCACTTGTTAATTCCATTTCAATCTTCCCCCTTTCTCCCCCCCCCCCCCTGCCCGCCTCCCTCTCCCTCTCCCTCTCCCTCTCTCCCCTCTTTCTTTCTTAGGGGACCCTATCCCATGCGGGTTGGCCAAGTCGTACAACGGGGCAGGGCTGACCTACGACAACCCCAACAGGATCCACGGGTCGACGGCCACCTACAAGTGCGAAGTGGGCTTTAAGGGTCCAGAGGCCATCATCATGTGCATCTCTGGAGTATGGTCAGACCCTAAGGTCCCTGTCGCCTGTGAAGTCGGTACGTTGTGGTGTGTAGTGGGGGTGGTGTAGGGGTTAATTAAGGGGTGTGGAGGCGGGAGTTGGTTGTGGGTGTGTGTGTTTAGGACGGAGAGAGTGAAAGAGAGAGAGAGGGGGGGGTGGAGTTGGGAAGGGAGAGAGAGGGTGGAGAGGAGAGGGAGGGAGGAAACAGAGAGAGGTGGGAAGGGAGAGAGTGAAGAAAGAGAGAGAGGAAGGGAGAGAGAAAGAAAGAGAAGAAAAGAGGGAGGGAGGAGAGAGAGTCGTGTGTGTGTGTGTGGGGGGGGGGTGGAGTATGGGTTGGTCGTTTGTGGATGAGAGAGTATGACGGAGAGAGAGGGGAAGGGAGGATAGAGAGGGAGCAGAGAGAGGAAGGGAGAGAGAGAGAGAGAGGGAGGGAGGGAGAGAGAAAGAGAGAGAAAGAGGAAGGGAGGAAAGAGAGATGTGTGTGTACGCGTGGGAGTAGGGTTTGGTAGGTTGTGGATGAGTGTATGATGGAGAGAGAGAGGGGGGGGGGGAAACAGAGAGAGATAGGGAGAGAGACAAAGAGGGAGGAAGAGAGGGAGAGAGAGAGGGGGGGGATAAGGGAGGGAGAGAGAAAAAGGAGAGAGAGAGAGGGGGAGATAAAGAAGGAGGGAGGAGAGAGGGAGGAGAGAGAGGAAGGGAGAGAGAGGGAGCAGAGAGATGGAGAGGGAGAGAGAGAGAGAGATACATTGTCACTTCAACCAAAACGCTCCACTTTGTCTGTCTGTCTGTCTGTCTGTGTGTCTCTCTGTCTCTGTCTCTCTCTGTCTCTCTGTCTCTGTCTCTCTCTCTCTCTCTCTCTCTCTCTCTCTCTCTCTCTTGTTCCTGCAATCACGTGACACGAATCTGAAATCTTGACGACAGAGATAACAACAACAACAACAACAACGATGATGATGATGATGATGATGATGATAATAATAATAATAATAATAATAATGTCGTGTAGAATCACCAACGAGACGATTTTGTGTGGTGGTGTGTCAAAATTGTAAACCTGAAGATGGAATTCCAACAAAAACAAAAATGAGGAGGAGGAGGAAGAAGAGGAGGAGGAGGAGGAGGAGGAACAGAAGAAGAAGAAGATTGTATGATTGTCGTGTCCGACAATCACCATCAGGACAGCAGAGGAAACAACTGCTGTCCCGACAATGTGGCCTAGAGTTTGATCACAGTGGAGAGAGTGTCTTGCCCAAGTTACATCCCCTCTCTCTTTGGCCGAAAGGGTTTTTTAGGACAGTCGGCTTTAGGATGGTGCTCAAAGACCAGTAACAATAACAATGAGAAGAGGAAGAAGAAGAAGAAGAAGAAGAAGAAGAAGAAGAATGATAACAACAACAACAACAACAATAATGATAAGAAGAAGAACAACAACAACACCAACAACAATAATAATGATAAGGACAACAACAACAACAACAATAATAATAATGATGATGATGATGATGATATGACAACAGCAACAACGACGACGACGACGACAATAATAATAATAATAATAATAACGACAACGACAATAATAACATTCCTCCAATCTCCTTTCCTTCCCCCCCCAACCCCCTAACCCTACCTCACCCACCCCCAAACCCCTCTCCCACAACCTCCCCTCCCCCCCCCCCAAACCCAACCCACCACCACCGCCACCACCCACCACCACCCACCACCACCACCCCCCAGTAACGTGCGGACCACCCACACGCATGATGCACGGGCACGCGTCCCCGACACGCGGTCAGTACGGCGACACGGCCACCTACACGTGCGACCCGGGCTTCCAGGCGGACAACATCGCCTCGCCGTCCAAGTGTCAGGCTGACGGCACCTGGACCCCTCCCTCCTTCAGCTGCACCAACATGATGGGTAAGGGCGAGACAGGGCAGGGCAGGGCAGGACGAGAAAATAGTTGTGAGACATGACATGACAGGGCAGGACAAGACAGGTCAGGACAGGACAGGACAGGGCAGGACAAGACAGGTCAGGACAGGTCAGGACAAGACAGGTCAGGACAGGACAGGACAGGACAGGGCAGGACAGGACAGGGCAGAACAAGACAGGTCAGGACAGGGCAGGACAAGACAGGGCAGGACAGGACAGGGCAGGGCAGGGCAGGACAGGACAGGGCAGAACAAGACAGGACAGGACAGGGCAGGACAGGACAGGGCAGGACAGGACAGGTCAGGGCAGGACAGGACAGGGCAGAACAAGACAGGTCAGGACAGGACAGGACAGGTCATGACAGGGCAGGACAAGACAGGTCAGGACAGGACAGGGCAGGACAAGACAGGACAAGACAGGTCAGGACAGGACAGGACAGGACAGGGCAGGACAAGACAGGTCAGGACAGGACAGGACAAGACAGGACAGGACAAGACAGGACAGGACAGGACAGGACAGGGCAGGGCAGGACAGGTCAGGACAGGACAGGACAGGGCAGGGCAGGACAGGACAGGGCAGGACAGGTCAGGACAGGACAGGACAGGGCAGGGCAGGACAGGACAGGGCAGAACAAGACAGGTGAGGACAGGACAGGTCAGGACAGGACAGGGCAGAACAAGACAGGTCAGGACAGGACAGGTCAGGGCAGGACAGGACATGACAGGTCAGGATAGGACAGGTCAGGACAGGACATGACAGGACAGGACAAGACAGGTCAGGACAGGACATGACAGGACAGGACAAGACAGGTCAGGACAGGACAGGACAAGACAGGTCAGGACAGGACATGACAGGACAGGACAAGACAGGTCAGGACAGGACAGGACAGGACAGGACAAGACAGGTGAGGACAAGACAGGTCAGGACAGGACATGACAGGACAGGACAAGACAGGTCAGAACAGGACAGGACAGGACAAGACAGGTCAGGACAGGACAGGACAGGACAAGACAGGTGAGGACAAGACAGGTCAGGACAGGACATGACAGGACAGGACAAGACAGGTCAGAACAGGACAGGACAGGACAAGACAGGTCAGGACAGGACAGGACAGGACAGGACAGGACAAGACAGGTCAGGACAGGACAGGACAGGACAGGACAGGACAAGACAGGTGAGGACAAGACAGGTCAGGACAGGACATGACAGGACAGGACAAGACAGGTCAGAACAGGACAGGACAGGACAGGACAAGACAGGTCAGGACAGGACAGGACAGGACAGGACAGGACAAGACAGGTGAGGACAAGACAGGTCAGGACAGGACATGACAGGACAGGACAAGACAGGTCAGAACAGGACAGGACAGGACAAGACAGGTCAGGACAGGACAGGACAGGACAGGACAGGACAAGACAGGTGAGGACAAGACAGGTCAGGACAGGACATGACAGGACAGGACAAGACAGGTCAGAACAGGACAGGACAGGACAGGACAAGACAGGTCAGGACAGGACAGGTCAGGACAAGACAGGTCAGGACAGGACAGGTCAGGGCAGGACAGGACAGGTCAGGACAGGACAGGACAAGACAGGTCATGATAGGACAGGTCAGGGCAGGACAGGACAGGGCAGAACAAGACAGGTGAGGACAGGACAGGTCAGGACAAGACAGGTCAGGACAGGGCAGGACAAGACAGGTCAGGACAGGGCAGGACAAGACAGGTCAGGACAGGACAGGTCAGGACAGGGCAGGACAAGACAGGTCAGGACAGGACAGGGCAGGACAAGACAGGACAGGGCAGGACAAGACAGGTGAGGACAGGACAGGTCAGGACAAGACAGGTGAGTACAGGACAGGTCAGGACAGGACAGGGCAGAACAAGACAGGTCAGGACAGGACAGGTCAGGGCAGGACAGGACAGGACAGGACAGGGCAGGACAAGGCATAATCATCAGACAGGACAGGACAGGACAGGACGAGAAAATAGTTGTGAGACATGACAGGGCAAGACAAGACAAGACAAGACAAGATACAGGACAGGACAAGACAAGAGACAGGACAGAACAAGACAAGACAAGAGACAGGACGGGACAGGACAAGACAAGGTTTTTCCTCACTCCCACTCACCACCCAGGTGTGAATCGGTACCTGTCTTCCGTTAGGGTTAAGGTTCGAATCCCGGGAGGAAAGGATAAAACCATGTCTTCGTATGCCGTGACCTAGACACAGAGGATATGAATTCACTGTCCTAATGGCCGATTTTACCTCACTCCCACTCACCCGGGTGTGAATCGGTACCTGCCTTCCGTTAGGGTTAAGGTTCGAATCCAGGGAGGAGAGGATTAGGCCATATCTTCGTATGCCATGACCAAGACACAGAGGATATGAGGGAGGAATTTTGTTTAATGTCCCGTCACACATATCGGTGATTGAAGACATTTTGTTAAAGCATTTATGAATGCATCTGAGTATTATCGGT
>NC_134910.1:22104711-22109711 GCF_041734735.1 Babylonia areolata | reverse complement strand
TATGCATATGTTTTTCCCACTCTAAAGATGTCTTTAACAATGAAAAAATTGCCAATAAAGATTGATTGCTGAATCACGAAAGTGTTTATTAATAATTTTTTTGCTCAGTTTCGACAGCAAGTCGTCAAGTTTCTGGCCTTGACAACATACCTTGGACTTGCTCAATGATGAGTAAACCCACAACCATGAGACTTTGCATGATTGTTTTATGACATGTTATTGAAGTTTTGTCGTGAGTATGTATGAAAATATTCACTGTGTTTTGAATCATAGCAGTTCCAATCTTTTTACCCATTGTAAATTTTGAGGATTTCGCAATACCCAAAAAAAAAAATCATATAAAAAGTACAATAATTGAAGAATCAACACATTCTCACGTGAAAATGAAGATAATGTCATTGTGTATCAAGTCCACATAACAAAAAGTGTCTGCATGCACCACATGGACCACAAACCCGATTCCTTTGATACATTGTTTGGCGGCCATTTTGATTTGTTTCCATAGCAACGGGTATTCACAGAAATCTAAGAACACTTTTTTTTTGTGATCCACAAGTAATGATACACCTAGTAGACAAAAAGAGAGATATAGTCGGAGAGAAAAAAAAAAGTCGTTATTTGACTGTAGTGTCTGGCCTTAATTAATTAAATACAGCAACAGTTTCAGTTTCAGTTTCACTTTCTCAAGGAGGCGTCACTGCGTTCGGACAAATCCATACACGCTACACCACATCTGTTGAGCAGATGCCTGACCAGCAGCATAACCCAACGCGCTTAGTCAGGCCTTGAGTGCATGCTTACATATTTGTGTACCTATGAAAGTGGATTTCATTTTACGTAATTTCGCCAGAGGACAACACTCTCGTTGCCATGGGTTCTTTTTCAGTGCGCCAAGTGCGTGCTGCACACGGGACCTCGGTTTATCGTCTCATCCGAAAGACTAGACGCTCAGTTTGATTTTCCACTCAAACTTAGGAGAAAGGGCGAGAGCGGGATTCGAACCCACACCCTCACGGACTCTCTGTATTGGCAGCTGAGCGTCTTAACCATTCTGCCACCTTCCTCCTACAGCAACAATACAAGCTTTGTATGAAAGATAATTATTGCCAGGCTTTCAGCCTGTATTGTTGTCATGAGAAGAGAAGGGTGTCATCCGCCATTCTCGATTCGTCGACTTTTCACTGAATTGGTGATTCCTATTCACCTTTTCTCTTTTCGCCTATTTTCTCAGTTGCTCTGTGTGTGTGTGTGTGTGTGTGTGTGTGTGTGTGTGTGTGTGTCTGTCTGTCTGTCTGTCTGTCTTTTCTCTCTTTCTTTCTTTCTTTCTCAAACACACACACACGCGCGCAAGCAAGCGCTCTCTCTCTCTCTCTCTCTCTCTCTCTCTCGCTCTCGCTCTCTCTCCTCCCTCGCTCTCTCTCTCTCTCTCTCTCTCTCTCTCTCTCCCTCTCTCTGTCTCGCGCTCTCTCTCTCTCCCCCTCTCTCTCTCTCTGTCGCTGTCTCTCTCTCGCTCTCTCTCTCTCTCTGTTGCTCTCTCTCTCTCTCTTGCTCTCTCTCTCCCTCTCTTTCGCTCTCTGTCTCGCTCTCTCTCTCTCTCTCTCTCTCTCTCCCTCTCCCCCCCCACCCCCCCATCTCTCTCTCTCCCTCCCCCTCCCTCTCTCTCTCTCTCTCTCGTCTCTATTTCACCGAATGTTTTCTGGCTGACATCCCGGACAATCTCCCCCCCATTTTTTTTTTTTTTTTTTTAATTAAAAGAACCTCCAGACATACTAGACACGTGCTACAGATAGGCTAGATATTTAGAATACCCAGACAGAACCTATATTATAACTTAGCCACTCCTCTTGAGAAGCCACATTGGCGACACACCTGTCATAGGATATATTACAAACCAGCAACCTTTTTTTTTTTTTTTTTTTTTTTTTTTTTTCATTGGTCACGAGTCATACTAGTAACACGTCCACTTACTTTTGTGACTTACTTTTGATCTCTACCTCGTCAAGATCGTTACGCTCAACTGTCTCGTGAATGATCTTCTTCGTTCGTGGGCTGCAACTCCCACGTTCACTCGTATGCACACCAGTGGGCTTTTACGTGTATGGCCGTTTTCACCCCCGCTATGAAGGCAGCCATAATCCGATTTCGGGGGTGTGCATGCTGGGTGTTTTTGTTTTGTTTCCATAACCCACCGAACGCTGACATGGATTACAGGATCTTTAACGTGCGTATTTGATCATCCGCTTGTGTATACACACGAAGGGGGTTCGGGCACTAAGCAGGTCTGCACATATGTTGACCTGGGAGATCGGAAAAATCTCCACCCTTTACCCACCAGGCGCCATTACCGAGATTCGAACACGGGACCCTCAGATTGAAAGTCCAACGCTTTCACCCGCTATTGCGCCCGTCAGTTTAAGACCGAACGTGGTGATTCTTGCGAGGTTCATTTCAGTATTGTTTATTTTTTTATGATAGATATTAGCGGGAGCGGGTGAGGGGAGGAGGATATTCTCAAAAGAAAAGAAGAATTCTACCCAATGAGAAAGCCCCAGCTCAGAATCATGGTTTGGGCGTGCGTGCTGGCTATCTGGGCATCAGTTCGTGTCCAGGAATTCCACGGTCATCGCTTCTTTCTCCTGCCTTGTGCAGGTAGTGTAGAACAAAACTGTCCTTGTCCGTCCGTTACGTGGATTTCACAGTTCATTAAAAGAAGAAAAAAAAGTCTTTTTTTCAAAATACACCTCTTCCGTTCTGCCTGTCATCTTGTTGATTAATGTGCTTCCGCTGATCGCGTGTATACGCACGGTGTCTGTGTGGTTTTTTTGGGGGGTTGCGAGTTTGTGTATGCACATGCTGGTTTGTGTATGGTATGTTGTACCTGAAGCATGTGTAATCATGTATATTTAACGGGTTTTTTTTTAATTGTAAACGCCTTGAGCTCCTTGCGTGAGAAGCATAAGGGTCATTCTGTATTCTCCTCCTCCTCCTCCTCCTCCTCCTCCTCCTTCTTCTTCTTCTTCTTCTTCTTCTCCCCCTTCTTCTTCTTCTTCTTCTCCTTTTCTCCTCCTCCTCCTCCTCCTTCTTCTTCTTCTTCTTCTTCTCGTCCTCCTCCTCTTTCTTCTTCTTCTTCTTCTTCTTCTTCTTCTTCTTCTTCTTCTTCTTCTTCTTCTTCTTCTCCCCCCTTCTTCTTCTTCTTCTTCTTCTTCTTCTCATCCTCATCCTCATCATCATCAGCAGCAGCAGCAGTAGCATTATTATCATTGTTATCATTCTCCATCCTTGGTGTACAATTGAATTACGGTTGAGTGTGTCTCAATTATATGGTCCAATCAGTCTTGAACCATGTATATATCCCGGCTTTTAGAACCCGAAAGAACTACATACAGGGTGGGTGTTTATATTTTATGAAAGAACAACAAGGCAAGGACAAGCAGAAGAGGAAAGGGGCCAACAACGATAAAGGGAAGTAACTCTCCCCATTCACAAGGTACACAACTTCAAACCGATGCTGCTTATGCTACCGATTCAGCTAGCGCTTAGGTAAATAAAAGGTACATTGGACCAAACCCAGACACTTCCTCAAAAAACGGAAGTTCCGGGCATGTCCTTATACCGATCATTTGACATGTGCACACAGCAGCAGTCACAGAAGCTAGCTGGATCAGCAGCGTAGAACTGCCTTAAAGTTGTGTACTTTGTAAATGGAGAGATTTACTTCTCTTTATTGTTGTGTATATGTTAGTTAAATCAAGAATATGGGAAGGATCGTAATTCTTTCGCTGCACTCTTCTGTAACTGAACTTGGATCAGATTTCAGCTTACAAGGTAAGTTTTGTTGAAATCTTTCAGTTCCACCGTATACTATTGCACAACTTCAAGAATTATTAATATTGTTTGAGGTTCAAACCTCGGAAAGGCAAGATTTCATTACTTTCATTTCTTGTGTTGCCATATCACTGTGTGTGCTTTAGGATTGTATCACTGTACTTTTTTTTTCTGGTTTATGACACGTTTATTTAAAATTGTGTATGTATGAACGCAACTTATACGGAGCTTACTTATTTATTCTTTTTAGGGGGCTAATCTTTCACACACCTTGAAACAAAATTTCGGGGGATCAAAGTGAAGATTCTGTTTCACTCCATCTCTCGCTTCCTGTCTGTCTGTCTGGCTATCGTTCGTTCCCCTCTGCCCGACCTGTGTGAGTTTTTTTGTTTTGTTTTGTTTTTGTTTTTTTGTTGTTGTTGTTGTTGTTGTTGTTGTTTCTTTTTTTTTCTGCCCCATCATCTGCACCGTTTCAGTGGCATTAATCCCACGCCGCTCATTTAGATTCCCCCATACACGGCCACACCCGGGTTCGTCCGTCGCAGTTCCAGCGTCGGCAGTCCACAGGGAACCATCGATGTTAGGTCGCCAGGAGGCCACACACCAGAGGAGACCCTGCACCGCTGCTGAGTCACTTCGGTGGTGTTCAGTGGTGCCTGTTCTGTTTTAACGTACTTGGGACACCACCTACTAAGCCCCCTACTAACGACAATAATGGCTTAGTCGCGGAGCCAGACTGAGTGAGCGTCCCTCCCAGAGTGGAGACCGGTGTGAGTGTCTGTCTGTGTGTCTCTTTGGAGGAAGGTGGCAGAATGGTTAAGACGCTCAGCTGCCAATTCAGAGAGTCTGTGAGGGTGTGGGTTCGAATCCCGCTCTTCGCCCTATCTCCCAAGTTTGACTGGAAAATCAAACTGAGCGTCTAGTCATTCGAGTGAGACGATAAACCGAGGTCCCGTGTGCAGCACGGACTTGACGCACTGACGGGCGCAATAGCCGAGTGGTTAAAGCGTTGGACTGTCAATCTGAGAGTCCCGGGTTCGAATCACGGTGATGGCGCCTGGTGGGTAAAGGGTGGAGATTTTTACGATCTCCCAGGTCAACATATGTGCAGGCCTGCTAGTGCCTGAACCCCCTTCGTGTGTATATGCAAGCAGAAGATCAAATACGCACGTTAA
>NC_134910.1:22092211-22097211 GCF_041734735.1 Babylonia areolata | reverse complement strand
GCTCGATAGATTCATATATATTTTGGAAACTTTTTGATACTCAAATAGAACCAATGATAACATACAGTGCCGAAATTTGGGGACTTTCTGATAACAAAGATTTAGAAAAAGTACATACATTAGCTATTAAACGTTTTTTAAATGTTCCATTACATGCTTCAAATACTGTATTATATGGAGAAAGTGGTAGATACCCATTATACATTAAATCATGTGTGAAATGTATAAAATATTGGTTAAAATTAATAAGGCTACCCACATCGAGATTATGTAAGCAGGCGTATGAAATGTTAGTAAATGAACATGAGAGAGGGAAGGAAAACTGGGTATATTTTGTAAAGAAGACATTAACTGTAAATGGATTTGGGATTGTGTGGATGTGTCAGGGAGTTGGATGTGTAGAAGGATTTGTTTCAGAATTCAAAGATAGGCTAATTGCTTCATATAAACAGAATTGGCACTGTAAAATGGAAAGCACTGAGAAATATAGATGGTTTTATAGTTTTAAAAGTATATTTCAAACAGAAAAATATATCACAGTCGTGACAAACAAGTGGCACCGAACAAGTCTCGCCAGATTTAGAACGAGAACGATTGGTTTGAATGCTTATGAAAAGTGGTTTCAGACTGAGCCCTCGTTACTCTCCCCTTGTCCGATGTGCGGTCATTCAAGGGAGGATGAGTTACATTTTTTGTTTAGTTGTAAAGCTTATGACGATATTCGAGAAAAATGTGTTGTATTTAAAACAAATTCAGCAAAATATGAAGATATTTTTGGAGTGCTTAATTTAAATCAGGAAACTTCACTACAGTCACTTGCAAAATATATTGCAGAAGCGAATAACATGCGACGAAAAAAAACTCAACAATAATAAAATAGTATCAGGTGTTGCTCATTGTGAAAAGTGAAATCTGTGTTGTCACTCTCATATGGAAAATATTTATGTTATACATTTATATATGTTTTTGTTTTTATTTCTCACTACATGCCATTACTTTGAATGGATGGTCGAACTGCACTTTGTTGCACAGATTGATTGATTTCGTTTTGGTTTTGGTTTTCATCAATATTATTACTATTGATGCATGTTGTTATTTGTATTATGAACCCCCATGTCATTAGGGCTGTAAAGCTATTGACATTAAAGTGTTCAGTGTTCAGTGTTCAGTGTTCTCTCTCTCTCTCTCTCTCTCTCTCTCTCTCTCTCTCTCTGTGTGTGTCAGAAGACACGTGCTCTCACTCAAACGTGTCAGTCCACATCTCGCTCTCTCCATATACATTATATGTATAGCATTGATTGCATTGTGATCATGGTGTACTGTTGAACAATTAAAGATTATTTAAACCATGTTTATCTGTATGATTTCAGTGGCCCCGATGCTGATGCCCCAGATGATGGGAGGATCAAGTGAGTGGTCTGCCCCTTGTTTGCACAATGCATTGTGTCCCCTGGAACATCAGAAATGTCTTTGATCCGTAGTGATTTTAGATTAACGAATCAATTGATGAATTCATTAATTGATTGATTAATTTATTGATTATTATTTATTTATTTAATATTCTTTTTATGTATCTATCTATCTATCTATCTATCTGTCTATCTATCTATCTCTCTATCTATCTGTCTAGCTGTCTATTACGTTTTTCTTTGTTTACTTATTTACCTACATATGTATCTGTTTATTTGTTTTTTGTTTGGTTGATTTTTTTGCTTGTTTGTTTTAAATATTCACATATGTAAGTGTAAATATAGGTATAAATAGATAAATGTATGTAGTTGTTGCAATGACAGTGATAGTGCTGATGTTGCTGGTGATGATTTCGAAGAAAACGATATCGTTTTGCTGCTGCTGCTGCTTATGATGATGATGATGATGATGATGATGATATTCATGATGGTTTGAACAAAATGTGGTGACTTCGATGTTGATAGGTATTAGTGATTTTGTAGTTGACAACCTGGATGATAATGATGAGTTTGAAAAAAAAAAAAAAAAAGATTTTGACGATGACGATGATGTCAATTGTCATAACGATGGTGACTTCTTTTACGAAGTCATTATCGATGGTGATGATGATTTCAACGATGAGATCGACACAGGTGGTAGTGACGATGTTGCTAATGATTACTGTGATGACGACGCTGATAATGATGATGATGATTGTGAAGTCAATGACATCGATACACATACATATATACATACACGCGCGCGCGCACACACACACACGCACGCACACACACACACACGCACGCACGCACACACACACACACACACACACACACACATACACATCCTATCCCAACCCCACACGCCCCAACACCCCAACCCCTCCCCCTATCCCTCCCCTTCTCCCACTCCAGACACAAACACCTCCACACAACGACTACTACCCGCTACTCAAAACTGATGATGGCGATAACAAAACCACCCCCTCTCTCGTATCAACCCCCCCCCCCCCCCCGCCCTCCCACATCCCCCTTCCCCCTCCCCCACCCTCACCCCCACCCCCACTCTGGAGAACAAACACCATCGCACAACGACTACTACTACTACAACTCAAAACTGATGATGACGATAACAAAACCACCCCATCTCTCGTGACAAACCCCCAACCCCCCACATCCCCCTCATTTACTCCCCCTCCCCCCCCCCACCACGTCCTATCACAACCCCCCCCCCCCCCCCACACACACACACACCTACACCTCCACCTCCCCCTCCCCCACCCCCACTCTGGAGAACAAGCACCATCGCACAACGACTACTACTACTACAACTCAAAACTGATGATGACGATAACAAAACCACCCCCTCTCTCGTGCCAACCCCTCCCCCCCCCCTTCCACCTCCACCCCACCCCCACCCCCACCCCCACCCCCACACACCACAGCCAACCACCACCCACTCCCTCACCACTACCACGTGACCTTTCAGTGGCCAGTCCGATGGGAGGGCCGGGTATGCCGGGTGGTGCAGGCATGATGGGAGGCAAGCCTTTGGAACCTGAGGAGCAAGCTATGATGGGTCAGTATGTATGCAGGCGTACCCCTCTACCCTCTTCTTCTTCTTCTTCTTCTTCTTCTTCTTCTTCTTCTTCTTCTTCTCCTCCTCCTTCTCCTCCTCCTTCTTCATCTTCTTCTCCTCCTCCTCCTTAATGACGTTAGACACAGACATTACACGGCGGTTTCTTTGAAGACCTTGTTTCGTGATGTCCCTCCGTGGACGCTGATGTTATTCTTGTTATTGTTGTTGCTATTGTTGTTGCTATCATTGTTGCTATTGATGTTGTTTTTGTTCATGTTGTTTTTGTTATAGTTGTTGTTTTGTTGTTGCTCTTCTTCTTGGTCTTCTTGGTCTTGTTGTTGTTGATGTTGTTGTTGTTGATCTTCTTCTTCTTCTTCTTCTTCTTCTTCTTCTTCTTCTTCTATTCCCCTTCCTCCTCCTCCTCTTCCTTATTCTTCTTCTCCTCCTATTCCTCCTCCTTCTCCTCCTCCTCGTTCTTCTTCATATTCTTCTTCTTCTTCTTCTTCTTCTATTCCCCCTCCTCCTCCTCCTCCTCCTCCTCCTCCTTCTCCTCCTCCTTGTTCTTCTTCTTCTTCTTCTTCTTCTTCTTCTTCTTCTTCTTCTTCTTCTTCTTCTTCTTCTATTCCCCCTCCTCCTCCTCCTTCTCCTCCTCCTCCTCCTTCTTCTTCTTCTTCGTCTTCTTCTTCTTCTTCTATTCCCCCTCCTCCTCCCCCTCTTCCTTCTTCTTCTTTTTCTTCTTCTTATTCTTCTTTTACTTCTTCTTCTTCTTCTTCTATTCCCCCTCCTCCTCCTCCTTCTCCTTCTCCTCCTACTCTTCCTTCTTCTTCTTCTTCTTCTTTTTCTTCTTCTTCTTCTTCTTCTACTTGGGGTGGAATTACTGGGGTGGGGTCGTTTGGGTTGGAGTAATTTGGGTGGGATTACTTTGGGTGGAGTTGCTTGAGGTTGGGTTACTTAGGATGGAGTTAGTTGAGTTACTTGGAGGTGTTGTTGCATAGGGTGGGCTTACTTCCGGTAGCGTTAATTGGGGTAGGGGTACTTGTGGACGGGATTCCTAAGGATGGATTCCTTGGGGTGGGGTAGCTGGTAATGAGGTTACTTGAGGTGGGGTGGGACATAGGTGGGGTGGGGTATACCTGCTTTTGGCTGAGGTTGCTTTAGGTGAGGTGGCTTGTTGTGGGAGTGTTTTCGGGGTGGTAATGCTTGGGGCGGGTTTGGGGTGGTTGTGGTGGGGTGTCCAGTTTTGGGGGTGGGAGGGTGGGAGGTCCTGGCATGATGGGAGGCAGACCTCTTGGAACCAGAGCAGCAGCAGGAACAAGCTTTGATGGGTCGGTGCGCAGTGTACCCACCATCCACCCTTCCTCGGGGTGCAAGCTGGGGTGGGGTTGCCTGGGTTGGGTGGGTGGGGTGAGGCGGAGTGGGGTAGGCTGGTTTGGTTTGGCCTGGATAGTGTGGGTGGAGTGGATGTACCGCTATGTGGACGCGCATTTGGGGCTTCGGTGGGGTTCCTTGGGCGGAGTTACCCTGGGTGGGATTGTTTGGGTGGAGTTAGGGGTGGGGTTCTATGGTTGGAGTTACTTGGGGTGGGGTTGTTTGGGTCAGGGTTACTTTGGATGGAGTTAGTTGGGTTAGGGTTACTTTGGATGGAGTTAGTTGGGTTAGGGTTACTTTGGATGGAGCTAGTTGGGTTAGGGTTACTTTGGATGGAGTTAGTTGGGTTAGGGTTACTTTGGATGGAGCTAGTTGGGTTAGGGTTACTTTGGATGGAGTTAGTTGGGTTAGGGTTACTTTGGATGGAGCTAGTTGGGTTAGGGTTACTTGGGGTGGAGTCAGTTGGGTTAGGGTTACTTGGGGTGGAGTCAGTTGGGTTAGAGTTATTTGGGGTGGAGTCAGTTGAGTTATGGTTACTTGGGGTGGAGTTAGTTGTGTTAGGGTTATTTGGTTGGGGTTACTTGTAGTAGATTTACTTGGGGTGG
>NC_134910.1:22085269-22087111 GCF_041734735.1 Babylonia areolata | reverse complement strand
TCCCGTTCGGTTTTAACTTACTTGGGACAACCACCTACTAAGCCCCCTACTCACGACAATAATGGCTTAGTCGCGGAGCCAGACTGAGTGAGCGTCCCTCCCAGAGTGGAGACCGGTGTGAGTGTCTGTCTGTGTGTCTCTTTGGAGGAAGGTGGCAGAATGGTTAAGACGCTCAGCTGCCAATTCAGAGAGTCTGTGAGGGTGTGGGTTCGAATCCCGCTCTTCGCCCTATCTCCCAAGTTTGACTGGAAAATCAAACTGAGCGTCTAGTCATTCGAGTGAGACGATAAACCGAGGTCCCGTGTGCAGCACGGACTTGACGCACTGACGGGCGCAATAGCCGAGTGGTTAAAGCGTTGGACTGTCAATCTGAGAGTCCCGGGTTCGAATCACGGTGATGGCGCCTGGTGGGTAAAGGGTGGAGATTTTTACGATCTCCCAGGTCAACATATGTGCAGACCTGCTAGTGCCTGAACCCCCTTCGTGTGTATATGCAAGCAGAAGATCAAATACGCACGTTAAAGATCCTGTAATCCATGTCAGCGTTCGGTGGGTTATGGAAACAAGAACATACCCAGCATGCACACACCCCGAAAAACGGAGTATGGCTGCCTACATGGCGGGGTAAAAACGGTCATACACGTAAAAGCCCACTCGTGTGCATACGAGTGAACGCAGAAGAAGACGACGCACTGGAAAAGAACCCATGGCAGCGAGAACGTTGTCCTCTGGCCAAATTAGGTACAAGGAAACCCCAGCCTGATAGGTACACGAATATAATTTTATATATACATGCACTCAAGGCCTGACTAAATCGCGTTGGGTTATGCTGCTGGTCAGGTAATCTGCCTAGCAGATGTGGTTTTGCGTGAACGTCATGGATTTGTCCGAAATGCAGTGACGCCTCCTTGAGAAAATGAAACTGAAACCTGGACTGTATCTGTGATGGACATACATGTGTTGATGTTGATGTTGATGTTGATGTCGGTATTATTGTTGTTGTTGTCGTTGTTGACGACAGGAATGATGAGTCAGATGCCAGGGATGACAGGCCCGATGGGAGGAGCCATGAACGCCATGATGCAGCAGGCCATGGCCAGCGCAGGTCAGTTCAGCACGTGAAGCACGTGCACGCACAGAGAGGGAGGGAAGAGAGAGAGAGAGGGAGAAGAGAGAGAGAAGAGAGAAAGAGAGAGGGAGGGTGAGGGGGGAAGAAGAAAGTGAGAGGGGAAGAGGGAGAGAGAGGGAGAAGAGAGAGAGGAAGAGGAGAGAGAGGGAGAGAGAGGGGGAGAGGGAGAGAGGGGGAGAGAGAGAGAGAGGGAGAGAGAGAGGGGGGAGAGAGAGAGGGGAGCGAGAGAGAGAGAGACCACCACCACCATCATCATCATCATCATCATCATCATCATCATCACCACCACCACCACCACCACCATCATCATCATCATCATCACCACCACCCCCGTCTTCACCACCACCACCACCATTATCATCATCATCATCATCATCATCATCACTACCACCATTATCATCATCATCATCATCACCATCAGCATCATTACCACCACCATCATCCTCCTCATCATCATCATCACCATCATCATCATCACCACCACCACCACCATCATCATCATCACCACCACCACCACCATCATCATCATCATTATCATAATCATCACCACCACCATCATCATCATCATCATCATCACCACCATTATCATCATCATCACCACCACCACCACGATCATCATCATCATCATCATCATCATCATCATCATCACCACCATTATCATCATCATCATCACCACCACCACGATCATCATCATCATCATCATCATCATCATC
>NC_134910.1:22032769-22042769 GCF_041734735.1 Babylonia areolata | reverse complement strand
CAAGAAGGGTCCGGGTTCTCTCCCCTGTCTGGCTCACCGGGAGGCGGGACTGGTTTCGGGAACAGTGCAAAGGCTCCTTCTCGTCTTCCGTGGAACATTGGTAAATATTGTATTATTCATCTCTTTTTTTTTTTCCTTTTTATTGACTCACTTGTGTAAACAAAGTGAGTCTATGTTTTAACCCGGTGTTCGGTTGTCTGTGTGTGTGTGTGTGTGTGTGTGTGTCTGTGTGTCTGTGTGTCCATGGTAAACTTTAACATTGACATTTTCTCTGCAAATACTTTGTCAGTTGACACCAAATTAGGCATAAAAATAGGAAAAATTCAATTCTTTCCAGTCATCTTGTTTAAAACAATATTGCACCTCTGGGATGGGCACCAAAAAAAATAAATTATGAAGCCTAATTATATGCAAACTGCATTTACTGTTATATCTATATTTTTTGTATTCTCTAAACTTGGCACTTTGATCTGATATTCTGAGCCAGCAACAAGAGCAGTCATTATTAGCATTTTTTGTTCAAACAGGAACTTCTTTTGCTAAGCATGGAAGTTTTATTTATTTTACAAACGTTTTGGTGCAGATAGTTAAAAAAAAAAGGGAAATTACTCTGTAATTAATGCTAGGGGACTTAATTCGCTTTAAACTGATCTTTCTCATCTTAAACATTACATTTTGAAATTATACACAATACATAAAAAGCTTGGATTTTTTTTTCAGTGTATCACATGTGAGTCTTGAAGGCCTTGCCTCTCTTGTTTTATTCTATTTTCAATCGGAACTACTCTTATTGTGAAGCGCTTAGAGCAAAGTCATTTCATTTGACGCTATATGGATACACTTATCATTTTCATTAGCACTATTATTATGATTAATGTCATAAGTAGTACCAGTAGTTGCGGCAGCAGTATTAGCAGTAGTAGTAGAAGCAGTGGTAATAGAAGTAGCAGCAGCAGCAGTAGTAGTAGTAGTAGTAGTAGTAGTAGTAGTACTAGTAGTAGTAGTACAAGTAGTAGTAGCAACAGTAGCAACAGCAGTACTAATAGAAGTAGCAGCAGCAGCAGCAGCAGTAGTAGTAGCAACAGCAGCGGCAGTAGAAGCAGCAGTAGCAACAGTAGTAGCAATAGCAGCAGCAGCAGCGGCAGCAGAAGTAGTAGTAGCAATAGTAATAGCAGTAGTCGTAGCAGCAGTAGCAGCGGCGGCAGTCTTGTATTGGGTTGGATTGGATTGGGTTGGATTGTATTGGATTGTATTGTATTTCTCTGTGTGAAATTCGGGCTGCTCTCCCCAAGGAGAGCGTGTCGCTACACTGAGAGCGCTACCCTTTCTTTTTGTATTTCATCTGCCTGCAGTTCTTTTTTGCTCTCCTATGGAAGTGGATTTTTCTACAGAATTCTGCCATAGACAACCCTTTTTGTTGCCGTGGGCTCTTTTACGTGCGCTGAATGCATGCTGCACACCGGGTCTTCGGTTTATGGCCTCATCCGAATGACTAGAAGTAGTAGTAGTAGTAGTAGTAGCAGCAGCAGCAGCAGTAGCAGCATCATTACAGACCGCACTCGACATTGCTTTACCCCTTACCCCATGACCTTTCTTGCCACCCAAAAACCAGGGACCCCGCCGCCAGAGGGCGCCATCAAGGAGAAGGAGAAGAAGGGGGGTGTTGGTGAGCGGGCAGGGGGAGCGGAGGGGTCACTGCAGGGGTCACAGGTCAAGAAAGGAGCCGCCACTTCCCCCGGCGATCTTCGCTTCGTTCCCATGGTGACACGGGACAAGACTCGCTGGAGGGTGAGAAAGGACCGTATTTTCCTCGACCTGTATGTGACATTTCATTGTAGTGTATTTTTGGCAGTGTTTGTTCTGGGCATGAAATCATTATTTTGTAGTTTTGTTGTTGTTGTTGTTGTTGTTTGTTTGTTTGCCTGTTTGTTTGTTTCTTTTGTTGTTGTTGTTGTTGTTGTTGTTTGGTTTTGTTTTGTTTGTTTTTTTGTGTGTTTTTTTCGGGGGGGGGTGGGGGGGGGGGGGGTCACTATTCCTTTACGCGCTTTGCACACTGTTCATTGTTCAATTACACACCATGCACAATGTTAATTAACACACCTTACACAATGTTTACTGTTCCATTACACACCATGCACAATGTTAATCAACACACCTTACACAATGTTCACTGTTCCATTACACGCTTTGCACAATATTAATCAACACACCTTACACAATGTTCACTGTTCCATTACACACTTTGCACAATGTTAATCAACACACCTTACACAATGTTCACTGTTCCATTACACACCATGCACAATGTTAATCAACACACCTTACACAATGTTCACTGTTCCATTACACACCATGCACAATGTTAATCAACACACCTTACACAATGTTCACTGTTCCATTACACACCATGCACAATGTTAATCAACACACCTTACACAATGTTCACTGTTCCATTACACACTTTGCACAATGTTAATCAACACACCTTACACAATGTTCACTGTTCCATTACACACTTTGCACAATGTTAATCAACACACCTTACACAATGTTCACTGTTCCATTACACACTTTGCACACCTCATTGTTCAATTACACACCATGCACAATATTAATCAACACACCTTACACAATGTTCACTGTTCCATTACACACTTTGCACACTTCATTGTTCAATTACACACCATGCACAATATTAATCAACACACCTTACACAATGTTCACTGTTCTATTACACACTTTGCACACCTCATTGTTCAATTACACACCATGCACAATATTAATCAACACACCTTACACGATGTTCACTGTTCCATTACACACTTTGCACACCTCATTGTTCAATTACACACCATGCACAATGTTAATCAACACACCTTACACAATGTTCACTGTTCCATTACACACTTTGCACACCTCATTGTTCAATTACACACCATGCACAATATTAATCAACACACCTTACACAATGTTCACTGTTCCATTACACACTTTGCACACCTCATTGTTCAATTACACACCATGCACAATATTAATCAACACACCTTACACAATGTTCACTGTTCCATTACACACTTTGCACACCTCATTGTTCAATTACACACCATGCACAATATTAATCAACACACCTTACACAATGTTCACTGTTCCATTACACACTTTGCACACCTCATTGTTCGATTACACACCATGCACAATATTAATCAACACACCTTACACAATGTTCACTGTTCCATTACACACTTTGCACACCTCATTGTTCGATTACACACCATGCACAATATTAATCAACACACCTTACACAATGTTCACTGTTCCATTACACACTTTGCACACCTCATTGTTCAATTACACACCATGCACAATATTAATCAACACACCTTACACAATGTTCACTGTTCCATTACACACTTTGCACACCTCATTGTTCAATTACACACCATGCACAATATTAATCAATACACCTTACACAATGTTCACTGTTCCATTACACGCTTTGCACACCTCATTGTTCAATTACACACCATGCACAATATTAATCAATACACCTTACACAATGTTCACTGTTCCATTACACGCTTTGCACACCTCATTGTTCAATTACACACCATGCACAATATTAATCAATACACCTTACACAATGTTCACTGTTCCATTACACACTTTGCACACCTCATTGTTCAATGACACACCATGCACAATATTAATCAACACACCTTACACAATGTTCACTGTTCCATTACACACTTTGCACACCTCATTGTTCGATTACACACCATGCACAATATTAATCAACACACCTTACACAATGTTCACTGTTCTATTACACACTTTGCACACCTCATTGTTCAATTACACACCATGCACAATATTAATCAACACACCTTACACGATGTTCACTGTTCCATTACACACTTTGCACACCTCATTGTTCAATTACACACCATGCATAATGTTAATCAACACACCTTACACAATGTTCACTGTTCCATTACACACTTTGCACACCTCATTGTTCAATTACACACCATGCACAATATTAATCAACACACCTTACACAATGTTCACTGTTCCATTACACACTTTGCACACCTCATTGTTCAATTACACACCATGCACAATATTAATCAACACACCTTACACAATGTTCACTGTTCCATTACACACTTTGCACACCTCATTGTTCAATTACACACCATGCACAATATTAATCAACACACCTTACACAATGTTCACTGTTCCATTACACACTTTGCACACCTCATTGTTCGATTACACACCATGCACAATATTAATCAACACACCTTACACAATGTTCACTGTTCCATTACACACTTTGCACACCTCATTGTTCGATTACACACCATGCACAATATTAATCAACACACCTTACACAATGTTCACTGTTCCATTACACACTTTGCACACCTCATTGTTCAATTACACACCATGCACAATATTAATCAACACACCTTACACAATGTTCACTGTTCCATTACACACTTTGCACACCTCATTGTTCAATTACACACCATGCACAATATTAATCAATACACCTTACACAATGTTCACTGTTCCATTACACGCTTTGCACACCTCATTGTTCAATTACACACCATGCACAATATTAATCAATACACCTTACACAATGTTCACTGTTCCATTACACGCTTTGCACACATCATTGTTCAATTACACACCATGCACAATATTAATCAATACACCTTACACAATGTTCACTGTTCCATTACACACTTTGCACACCTCATTGTTCAATGACACACCATGCACAATATTAATCAACACACCTTACACAATGTTCACTGTTCCATTACACACTTTGCACACCTCATTGTTCAATGACACACCATGCACAATATTAATCAACACACCTTACACAATGTTCACTGTTCCATTACACACTTTGCACACCTCATTGTTCGATTACACACCATGCACAATATTAATCAATACACCTTACACAATGTTCACTGTTCCATTACACACTTTGCACACATCATTGTTCAATTACACACCATGCACAATATTAATCAACACACCTTACACAATGTTCACTGTTCCATTACACACTTTGCACACCTCATTGTTCAATTACACACCATGCACAATATTAATCAACACACCTTACACAATGTTCACTGTTCCATTACACACTTTGCACACCTCATTGTTCAATTACACACCATGCACAATATTAATCAATACACCTTACACAATGTTCACTGTTCCATTACACACTTTGCACACCTCATTGTTCAATTACACACCATGCACAATATTAATCAATACACCTTACACAATGTTCACTGTTCCATTACACACTTTGCACACCTCATTGTTCAATTACACACCATGCACAATATTAATCAACACACCTTACACAATGTTCATTTCCTCATTGCAAACTTCGCTCACTCTTTATTGTTCCATTACACACCATGCATTCTATTGTTGCATCGATTTGTCTGGCATCGTAATCGCATGGCATTATATTAACAATGTATCATACTGCATGCTTTTTATGTGTCCCCCTCCCCCCCCCCCCCCCTATTACAAACCCACGCACACACACACACACACATACACACCTCACACCCTACCCCCACCGCCACCCCCATACACACCCACCCCTCACATCCCCACACACCCACTCACCCCCTACCACCCCACTCTCCTCTCCCAGGAGGAGGTGTGTCCGAAGCAGAAGGACCTGGAGATTCGAACCCTGAGAACCCCACTAGGGGCCGTGCCTCTCTACACGGGGCCCCGTGGCACCAACCTCACCGACCGTGACGTCAACAACGCCTTCGGTGCGGAGTGGAACCTCCGCGGCGTGGGAACCCTCTTTGACAGGTAGGGAACCCTCTTTGACAGGTGGGGAATCCTTTTTGGACAGGTAGGGAACCCTTTTTGGACAGGTGGGGAATCCTTTTAGATTGGTGGGGAACCTTTTTTTGGACAGGTGGGAAACCCTCTTTGACAGGTTAGGGAACCCTTTTTGGACAGGTGGGGAACCCTCTTTGACAAGTAGGGAACCCTTTTTGGACAGGTGGGGAACCCTCTTTGAGAGGTAGGGATCCCTTTTAGACATGTGGGGAACCCTCTTTGACAGGTAGGGAACCCCTTTTGGACAGGTGGGAACCCTCTTTGACAGGTAGGGAACCCTTTTTGGACAGGTGGGGAATCCCTCTTTGACAGGTAGGGAACCCTCTTTGACAGGTAGGGAACCCTTTTTGGGCAGGTGGGGAATCCTTTTAGATTGGTGGGGAACCTTTTTTTGGACAGGTGGGAAACCCTCTTTGACAGGTTAGGGAACCCTTTTTGGACAGGTGGGGAATCCTCTTTGACAGGTAGGGAACCCTTTTTGGACAGGTAGGGAACCCTTTTTGGACAGGTGGGGAACCCTCTTTGACAGGTAGGGAACCCTTTTTGGACAGGTGGGGAACCCTCTTTGACAGGTAGGGAACCCTTTTTGGACAGGTAGGGAATCCTCTTTGACAGGTAGGGAACCCTTTTTGGACAGGTGGGGAACCCTCTTTGACAGGTAGGGAACCCTTTTTGAACAGGTAGGGAATCCTCTTTGACAAGTAGGGAACCCTCTTTGCACAGGTGGGGAACCCTCTTTGACAAGTAGGGAACCCTTTTTGGACAGGTGGGGAACCCTCTTTGACAGGTAGGCAACCCTTTTTGGACAGGTGGGGAACCCTCTTTGGACAGGTGGGGAATCCTCTTTGACAGGTAGGGAACCCTTTTTGGACAGGTAGGGAATCCTCTTTGACAAGTAGGGAACCCTTTTTGGACAGGTAGGGAATCCTCTTTGACAGGTAGGGAACCCTCTTTGACAGGTAGGGAACCCTTTTTGGACAGGTGGGGAACCCTCTTTGACAGGTAGGAAACCATTTTTGGACAGGTGGGGAACCCTCTTTGACAGGTAGGGAACCCTTTTTGGACAGGTGGGGAACCCTCTTTGACAGGTAGGGAACCCTCTTTGACAGGTAGGGAACCCTTTTTGGACAGGTGGGGAATCCTCTTTGACAGGTAGGGAACCCTTTTTGGACAGGTGGGGACCCTCTTTGACAGGTAGGGAACCCTTTTTGGACAGGTGGGAAACCTCTTTGACAGGTAGGGAACCCTTTTAGACAGGTGAGGAATCCTCTTTGAGAGGTAGGGAACCCTCTTTGACAGGTAGGGAACCCTTTTAGACAGGTGAGGAATCCTCTTTGAGAGGTAGGGAACCCTCTTTGACAGGTAGGGAACCCTTTTAGACAGGTGGGGAATCCTCTTTGATAGGTATGGAATCCTTTTTGACGGGTGAAGAACACTTTTGGACAGGTGGGGAACTCATAGACAAACCCTTCTTCTTCTTCTTCTTCTTCTCCTCCTCCTCCTCCTCCTCCTCCTCCTCCTTCTCCTCCTCCTCCTCCTCCTCATTCTCCTCCTCCTCCTCCTCCTTCTCCTCCTCCTCCTCATTCTCCTCCTCCTCCTCCTCCTTCTCCTCCTCCTCCTCGTCCTTCTCCTCCTCCTCCTTCTTCTCCTTCTTCTTCATCGGCATCACGATCATCATGATCATCATCTTCTTCTTTCTTTCTTTCTTTATTTATTTATTCATTCATTCATTTATTTATTCATTTCGTCAATGATATGTATCACCCACCCCCCAAACCCCCTAACCCCCACGACAAAAAAACTGCCCCAGGTGTTTTCTGAGCGGGGAGAACATCTCCCTGGTGGACGTAGGGTCTGGCGTGGGGCAGGTGGCCCTGACTGCATCCCGCCTGGCTAGCCAGGTCTACGCCATAGAGCCCATAGACGCCCTGGCCCACACTCTCTGCAGCTCCGTCATAGACCTTCACTACGACAACGTGCACGTCATTCACAACGCTGTGTCTGATGACAGAGGGAAGGTGAGTTGTTGGGGGTGGGGGTGGGGTAATTTTTTTTTTTTTTTTTTTTTTTTTCTTTCATCGCTATCTTAAACTTTGAACACATATTTCTACACGAACCAGCCAGTTGGTGAAATAGATGGACTTTCTGTAAAGGGAAGGAAGGGGGGGGGGGGGAGAGATGATACTGCGGGGATAGAGCTGACACCATGGACTGATGTACAGAATTATGTTTATTAGTCATTTACAATGTTTTACATTTATTCGCTTATTTATCACCATTGTTGTCTTATTTATTTATGTTTTATTATTATCATTTTATTAGTATTACTAATATTATTACTACTACCTTTTTCTATATTATAATTATTATTTATTTATTTATTTATTTATTTATGCAAGCTTATCTATTATTTATTCCCCCGTTTTTTTTGGGGGGGTGGGTTTGGGTGTGTGTTTTTTGTTTGTTTTTTTGTTTTTTTTCCAAGGCCTGACTAAGCGCGTTGGGTTACGCTGCTGGTCAGGCATCTGCTTGGCTTGGCAGATGTGGTGTAGCGTATATGGTTTTGTCCGAACGCAGTGACGCCTCCTTGAGCTACTGAAACTGAAACTGAAATTGGCCCTCGCACGAGTAAGACGTGTCACAGGGCGGATTTGAACCCCAGTGGGTTGTTAGGGGGTTTGGGGTGGGGGGGGTGGGGTGGGGTAATTTTTTGGGGGGTGTGGTGAGGGGGTTTGAGGGGGTAGGGTGGGGTGGGGTGGGTTGGGTGGTATTTGTGGTTGTGTGTGGGTGTGGGTGTGGTGAGGTGGGGGCATATGTGGGAGAGACAGGGGGAGAGAGAGAGAGAGAGAGAGAGAGAGAGAGAGAGAGAGGACAGAGTTGTGTGTTTGTGAGCGAGAAAAAGAGAATCTGTGTGTGTATGTGTGTGTGTGTGTGTGTGTGTGTGTGTGTGTGACAGACAGAGACAGAGAAAGATATACAGACAAAAAGAGAGAAAGAGAGAGAGACAGAGAGAGAGAAAGAGAGAGAGATTGTGTGTGTGTGTGTGTGAGAGAGACAGAGACAGAGAAAGATATATAGACAAAGAGAGAGAAAGAGAGAGAGAGAGAGTGTGTGTGTGTGTGTGTGTGTGTGTGTGTGTGTGTGTGTGTGTGTGTGTGACAGAAACAGAGACAGAGAAAGATATATAGACACAGTGAGAGAGAGAGAGAGAGAGAGGGAGAGTGACGTGACGTGATGTGACAAGAACCACGCTTCTTCTCTTTTTTTTTTCAAAGCCTCGACATACCTTTCCTAAAACCCTATTCCACTCAGCTCAATTTCTCCAGGTATCCTTCAGAAAAGGCACCACAATCACAAGCACCGACCCTGCATCATCATCCTCTTCCTCTTCCTCCTCTTCCTCCTCCTCGTCCTCCTCCTCCTCCTCCTCCTACACGGTGGACACGAGGAACAAATCCAAAGTGGATCCCAACGCCCCAACAGCCTTCGCCATCAAACTGGACGACATCCTACGTCTGTACAGAATCTCCAAAGCCGTCCTCAAGATCGACGTGGAAGGCTTCGAAGGGAGGGTCCTTGCCGGAGCCAACAAGTTCCTGAACACCGTAGACATCCCTTGCATCTTGATGGAGTGGGACAAGGTGCAGTCTCTCAAGGAGTTTGGCGGAAGTTACGTGTTTGACGTGCTGTCCAATCGAGGGTACTTCCCTCACGATGTGAACACTCTGATGCCCCTCAAGGTAGTGTTTCGTCGCATGCACGAGTGGCCTAGAGAAGTCCTCTGGGCCAAGATCGGGTCCAGCCCTGTCAAAGTGTAGTTTTGTTGGTAATAATAGTTTCAGTTTCAGTTTCAGTAGCTCAAGGAGGCGTCACTGCGTTCGGACAAATCCATATACGCTACACCACATCTGCCAAGCAGATGCCTGACCAGCAGCGTAACCCAACGCGCTTAGTCAGGCCTTGAGAAAAAAAAAGGTGAATAAATAATAGATAAGCTTACATAAATAAATAATAATTATGATATAAAAAAGGTAGTAGCAGTGCTAATAATAATAAAATAATAATAATAAATAAATAAATAAATAAGACAACA
>NC_134910.1:22005269-22010269 GCF_041734735.1 Babylonia areolata | reverse complement strand
TTGCGGCCATCTGTACATTTTATTCCCTTTGTCACAAAACTTTTCTCTGTGTGAAATTCAGGTTGATCTCCCCTAGGAGAATGTGCCTCAACTGTGCATCATCATCATTAGTAGTAGTAACTAGTAGTAGTAGTAGTAGAAACTGGAGATAGTAACCTGCAAACTATGGCATGATGTTTTTGTTCTTTGTTATTCAATCGCATTCTATATCATTCTTGTGCTGTATTGGAGTATATACATTTCTTTTTCAGTGTGTGTGTGTGTGTGTGCTGTACACAGGCCAACACTGTAAATATGTATTATTCGGCATTTGTCAACCGTTTTAAGTATACACGACATGCTTAAAGAAGTGGCTTTGCAGAGTGCAACATAAAAGTAGTGTGTTACATAAAAAAAAATATTTTAATGTTGATTGTTGTTTTGATAGGTTGGTAATAGGCGAAATGGGACCAGCGGGTAGGTGTGTGGGTAATATGCGAAATGGGACTGGTGGGTAGGTGGGTAATAGGCGTAATGGGACTGGCGTATGCGATAGGCGAAACGGGACTGGCGGGTAGATATTAGGTAATAGGCGAAACGGGACTGGTGGGTAGGTATATAGGTAATAGGCGAAACGGTACTCGCGGGTGAGTAATAGTAACTGGGACTGGCGGGAAGGTGGGCAATAGGCAAAATGGGACTGATGGGAAGGTAGTTAGTAGGCGAAATGGGACTGGTGGTAAGGTAGGTAATAGACGAAATGGGACTGGCGGGTAAGCAATAGGCGAAATGGGACTGGCGTGTGGGAAAGATTATATATAACCTTTGCCAAGGGAGGCTATGAGCGCAGTGTTCAAAATTGTGGACAGCATGACGCATTTCTATTCTATTTTATTGTTGTGCTGTGATATTTTTCATTCTTTTTATGCCTGTATTCTAACCCAAGTTGTAAACGTTCCTTGTTTATTTGGCAATTGACCTTTTGTGTAGTTTGTTTTTGTTATCTGTTGCTTTTTTCTTCTTCTTCTTTTGTTGTTGTTGTTTTATCAAAGAAATGTCTTTTATGATGTAATAACAATGTACAAAAAAAACTGGCGTTTTATTTCTCATCTGTGGTTGTCATAATTAATTTTTAGCTGTTGTCTGTTTTCGGTTTGTGTAGAGTTGCTTTTCTCTTTGCTAAGGAAGGCTATCAGCGTTTTCTTTTACCTTTTTTTTTTCTTTCTTTCTTTCTTTCTTTCTTCTCTGTTTTCTCTCTCTCTCTCTCTCTTCTTCTTCTTCTTCTTCTTCTTCTTCTATATAGATATTGTGTTTAACATGTGTTGCCCGTTTTGTGAGGACACACACACACACACACACACACACACACACACACACACACACACACGAACTAACAACGCAAGCAAGCACCTACCCTTGCGGCCGCAGCGTGACCACGTGAACGCACACACATACGTAAGTACACGCGCACAGACATTCATTTGTTCAGTTAGTCATTCACACGCACTGTAAAAAAAAAAAAAAAAATATATATATATATATATAATAAAGAAGAAAGATGCACATTATCAAAAAAAGAAAGAAGGAAAGAAAGGAAGAAAGAAATAGGAGAGAGAGAGAGAGAGAGATACCGGAAGTGACTTATAAGAGACAGAGAGGAAGCGACACAGGACAGTGCAACCGAACAATTAAAAATACCAAAATAAACTAATCATTGAAGACACGATAGTTTGGGGGTTGTTTTTTTTTTATTTTTTTTTTTATCTATTTATTTTGTTTATTTATTTTTATATACACCTTTTGACACTTGTGGAACATCTGCAAAATCTCACCTCCTGTGGAGACGTATGACAAACTCGGAAGAAAAAAAACAAAAGCATTGAAAAATAAAACGTGTTTATATATATATATATATATATATATATATATATATATATATATATAGAATACTTTGACAGCAATCAAAACAACATCATCATTTCATTTTCTCGTGGTAATAAACAACCTGGGTTTTTTTTAAGCAAAAATAAAAATAAAAATTCTCCGCAAAACTGAAGAAACAATTTCAGCTGTTTACAACACCAACGATCTGTTTGCCTCTCAAATGACAAAGAAAAAAAAACCCAAAACAGTGTAATAAAACCATCTCAATCATTGTCTTTTCATATATTCAAAAAGGGACGCACTCAGAACAGAGATTCGTAATTACACTAATGGTACTGCTGAAACGATGGAATGTAAAACTCATAAACAATGTTTTTTTTAAGCCATGCAGGTGAAATCTGGTTAATAATGCATCCGCACACAAACACGCACACACACGCGCGCGCACACACACACACACACTACAAAGCATATCAAAATAGAAAGAAACGAAATACTAAAATAAAATAAAATCAAAACCAAGAACAGTGAAAAAGGACAACAACAGAAAAGCTGCATGTCATTTCGCTGCACATTATCTACAGGAGAACAGTTAAAATTACTGGTCATCCAATTATTTACGGACAAATAAAAACAAAAAAACAATCTTGGGCATTCAGTTAATTGCGACAAACAAGTAAAAAAACAATCATGGTCATTAATTAATGTCGGAAAAAAAAATCTTGCTCACTCAGTTAAGTACGGGGGGCGGGAAGGGAGGGGAGGGGACCAATCTTGGCCTTTCAATCAATTACGGAAAAACAAACGAAAAAAACAATCATGGTCATTCAATTGATTACGGGAAAAAAACATAAACAATATACAACATCTCACCAACCAGATAATGGAAGTAGGAGTAAAATAAGCAGCTTGAATGAAAGAATGAGAGAAGGAAGGAATGCATGAAGGAAGAAAAGATGGAAAGACACAATACAAGAATGAATAAGTGAAGGAAGGACACAATACAAGAATGAATAAGTGAAGGAAGGAAGGAGGTAAGATGGAAAGAAGGGAGGAGGGAATGAATAAGTGAAGGAAGGAAGGAGGGTAAGATGGAAGGAAGGGAGAAGCGAATGAATAAATGAAGAAAGCAAGCAACAGATGGATGAATGAATAAATGAAGGAAGGAAGGAGGGAAAGATGAAAGGAAGGGAAGAGGGAATTAATAAACGAAGAAAGCAAGCAACAGATGAATGAATAAATGAAGGAAGGAAGGAGGGAAAGATGGAAGGAAGGGAAGAGGGAATGAATAAACGAAGAAAGCAAGCAACAGATGAATGAATAAATGAAGGAAGGAAGGAGGGAAAGATGGAAGGAAGGGAAGAGGGAATGAATAAACGAAGAAAGCTAGCAACAGATGAATGAATAAATGAAGGGAGGAAGCAACAGATGAATGAATAAGTGAAGGAAGGAAGGGAGGAGGGAATGAATAAATGAAGGGAGGAAGCAACAGATGAATGAATAAATGAAGGAAGGAAGGTGGGGAAGATGGAAGGAAGGGAGGAGGGAATGAATAAATGAAGGGAGGAAGCAACAGATGAATGAATAAATGAAGGAAGGAAGGAGGGAAAGATGGAAGGAAGGGAAGAGGGAATGAATAAACGAAGAAAGCAAGCAACAGATGAATGAATAAATGAAGGATGGAAGGAGGGAAAGATGGAAGGAAGGGAAGAGGGAATGAATAAACGAAGAAAGCAAGCAACAGATGAATGAATAAGTGAAGGAAGGAAGGAGGGAAAGATGAAAGGAAGGGAGGAGGGAATGAATAAACGAAGGAAGCAAGCAACAGATGAATGAATAAAGTGAAGGAAGAATGGTAAGATGGAATGACTAAACGATGGGAGGAAGGAAAGAAAGAAAGAAAGCTGGAATGAAAAACAACAACGAAGTATTGAAGGGAGGGAGGGAGGGAGAGAGAGGGAGGAATAACTGAAGGCAGTGCGAGGACAGAAAGAAAGAGAGGAAAATGTGCATGGAAGAAAGAAGCAACACAAAGGATGGAGGGGAGGGAGAAGGGGGAAGGAACAGGAATAAGCACATTGTAGGTGTTTTTTTTCATTGAACCTTCTTATAAAGAAGAAAAATACAACAAAGACGCCTTGCAAAAGAACAACGTAACATACTCACGGGAAGCTTACACACACATACACGCATACATACATGCATACCTACCTACATATAGACAACCGATACACGGAGTTGATACACAATAACACCGGCGATCCAAAAACATTCATCAAAGAAACATTTCATTAAAAATTTAAAAAAATTAAAAATCAACTACGTCTTTTTACAGTCGAACAATAACAACAACAAAAAAAACAATACTGAAAATAATACAAAAAGCGCAGAACGCTCAACTGAGTATTTCATTGGTACTGACACATGGATGAAAACGACATCCAATCATTTCATTCAGAAGATCATTATTCAAAGGTTTCGTAGCTTTTCTGCGGCCGTCAAGGCTGTGGTTTCATTTCATATCTACTGTGTCCAGGGCTTGGCGTTGGAAGGCGGGACCCAGTCCTCTCCATTCGCCTTTTATTAGTTTTGTCTGAGTGTGTATGTGTGCGTGCCTGAAATCTGATTGAATGACACAGGAAACGAATGATGAGCGCCCAAATGACAGCCTTTAGTCGGCTCTACCCAGGTAGGCAGCCTGTTGTTTTAAAATGACCCCGTGTTTGTGAAAACGCTTAGAGCTTGGTCTCTGACCGAGGATAGGCGTTGTATAAGTATCCATATCGATCAATCAATCGATTTTTTTTTTTTAAACCATCAACATCCGAAGTTGGGTCAGGTACCCATTCACGTCAGGATGGAGTGAGAAACATCAGAGCAAAGTGCCTGACCCCAAGGACACAATATCTTTGCTGAAGCGGCAGGGTCTCGAACTGTGATCACTGGCGATCACTGGATTAGAAGTCCAGCGCTTGACCGATTCTGGTCCCATTATCACAAGTGAACACTGGATTAGAAGTCCAGCGCTTGACCGATTCTGGTCCATTTATCACACGTGAAAACTGGATTAGAAGTCCAATGCTTGACCGATTCTGGTCCAATTATCGCTGGTGAACATTAGATTAGAAGTCCAGCGC
>NC_134910.1:21982769-21985269 GCF_041734735.1 Babylonia areolata | reverse complement strand
CTGTCTCATTCTCTCACTTTCTACTCTCTCTCTCTCTCCTCTCTCTCTCTCTCTTTCGCTTTCCACTCTCTCCCTCCCTTCTCTCTCTCCTCTCTCTCCTTTCCCCCTCCCTCTACCCCCACCTCCCCCCACCCTCCCTCCTCACTCCTCACTCACTTCACTTTCTCCCCCCATTCTCCTTTCCTAGATTTCTTTGTTTTCCCTTTCACTTCCTGTCCTCCCCCCCTCTCTCTCTCTCTCTCTCTGTCTCTCTCTCTCTGTCTGTCTCCTGTCTGTCTGTATGTCTGTCTGTCTCTCTCTGATCTCTCTCTCAGTATGTCTCTCTGTCTGTCTGTCTGTCTCTGATCTCTCTCTCAGTATGTCTCTCTGTCTGTCTGTCTGTCTCTCTCTCTGTCTGTCTGTCTCCTCTCTCTCTTTCTCTGTCTACTGTTTGTCTGTATGTCTGTCTCTCTCTGATCTCTCTCTCAGTATGTCTGTCTATCTGTCTCTGTCTATCTGTGTCTGTGTCTCTATCTCTGTCTGTCTCTCTCTCTGTCTGTCTGTCTCTCTCTGATCTCTCTCTATCTCTGTCTCTCTCTCTCTGTCTGTCTCCTGTCTGTCTGTATGTCTGTCTGTCTCTCTCTGATCTCTCTCTCTGTCTGTCTGTCTCTCTACTCTCTCTTTCTCGGTTTGTGTCTGTCTGATCTCTCTCTCTCTATCTCTGTCTCTCTCTCTCTGTCTGTCTCTGTCTGTCTGTGTCTCTGTCTCTATCTGTCTGTTTCTCTCTCTCTGTCTATCTGTCTCTGTCTGTCTCTCACTCCTCTCTCTCTTTCTGTCTCTGTGTCTCTCTGTCTCTCTCTCTCTCTCCCTGTCTCTCTCCTCTCTCTCTTTCTGTCTCTGTGTCTCTCTGTCTCTCTCTCTCTCTCTGGCCTCACCCCAACCAGGGCCGTGACAAATGACTGACAGTCATTTACCCACAGACCCCTATGAAAGCAGACTCGGAGACTGCAGTGACGGAATGCGGGTCATGCGCCACTGGGCCTGATTAATTACAATAATTAACTCTCTCCATACGAACGGCGAAAGAGACGACGTTAACAGCGTTTCACCCCAATTTACCATCATCAAAATATTGCAAGCGGAAGGCTCTTATACTGAAGACGTGAATGTTGACAAAGAATACCACAATTCTGACGACGGAAGCTAAAGGTTGGGTCATTGAGACACCCACTGGACATCCGAGGGGTCTGTGTAGAGGAGAAGAGAGGACTGGCCGTACTGAGTGAGTTAAACAGGCCGCTCTACATCACCGAAGGCTCGGTTGATCTGTTGTACCCCTGACCCTGTGTTCACCAGTGATCAGGGTTCTTCTTCTTCTTCTTCTTCTTCTGCGTTCGTGGGCTGCAACTCCCACGTTCACTCGTATGCACACGAGTGGGCTTTTACGTGTATGACCGTTTTTATCCCGCCATGTAGGCAGCCATACTCCGTTTTCGGGGGTGTGCATGGTGGGTAAAGGCTGGAGAGTTTTACGATCTCCCAGGCCAACATATGTGCAGACCTGCTAGTGCCTGAACCCCCTTCGTGTGTATACGCAAGCATAAGATCAAATACGCACCTTAAAGATCCTGTAATCCATGTCAGCGTTCGGTGGGTTATGGAAACAAGAACATACCCAGCATGCACAACCACGAAAGCGGAGTATGGCTGCCTACATGGCGGGTTAAAAACGGTCATACACGTAAAAAGCCCACTCGCGTATACACGAGTGAACGTGGGAGTTGAAGCCCACGAACACAGAAGAAGAAGAAGGAGAAGGAGTTACGTTGCTGGTCAGGCATCTGCTTAGCAGATGTGGTGTAGCATACATGGATTTGTCCAAAACGCAGTGACGCCTCCTTGAGTTACTGATACTGTATTTGTTTTTGTATTTGTATTTCTTTTTATCACAACAGATTTTTCTGTGTGAAATTCGGGCTGCTCTCCCCAGGGAGAGCGCGTCGCCATACTACAGCGCCACCCATTTTTTTGTATTTTTCCTGTGTGCAGTTTTATTTGTTTTTCCTATCGAAGTGGATTTTTCTACAGAATTTTGCCAGGAACAACCCTTTTGTTGCCGTGGGTTCTTTTACGTGCGCTAAGTGCATGCTGCACACGGGACCTCGGTTTATCGTCTCATCCTAATGACTAGCGTCCAGACCACCACTCAAGGTCTAGTGAAGGAGGAGAAAATATCGGGGGCTGTGCCGTGATTCGAACCAGCGCGCTCAGATTCTCTCGCTTCCTAGGCGGACGCGTTACCTCTAGGCCATCACTGGTATACACAACTCTCATTTCTGTTTATTACAGAAAGGTAGACTACTTAAACGGAGCTCACACTCTGTTCATAAGTGGAATGGTTACACGGTTTTGATCTGTACGATTCAAGGACACGTCGTCAAGCTAAAAACGGAGCGGCCTCGAATTCTGATCACTGGGTTGTGAGTTCTGAATCAGAAGTCCAGCGCCTGTTGGAGGGTTT
>NC_134910.1:21952769-21960269 GCF_041734735.1 Babylonia areolata | reverse complement strand
AGGAGAATGGAAGGGAGGGAGAAAAAGAGATGGGGGGGGGGAGAGAAAGCGGAAAGGAGAAAGGGAGGGAGACAGATGGGGGGGAGAGAGAAAGACAGACAGACGGACAGAGAAACAGAGACATCTCCACACACAAGGAACAAACACAATCGAACAATTACACCGACAATAGCACCCAGGAGTGTCTGTCTGACAGAGACAGACAGACAGAAAGAGAAAGAGAGAAAGACAGAGAAACAGAGACATCTCCACACACCGAGAACCAGCACAATCAAAGCATTATTTAACGAAGACGGTAGAGCACGATATAATGAACAATTACACCAACAATAGTACCCACGAGTGTCTGATTGACAGACAGGCTGAGACAGAGAAAGAGAGAAAGAGAAAGAGAGAAAAGACACAGAGAAACAGGGACTTCTCCACACACTTAGAACCAACACATTATAAAGCCGGCAGCGCGCAGTATAATGAACAATCACACCGACAGTAATACCCACTGTCTGTCTGACAGAGACAGAGACAGAGAAAACAGAGACATCCCCACACACCAAGAACCAACACAACTAAAGCATTATTTAACAAAGACGGTAGAGCACGATATAATGAACAATTACACCAATAATAGTACCCAGGAGTGTCTGCTGGACAGAGACAGACAGACAGAAAGAGTAAGAGATAAAGAGACAGAGAAACAGAGACATCCCCACACACCAAGAACCAACACAATCAAAGCATTATTTAACAAAGACGGTAGAGCACGATATAATGAACAATTACACCAACAATAGTACCCAGGATTGTCTGACTGACAGACAGAGACAGAGAAAGAGGGAAAGAGAAAGACAGAAAGAGACAGAGAAACAGGGACTTCTCCACACACTTAGAACCAACACATTATAAAGCCGGCAGCGCGCAGTATAATGAACAATCACACTGACAGTAATACCCACTGTCTGTCTGACAGAGACAGAGACAGAGAAAGACAGAAAGAGACAGAGAAACAGAGACATTTCCACACACCGAGAACCAACACAATCAAAGCATTGTCAACAAAGACGGTAGAGCACGATATAATGAACAATTACACCAACAATAGTACCCAGGATTGTCTGATTGACAGACAGGCTGAGGCAGAGAAAGAGAGAAAGAGAAAGACAGAAAGAGACAGAGAAACAAACATCTCCACACACCAAGAACCAACACAATCAAAGCATTATTTAAAAAAAATTTAACAAAGACGGTAGAGCACGATATAATGAACAATTACACCAACAATAGCACCCAGGAGTGTCTGACAGACAGGCTGAGACAGAGAAAGAGAGAAAGAGAAAGACAGAAAGAGACAGAGAAACAGAGACATCCCCACACACCAAGAACCAACACAATCAAAGCATTATTTAACAAAAACGGCAGCAGAGCGCGATATCATCAATAATCACACTAACAATAGTACCCAGGAGTGTCTGTTTGACGGAGACACGGAGACACAGAAAGAGAGAAAGAGACTGCGACACAGAAAGAGAGAAAGAGACAGAGACAGAAAGAGACAGAGAAACATGGCCATCACTTCTCCACTTCACCAGGAACCAACACAATCAAACCATTATTCAACAAAGACGACAGAACACGATATAATGAACAATTACACCAACAATAGAACCACGGTACGCTCCCAGGTTTGTCTGACAGGGAGACAGAGAAAGAGAAAGAGAGAAAGAGACAGAGAGAAACGGGAACTTCTCCACTGCACCAAGAACTAACACACATCATAAAAGACGGCAGCGCGCGATACAAAGAATAACAATCACACAGACACTACACTACAACCACCACCACCTCCACCACCACCCAACGCCGTGTGTTTGACGGCACCATTAGCAGAGCTGACGAGATTCTGCCTGTCCTTGTTAATCAAACATACATCATCTTTTTCCTTCACGGTCATTCTCTGTGCAGCATTATCATGGGGTGGAGGAAGGTGGGGGGACATGGTGAGTGGGTGGTGGTGGCAGGTTTAGGGAGGAGGGGCGGGGGAGCTGGAGGTGAAATCGATGGTGGCTGGAGACAGAGAGAGAGAGAGAGAAAGAGAAAGAAACAGACAGACAGAGAGACAGACAGACAGACAGACACAGAGGCAGAGAGACAGACACAGAGGCAGAGAGTCAGAGAGAGGTGGGCAAACAAAGAGACTCGGATAGACTGACAAAGACAGAGAGAGACATACAGCATACAGACGGAGAAAGAGATACAGAGACAGAGAGAGAGTTACAGAGAGAGAAAGAGAGAGAGACGGAGAAAGACGGACACACAGAGAAAGAGATACAGAGAGAGAGAGAGAGAGAGAGAGAGAAAGACGGACACACAGACAGAGAAAGCCAGAAACAGAGAAAGACAGCAAGAGAGACAGACATGCAGACAGACGGAAAGAGAGAATGATAGGTGTGTGTGTGTGTGTGTGTGTGTGTGTGTGTGTGTGTGGTGTGTGTGTGTATATATATGTGTGTGTGTGTGTGTGTGTGTGTGTGTGTGTGTGTGTGTGTGTTATAATATATATATCTATCTATATATATACATACATGTTTTTAACATATTTCTAGAGAGACAGATAGACAGCTGGACATAGAAAAACACAGACAGACAGAAACAGAGACAGAGAGTACGTGTGTTTGGTAGCACCATTAGCAGAGCTGACGAGATTCTGCCTGTCCTTGTTAATCAAACATACATCATCTTCTCCCTTCACGGTCACTCTGAGTGCAACATTATTATGGGGTGGAGGAAGGTGGGGGTACGTCGGGTGGGTGGGTGGTGGGGGATGGGATACTGAGACAGGAGGGGGCTGGAGGTGAAAGTGGTGATGGTTAGAGAGAGAAAGAGACAGACAGACAGACAGACAGACTCAGAGAAACAGACAGAAACAGAGAAACAAGAGAGACAGAGACAGACAGACAGACAGAAAGACAGACAGAGAGGGAGAGAGAGAGACCCGGAGAGTGAGATACCAAGAGAGAGAGGGGGGTACAGAGGGAGAGAGAGAGAGCGGGAGAGAGAGACAAAGACAGAGAGTGAGATTATAATCTTAGAGGGAGAGAGACAGACAGACAGAGAAAGACAGAGACAGACACCGAGAGAGACGGAAACAGAGACAGAGATAGAAAGCACGTGTGTTTGGCGGCACCTTTTTATCAGAAATGACAAAGATTCCACCTGGTCTTGTTAAACACACATCATCTTCTTCCTTCGCGGTCATTGTGGAAATTTATGGGATGGAGGAGGGAGGGAGGGGAGGGGTGGGGTGGGGTGGGGGGCGGGGCCGGGAAGAAGGGGGGAGGGGGAGGATGGAGGTGAATGGCGGTGGGTGGGAGTAGATGGACAAACGGACAGACAACCATAAATTAAAATTTAAAAAAAACAAAAAAAAAAACAACAGTCGCAGTGAAAGGGATAAGAAATGGATACGATGTGCTCAATGCACGCCATGGCCCACACTGAAGAGGTTGTGCGAACAGTTTATCTTACATGCTACAGACAAGTGCGAAGAACATATAATAATTAAACTTTACACAGTAACGATGAAAGATGAGAGAGAGAGAGGCAGACAGACAGACAAACAGACATACTAGACAGACAGACAGATAGACCGTCAGACAGACAGACAGATTTCAATTCCTTCGTTAATTATCTGGGTTGATATAAGTAAATGACCAACAGTGATCATTTGATTGACTGAAAACCAAGCAAACAAGGAAATCAAAGAAAGGAAAGAATGAATGCGCAAAATAAAGAAATTGAATAAATAAATCATCGGAACAAATAAATGAAAGAATGAATAATATACATGAATAGATAAGAATGAATCGATAAACAAACAAGTAAACAAAAAAAAATGAATAAAGATATACAGAAAGAAACAGAAAAAAGGAAAGATATATATGTGTGTGTGTGTGTGTGTGTGTGTGTGTGTGTGTAGCCGTGTTCCCGAGTGATTTATGAGAGGACGGTACAAAAGAACTAACTAACTGATTTAAAGGATAAAAGGATAGACAAGAACCCCCACGGACAGGCCAGGAACATAAATAGAGGCCAGTCACAAAAGGGGTTTTCTATTGTTTTATTTACAATAGTTATTTAGAAGTTGAGAAGAAGAAGAAAATGATAATCACACAGTAAAAACAAGACGGAAAGAAAAAAAATACAGAAAAGAAAAGAAAGCAAAAAAGAAAATGAAAAACGAATAAACAGAAAGAAGAGCGGGGGGGGGCGGGGGGGGGGGGGAAGAAGAAAAAACAAGAAAGAAAGAAGGACAGAAAGATAGAAAAGAAGAAAAAAAAACAAGCATGCAAGCATGATTATACTTCACGTAATCCCATACTAAAAACATCAGTTTTCTATCCATTCTTCGAAGCTTCTATCGTCAAAAGCGGTTCAGTTTCGAAAATACTCAAACCGCTGCAACTCGAAACAGCTGCGATGATTCCAATTATAACACTCTCCAACGCCCCCCTCACCTCCTCCCATCCCCGCCCCTCCCAACACTCCTTACCGCACCCCATTCAAATTCTAACCCCGGCCGACAAACTGCCGAGGCTTCAGACACATCAGGAGCAAAGCCAAGAGAGATAGGATTGTAATGATCAAACAAGACCCCAAGGTTAAACTAACACGATTCACGGGTCGGGGTTAGGGGTGGGGGACGAGAGAAGCGTGGCTTCGGGATGAGAAAGGGAGGGAGGGGGTGATGGTATGGGGCGGGAAAGAGAGAGGGACGGAGGGTGACAGACAGACAGACAGACAGGCAGGCAGGCAGACAGACTGAGACAGACAGACAGACAGACAGACAGATATAGAGAGAAAGACAGACAGAAAGAGAGAGAGGGAGACAGACAGAAAGAAAGGGAGGGAGGGGGTGATGGTATGGAGCGGGAAAGAGAGAGGGACGGAGGATGACAGACAGACAGGCAGGCAGGCAGACAGACTGAGACAGACAGACAGACAGATATAGAGAGAAAGACAGACAGAAAGAGAGAGAGCGGGAGACAGAAAGAAAGGGAGGGAGGGAGGAGGTGATGGTATGGAGCGGGAAAGAGAGAGGGACGGAGGGTGACAGACAGACAGACAGGCAGACAGACTGAGACAGACAGACAGACAGACAGATATAGAGAGAAAGACAGACAGAAAGAGAGAGAGGGAGACAGAGAGAAAGAAAGGGAGGGAGGGGGTGATGGTATGGAGCGGGAAAGAGAGAGGGACGGAGGGTGACAGACAGACAGACAGGCAGGCAGGCAGACAGACTGAGACAGACAGACAGACAGATATAGAGAGAAAGACAGACAGAAAGAGAGAGAGCGGGAGACAGAAAGAAAGGGAGGGAGGGAGGAGGTGATGGTATGGAGCGGGAAAGAGAGAGGGACGGAGGGTGACAGACAGACAGACAGGCAGGCAGGCAGGCAGACAGACTGACAGATATAGAGAAAGACAGACAGGAAAAGAAAGAGAGAGAGGGAGGGGGAGACAGACAGAAAGAAAGGGAAGGAGGGGGTGATGGGAAGGAGCGGGAAAGAGAGAGAGAGAGAGGGACTGAGGGTGACAGACAGACAGACAGACAGACAGGCAGGCAGGGTGACTGCCGAGACAAACAGACAGACAGAGCGAGACAGAGATTGAGAAAAAAGAGAGACAGAAAGAGAGACAGAGATAGACAGACATGCAGACAGACATACAGAGAGACACACACGGACAGACACAGAGAGACACACAGTGATACAGTGAGGCAGACAAGAGAGACAGAGAGAAGAGAGACAGAGAGAGAGACAGAGAGAGAGAGAGAGAGAGAGAGACAGAGAGAGGAAGAGAAAGAGACAGAGAGAGAGAGACAGAGAGACAGAGAGAGAGAGACAGACAGAGAGAGAGAGACAGAGAGACAGAGACAGAGAGAGAGACAGAGAGAGAGACAGAGAGAGAGAGAGACAGAGAGAGAGACACAGACAGAGAGAGAGAGACAGAGAGAGAGAGAGAGTCTGACACTGTCTGACAGAGTGACAGCAAGACAAAGACAGATAGACAGAAGGAAACTGACAAAGAGAGAAAGAGAAAACGGGAGACAGATAGACAGACATACAGATAGACATACAGATAGACAGACAGACAGACAGACAGACAGACATACAGACAGACAGACATTCGGAAACTGACAAAGAGAGAAACTAAGCGAAAACGGGAGACTGACAGACAGACAGTGATGAAACACACACACACACACACACACACACACACACACACACACACACACAGAGAGAGGGAAAGAGACAGACAGACAGACAGACAGAGACTGCAGCCGCGTGTTAAAGATCTAGGGGAGGGGAGGGGGGAGGGGCAGAGGGTGGTGGAGGAGGGATGCTGGAGGGAAGGAAGAGACAGAGAGAGTTCCACGACCTGACAAGGTCAAAAACTAACACCCCCCCCCCCCCCCCCCCCCCGCCCCCCCTCTCCCTACCCCATCCCATTGAAAGTTTACAACCCCGCTGCCATCTCACTTTTCCCCAAAGACGTGCCGGACAACTTGAAAAGGGACTTTTCTACTAACAACCACCCCGGGTAGCTATATAGTTCCTTCCCACCCCTCGCCCAACAAAACGCGCTATTAAAGGAACGACCGCCCGTTCTTTTGTCCTCCTTGTCAAAGCACGTGAAGCACCCCTTCCTGCGCGTGAAAATGAGCGCGTCGGTAGTTCCCGGGCCATCTGCGCGTGCGAGTCGCGTGCCCCGTGCGCAAAGGGGCATAATTTCGAAGGGAGAGCATCAACGATTATCTGAACGGCGATGCGAGGACAGTGGCGCATGTCCTTTAATGGAGTTTGATCCGTTGGTGTTTGATCAAATGAACTCATCTGCGTGGACTTATGTTTCTGATCTGATACATGTCACGCTTTATAACTAACACACACACACACACACACACACACACACACACACACATATATATATATATATATATATATATATATATATATATATATATATATATATATATATATATATATATATATAAAATAAATAAAACAAAGTTGAAAACCAACACCTATTTTGTTAAACAAAAAAATAATATTCTGAATTTTCAATGCCACCCGACAGCTTGGTCACAGACTACACTAATAACAGGTGACGTAATGCTATTTTTTACGTCATCTTTCTGACCTTACATGACGTCTTCTACTACGTAAAGTTATCATGTTCTAAATATTCCTTTTTCACTCTCACACACTCTCTCTCTCTGTATGTCAGTGATCGTGTGTAACCACCACCACAACAAACCAGACTGGTAACTCCACGAATTAAGAGTTAACAATGAAAACCCATGGATGTCGCTTCTCAAGTCAAGTCCAACAAAAACTGTCCCAAGGTTACATATCCAGAACAGTTCTCTTCTTTTCAGCTTTATATATATATATATATATATATATATATATATATATAACATGACAGGTCTTTGTTGCTTAA
>NC_134910.1:21942769-21945269 GCF_041734735.1 Babylonia areolata | reverse complement strand
ATCCCTTAGTAGTTTATTTTGCTTCAATTATGGTTGTTGTTTTTTTCCTTTCTGTTCCATTTTATCCGTTTAGTACCGCTTTTGTTCTGATTTGTATCGATTATGTCGCTGGAGCTTTACAGCTTATAACATTAAACATTTCAGTGTTTTCTCTCTCTCTCTCTCTCTCTCTCTCTCTCTCTCTATCTCTCTCTCTCCTCTCTCTCTCTCTCTATCTATCTCTCTCTCTATCTATCTCTCTCTATCTCTCTCTCTATCTATCTCTCTCTATCTCTCTATCTCTCTCGCTCTCTCTCTATCTATCTCTCTCTCTCTCGCTCTCTCTCTCTATCTATCTATCTCTCTCTCTCTCTCTATCTCTCTATCTCTCTCTCTCTCTATCTCTCTCTCTCTCTCTCTCTCTCTCTATCTCTCTCTCTCTCTCTCTCTCTCTCTCGCAAAACCCTACTCCCTCCACCCGTTTCCTCGATCCCCTCTTTGTAATAAATCAAATGACAATGATCTGGAACATCCTTCCTTCCCAACCCCAATCCCCCCGCTACCCTCCCCCCCCCCATCCCCCTCGCCCCCCGTCCACACCCCTCCCCCTTCTCCCCCTCTCCCTAACCCGTCGCTCCTATCAGCTCGTGTTGCCGTGATCAACTGTCAACGCATCTCATTAAACCTCGCCTCATTTTTTTGCATACAGTTTGCGGACTGAGTGACGGACTGACATAAGTGGTTGAACACAATACTACTTCTTCTTCGTTCGTGGGCTGCAACTCCCACGTTCACCCGTAGATATATACGGGTGGGCTTTTACGTGTATGACCGTTTTTACCCCCGCCATGAAGGCAGCCATGCTCTGTTTTCGGGGGTGAAGACAATACAATACAAGGACTGACTGATATGAGGGGCTAAATTAGGTGTGCACGTGCACGCGCGGGTGTAAGTTACCGCACACAGAAGGCTCCATCATCCCTCTGTTGGACACGTGTGATCATGTGGTCCCCGCTCTGTCTTGTTTGTCTTTCACGGATCGGGGAGAGAGAGGGGGGGGGGGAGATAAAGAGAGACACAGAGAAGGGGGGAGGAGAGAGAGAGAGAGACAGAGAGAGTGAGAGAAAGTGATAGGGAGACGGACAAAGAGAGACAGAGAGAGGGGGTGAGGAAGAGAGAGACAGAGAGAGTGAGGGAAAGTGAGGGAGAGACGGACAGACAGACAGAGAGATAAAAAGACACGCAGAGAGGAGAGAGAGAGGGGTGAGGGAGGAAGAGAGACAGACAGAGTGAGAGAAAGTGAGAGACGGACAGACAGATAAAAAGACACAGAAAGAGAAGGAGAAAGAGAGGGGTGAGGGAGAGTGGGAAACAGACAGACAGAGGGAGGGAAAGAGGCACAGAGAGAAGGGGAGAAAGGGGGTGGACAGAAACAGAGAGAGACACAGAGGGAGGGAGAGAGAGATACTGAGAGAGACAGAGAGAGAGAAGGAGAGAGAGGGGGGAGGGGAGGGACAGAGACACAGAGAGAGACACAGGGAGGGAGAGAGAGACACAGAGAGAGAGAAGGAGAGAGAGGGGGGAGGGACAGAAACAGAGAGAGACACAGGGAGGGAGAGAGAGACAGAGAGAAGGAGAGAGAGGGGGAAGGGGAGGGACAGAGACACAGAGAGAGACACAGGGAGGGAGAGAGAGACAGAGAGAGAGAAGGAGAGAGAGGGGGAAGGGGAGGGACAGAGACACAGAGAGAGACACAGGGAGGGACAGAGAGACAGAGAGAGAGAAGGAGAGAGAGGGGGAAGGGGAGGGACAGAGACACAGAGAGAGACACAGGGAGGGACAGAGAGACAGAGAGAGAGAAGGAGAGAGAGGGGGAAGGGGAGGGACAGAGACACAGAGAGAGACACAGGGAGGGAGAGAGGCAGAGAGAGAGAAGGAGAGAGAGGGGCGAGGGGAGGGACAGAGACACAGAGAGAGACACAGGGAGGGAGAGAGGCAGAGAGAGAGAAGGAGAGAGAGGGGGGAGGGGAGGGACAGAGACACAGAGAGAGACACAGGGAGGGAGAGAGGCACAGAGAGAGAAGAAGAGAGAGGGGGGTGACAGAAACAGAGAGAGAGAGAGACAAAGAGGGAGAAAGAGAGAGGGGGGGTGAGACAGAGAGAAACAGAGAGGAAGGGAGAGAAAGAGGGAGGGAGAGAACGAGAGGGGGAGAGAGAGTGGGGGGAGACAGACAGACAGATAGATAGACAAAAGAACAGACAAGAGGAGCAGCAGAGAGAGTGACAGACAGACACACAGACAGACAGACGGAGATACGAAGAGATATAGACAAGCAGATGGAGAAAGAGAGAGAGGGAGAGAGAGACAGAGAGAGAGAGGGAGGGAGAGAGACAGAGAGAGAGGGGGAGGGAGAGAGACAGAGAGAGATGGAAGGAGAGAGATGAGACAGAGAGAGAGAGAGAGGGGGAGGGAGAGAGAGAGACAGAGAGAGAGAGAGTGTGCTTTTTTCTGCGGTGGATA
>NC_134910.1:21930269-21937769 GCF_041734735.1 Babylonia areolata | reverse complement strand
GTGTGTTATGTTCATGGATTTTACGTCTTTCCACTAGCACGTTTGTGTGTGTGTGTGTGTGTCAGACAGACAGACAGACAGAGAGACAGACAGGGAGAAAAAGAGAGAGAAAGACACACACACAGACACATAGAGACAGGGAGAGATGCACTGACTGGGCTATTGTGTGCGGGATGGTTTGCATTTGCATGCTGCATTTTATGTGTTAGATATATGTTTATGATGTAGCCTTCTTTTACTTCAGCGAACTGTATGATATGTCTGATATGTATGTTTTTAGAATGGCATGTTTTAGCTGTATGTGATTATTGAATTGAGCATTTTATAATCAAGACCGCAGAGAATAAAATGCAATGTATGACTTAAAATTGTATTGAGCATGTGTTTATGATTTGTGAATCACTTTTCTTTATTGAAACAAAAAAATAACTTTGTGGTTGAAATGTTTTGTTTTGTTGTTGTGCGTGCGTGTGTGCGTGCGTGTGTGTGTGTGTGTGTGTGTGTGTGTGTGTGTGTGTGTGTGTGTGTGTGTGTGTGTGTGTGTGTGTGTGTGTGTGTGTGTGTGCGTGCGTGTCTGTCTGTCTGTCTGTCTGTGTGGGTGCGTGCGTGCGTGTGTGTGTGTGTGTGTGTGTGTGTGTGTGTGTGTGTGTGTGTCCAAGCCACGTGACATCCTAAGTCGTACATAAAACATGACCCCCCAAAAAAAAGTTCAGAACATTGGCACGCGACATGTATCGTGACCCTTGAACTTTCACCTATGTGTAGCGGTCACGGTGAATTATTAATTGTGTAGCCTAGATATATTACTTACACCTGGACAGAGGTATTCCGCTGCTCCTCTTTCTTTTCTCTCTCCCTCTCTCTCTCCCGTCTTTGTCTGTCTGTCTGTCTGTCTGTCTGTGTCTCTCTCTCTCTCTCTCTCTCTCTCTAACGAACGAACGAACGAACGTTTTATTCAGATAAGGATAACGTTCGTTCGTTCGTTCGTTCGTTCGCTCTCTCTCTCTCTCTCGTCTCTTTCTCTCTCCGTAATTTTTTTTTTTTTTATATATATATATATAACTGGTCTACACATTATATTATAGAGAGAGACTGAGACAGAGAGACAGACAGAGATACACAAAGGGAGTTGAAAAAGAAGAAGAAGAAGAAGAAGCAAAACTAGAACAGGTAAAAAAAAAAAAGAAAAGAAAGAAAGACACTTAAAAAACAACAACGAAAATCACAAAAATATACCACGACGAAAAACATCCAAACTCTCCACACACACACACACACACACCCCCCCCCCCCTCACCCCCAAACCTCTCCCCACACCCACTCCCCGAGGCATCATCTATCTGATATACACACACACTTCATTAACGTCACTGTCCTTTTTTAATGACGTTTACGGGAACTTTTGGTGACGTCTCCGGGCAAGACAGAAATTTACGATTAAACAAACATGGCAACCGGCGTGAACGGCCTCAAAACTGCCCCCTCCCGTCCACTTCCTTGGTTTTATCCCGGGGTCATTTTGTGGCCCCACCCCACCCCCACCCCCGCCACCCTCCCGACCCCCCTCAACACCAGCTGGTAAGTACCCCACCCTCCCACCCCACTCCCTGGCCTTTCCCTCTATAGCATTCTCCTTTGATTGAAGCAGACAATAAAAAAAATATTTTGAATTGAATTTATCAAGCTGTTGAACAAAGAAAGTGGGTCGTTATGGGATAGTCTTTACTGGACCCCCCCCCCCTTCCCCCCACGCACCACCCCCACCCAAACGTGGTGAAGTTTTACAGTTTTACTCCGATAGCCTGACTGAATGAATCAAAGTGGGCCAAATTCACCCCGGGGGGTATTTCAAGCTAGCGGGGACAGAGGGGTGGGGGAAGAAGGGTGTGTGTGTGTGTAGAGAGAGAGAGAGGGGGGGAGAGGGTGTGTGTAATATCCGACAGGGGCGATAGGAGGGGAGGGGGGGGGGGGGGGGGCAGTTTTGACTGCTGAAATTTACTTCCAGGGGGCCCTTCTGGACTGGTCTACAAAGACCACCGGGTTGATCTAGACTGGATTTGTACAGCGCATGAAGCTTGAAGCTTGCTTTCACATGTATGATTGCGCTATATAAAATTGAGATCTTATGATTAGTAGTAGTATCATCATCATCATCATCATTACCATTATTATCAACCATCACAATCACCACCACCATCATCAACATCATCACCATCACCAGTACTAGTAGTAGCAGCAGTAACAGCAGCAGCAGCAGCAGTAGTAGTACTGAGTAGTACCATTATCATTATTAGTATCATTATTATCATCATTATCATCATCAGCATCATCTTTTATCATTACTATGCCAGATTTGTCCGCGGGGGGTGAAACAAACGGGGATGACGAACAGCCCGCTGCACCGGAAGGTACACAAGACTCCCTTTTCCACGGGATCTTCTGCCACAGGCTAATGACTGGTCACCACTGAGCGAACTTCCTTCTTCAGTCGTCAGAAAGGGGAAACACGACGACGTTGTCAGCAAGATGCTATCTTTCGGCCCCCCTACGCGAACTTGAAACACTCGATGTCTTGGTCAGTGTTAGGAAGGTATGGAAGTGGGTAACTGGGGAGAGGGCAGGGTTGGAGGGAGGGGGGGGGGAGGGGAGGCGAGGAGGAGGAGCTGGAGAGAGGAGGAGGGGAGGGGTGTGAAGAAGGAAGTGGGTGTGTGGTGGCAGGGGAGGTGGAAATGATAATAATGCTACTGCTGCTACTACTACTACTTCAACGAATGAATGAATGAAGTGAATGAATGAACAAGTAAGCGGGGTTTTTTTTTCTGAAATAGTGCTCAAAGCGATTTTCACTGACACAAACCTCATTGATATGGCCTTCAAATGACGAATGTAATAGTGAAATGAATCACGTTACTCTCACTCACTGCAAACAGACACTGATACAACACAACTCGCCCAAATCACTTGCTCACACGCACAGCTACACAAAATACACACACGCACAGCTACACACATACACACTGACGCACAGCTACACACACACTGACGCACAGCTACACACATACACACGCACAGCTACACACATACACACTGACGCACAGCTACATACACACTGACGCACAGCTACACACATACACACTGACGCACAGCTACAAAAACACACTGACGCACAGCTACACACATACACACACACAGCTACACACATACACACACACAGCTACACACATACCTACACGCACAGCTACACACATACATACACGCACAGGTACCCACACATACATACACGCACGGCTACACACATACACACATGTACAGCTACACACATACACACACACGCACGCACGAACGCACACACACACACACACACACACACGCACGCACGCACGCACCACAGAGAGAAAAGCAGGGACAGAGACAAACAAACAGACTTCCTCCCTCCCTCTCTCACACACACACAAACACACACACATACACATACACAGAGGCAGAGAGAGAACATTCCTAGCACAGATAAAACGCAGTCTGGACAAATAACACAGCAAAAGCACAACTGGTTAGATCTTCACAGAAGGGTCTCCGGCAGTAGACAACATTAGTAAAAAGAGACTGTTTGTGTGAGAAGCGGAGTACACGTGTCTGTTAATTGGAGAGATGTTCCAGATGGTCGGGAACTCAGACAGGAATCATGGGGACTGGGATCGAGGTTGGGGGGGGGGGGGTAGGGGGTGTTGGTGGGTGGGGTGTCGGGCGTGGGGATGGATGATGGGGTGACGTGGACACCGCGCAGTTGACAGCATGAGGCCGACAGATGTGACACGTTCGGAACATGTGTGTGGGGTGGCGGGGGGCGGGGGCGGGGGTGGGGGAATTGGCTGGATGGGGGTGGGGGTGGGATGGGAAGGGGTAGATTAATGATATTAACGAGGCAAACCCTTCGCCCCAGCCCCAGTTTGAGAGTAATCAATAAAGTATCCGTTTGCGTGTTGTGGTGGATGTCCTCGGACGGAGTAAGCAGAGACAGGCACACACAACACGAATACACACGCACGCGCACGCACACACAAACACACACACACACACGCTCGTAATCACGGTATTATCGCTGTGGTGGGAAACACGATAAAATTTACCATATATCATTTTAATTGTGAGAACGTATATCAAAAGCCTTTTTTTTCTAAACGATTCCTTGGAAATATCGTTAAAAATGTTCGTGTTTAAAATTTGTGAAAGTTTGCTAAATATTTGAGCCGAGCATAAAGTTTAGTATAAAAGAGTGTTTATTTTCCTGTTATGTTTCAGTTTTTCTCTTTCTTACGAAACATTAGTACACACACTTCAAAAAAGAAATAGTTGAAAATCACACCATATATGCACATCTAAGCAAGCAAGCAAGCAAGCAAGCGCACACACACACACACACACACACACACACACACACAGCCCTCATGGAATGGGGGGAGGCCAAAGAGGAGAGAGAGCGAGACAGACAGACAGACAGACAAATTTCTTTTTGTTTCCGAGGATAAATGATAGGCAGTAGTGTGCATCTTTCGTCCAGTCCCCACTTTCATAGGATCAACACAATACTGCGTGATAAAGGTATAAAGATTATGGTTTTACAGTTATTGAAAATTAAAGATATTTAAAAAGATAGAAAATAAGCATACGCATATAAGAAAATAGTGCTGATAGACTGAGAAGGAGCGAAGGAAGAAGAAAAAGGAGGTATGGGGGAGTGAGGAGGCTGAGGAGAGAGAGAGAGAGAGAGGGAGGGAGGGAGGGAGGGAGACAGGCTGCCGCCTATGTTTGACATAAGTACAGCGATAGAACTTCAGAAAATCGATGTTTATCTCCGATGAAGCGGATATACAATTAAGTACTACCACATGGCGACCACTCAGATCCCAGGGTGTGTAGATACAATCAGTAAAGCCCGTCGTCGTACTAAAGACGTGTGCAATTAGTCAGTGCCAGATGCCGAGTACACCCAATGTAACTTCCGCAAAATGACATCTCTTCTTCTTCCTAACTTTGTGACGAGTCATAGGGACGACACACAGAAAGGTTTCCCTGTCAGTCCTGGACTTTTTGTAGTTGCCTCTAAATGCGATATTCTTTACTTTCACCAACCTGTTTATTTGTCTAATATCACACTTCATGAACAGACATTAAACTGAAGAACACGCAACCTGTTCGGTGAATAGAACTTTTCGTTTCGTCAAATATCAATGACGTCAGCGGTGATGAAAGCGCCTATTTTTGTTCTTGTTCGCAGGCACGGATTTAGCACTTCAAATCTGTTACACTTCACCGAGCGCGGACTCTTGACTCAAGTACTATCCCTTATAAGATAAAGGCTGCCTGTGACCAAGCGGCCAAGATTTGAACGGGGCCCACACGTGTTATTGATTAACTCCTGTCGACATCTTGACACGGAAGTGAAGAGATTAATGCGTAGTCCCCACTGACTGACCGTCTATAAAGCCTCAAGGTCAATTACGCACTTCACTTGCTTTCGTAATCACTCACTGGTCTGTGATGACGAAAGCTCCCTAAACACTGTCGATAAAATGATGTACAGTGTGGTGTGAGAGAGAGAGAGCCACGGTGTGTATGTGTGTGCGTGCGTGCAACGGTGTGTGTGTGTGTAGAGAGAGAGAGGGGGGAGAGGGTGTGTGTGGGTGGGTGGGGAGGCGGAGGGGGGGTGGGAATGGGCGAGAAAGGGGGTAGGGATGGGAGGCTGCGCTTGTATCAGCGGCTGATGGAGTGATGTCATGTGCTCGGTAGAAAATAGGTCAGCGGGACCGTTGATGACATGGACGTACAAAACTGTTACCCGGTGACACAGTGATACGAATTCATCATTGTCATTACCATCATCATCATCATCATTATCATTACCATCATCATCATTATCATTACCATCATCATCATCATTATCATTATTAATAGTAGTAATATTATTAGTAGTAGTGATATTACCATCGTTTATTATTACTATGATCATGATTATGATTACTGTTGTTGTTATCATTACTATATATATTTTCATTGTCATCATTATTACCATCATCATTTCTTTTAAGCTGAGTTATGTTGGATGGATACATGCATGAATGGATGGATGGGTGGTTAGATAAATAAAGCTATATTGATTTATTAGTTTTTTGACTGCTTGACTGAGTCAATGATCAGGTTTATTTATTTGATTATGTAGTTATTGAGTCATTTATTTGTCTAGTTCTCTGTGCAAATATTTAGTTATTTATTTCTAATCTATTAACCTGCTGACTTGTATGACTTATTGGAATTCACTTCTTTACTCTTGTTATTTTTTCATATTCATTGATTTATCCATTTATATATTTTTCATATGTTTATTATTAATTTGTATATATATATTTCTTCAATCATTTACTTATTATGTCAAATTAATAGACGGTGGGGTGGGGGTAACTATATAGTTAAGGCTTGTTTAATTACCTCTCTCTCTCTCTCTCTCTCCCTCCCATGCAAACAAAGTGTTCCACAGACAGACACACACACAGACAGAAACACACACACACACACACACACACACACACACACACACACACACACACACACACTTGCTTTCGTCATCATTTACAATTCATTGCCACTGAACATAACACGAATTAATTAAATGAAATCAACAAATATCTAAATACATTAACCCCTTAACTGACTGCTACTGAGAAGTATGCTCGTCAGAGAAGATCGAGCTTTCGTCACAGTGAGATAAGACCGAGATTACAGATAAGGATGCCAGTCAGTTCTTCATTTGGGCTTCTTCCTACTGACATTATAATTATGTCACCCTTGCTTGGCAAAATCAATTACACCTTTACGTTATGCACACAAAATAATGAAATGCAATCAGCTATAAAAACTGCATGACGCCACATTATGATTCCTCTCTTTTCATCAAAGTTCAGCAGCCAATTCAACAGCTAAAATATATTTTTTTCGTGAAAAAAGGGCAAAACAAACAAAAATGATTATAGTTTGTCAACAGTTATCAAAGTTTCTCGCAAAGACATTTCATTGGCAGCTTCTTGACACTTTGACGTCAAACAATTTTGTTTTACGTCATCCGTCAGACGAACTGGCCACTGACAGACCATGGTATTCGTGACTGAGAAGTAAGTTTCTTTCGCGAAAGCTATGGGCAGACATACTTTCGCTGGCGTTGTTGTTTCAGTAACCCGATAGGCCCACATAATAGCAAGACGTTCAAACTTCGGGCTGAAGTTTGCTGTCAATGCCACTGACACATGACAAACCCTCAACGGTGGGGCTTTGATTGAAGAGGTCAAACCATGGCAACGACTGAAAGACACGAACGTGTCACACAGAGAGAGCGAGAGAGACAGCGAGAGAGAGAGAGAGTTGGCTACATCTCAACGGCTTACACACACACACACTCTCTCTCTCTCTCTCACTCTCACTCACTGACATTACACGCACATCTTTACACAC
>NC_134910.1:21900269-21927769 GCF_041734735.1 Babylonia areolata | reverse complement strand
TCTCTCTCTCTCTCTCTCTCTCTCTCTCTCTCTCTCTCTCTCTCCAGACTCTCTTTCGAGTCTCTCACGGTGTAAAAAATTATATCTGCATCAGTTGTGTGAAAACATGACATTTTCATGAATTTGTCATCAGTGGTTTTTAGCTATGTCTGCATCAGTCATGCATGCAGTAGGCTAATACAAATTAAGGCACTGAAGCAGAAAAGCAATCATAGTTGAAGGTTGTCGCTTTTTTTAAGCTGTACGGGTGGGAGCCGGGGGGGGGGGGGGGGGGGGGGGGGGGGGGGGGGCGGGGCCGGGGGCGGGGGGGGGGGGGGGGTGAGGATCGGGGAGAAGGAAAGAAAAGAACACACACACACACACACACACACACACACACACACACATCAGTGCTGACACACTGACCCACACACACACTAGTGCACTCTGATACACAAACCGGATTGTGATACTGATAATCCATGGCAGTGGGTTTAAAGAGAAAGATTTTGGTGTTGTTTTTTCTTGAGCAGTGATACACGATACAGTGGAATAATGTTATTTACACTGACCTGAGGTGGAGAAATCAATAAAAAGTGGATAAAAGAAAAATGGGGGTGAGGGGACAATACTTGTGACATGTTACTGCAACAAGATAATCTCCCCTGGCGGAAGACCGCCATTTGTTTTTGTTTTTTTCCTGTGGGCTGGAAAACAAAAGTTCGACAGGTGTGGGTTTTTTAAACAGCGTTTCTGGTAAGACGAGATGCTGAGGTAGAGTGGGATGGTGTGTGGTAGGGGGGAGAGGCACGAAAAAGGAATACTGCATGTGTCTGTGTGTGTTGTGATAGTGGTAGTTTGCGCGATAGGCATAAAAGTTGTGGTTTTGAATTCGAGATTGTGAGTGTGAGGCCGATGTTGTGAGTGACGCCACTCATAACGTCTGTTTTGTTTCCTAATTATGTTTCAGGTGATTCACCAGAATGAGGATGGATTGATTAGGGATGTTATTTTGTGTATTTCTCAGGTTTCAGTTAGTTCCATTTATTTTAATTCGGCAGGTGCCACAATTGAGATTAGAACTTTGCTAAGAATGCTTACCTGTAGGTCTGTATTGTTGCGCTATTGTGTTAGTGTCTAAATGTAGCATACATTAACTTGTATACATTTGCATATGCCACACACACACACACACACACACACACACACACACACACACACACACACACACAGAGTGAAGTGCTCGCAGTTTTTTTTATACATGCACTAAAAGTGCACTCAGCTCATCTGCACAATTGACAAATAAGATAAATGTGATAAAAAAAATTGACTACAAGTACAACAAAAATGATAGAGAAGAGGGGAAGGGATACATAGAAAACATTTGTTAAAGAGGTGCTGTGGTGGAGTCAGTTAGGCATTGGACTTAGGAGCCAGGATTCAAGACCCAGTTTGGGCATGGTGTTGAGTCCTTGAGAAAAACACTTTGCTCCCATTTGTCTTGCTCCACCTAAGGTGGGTGGAGATTTTTCCGATCTCCCAGGTCAACATATGTGCAGACCTGCTAGTGCCTGGACCCCCTTCGTGTGTATGAAGATCAAATACGCACGTTAAAGATCCTGTAACCTATGTCAGTGTTCAGTGGGTTACGGAGACACGAAAATACCCAGCATGCATGAACCACGACAGAGTCATCAGCAAGTCGATGTTGGTCGTGTAACGGAAAGAAGAAGAAGAAGGTGTGAATGGGTACCTTATGGAAGTTGGGGAAGGTAAAAACAGTGAGAGCAGAGGACTAGGCCCTACATTCTAGTGTCGAGTCCTACGGACACAGTTGATTTGAATTCTCTGCCCTGATGGCAGTAACTTAATGCAAGGCTACATTACTACATTATCTTTTAACTTCACCGTTTGGTTGTTTTTTGTTGTTGTTTTTTTTCAGGTCAGAGGAGGCATACATATCTTACAATGGCCAACAACTTGACTGCAGACAGTACCACCCCCACCACCCGCTCACCCGCTGTAAGAGGGGTAAACACCACCATCATGGACAGCACCACCGCCAACACATCTTTCCTCTCAGCAAGCACATCTTTCTACAGCAACATCACTGGTAATGGAAATTATTCTGTTTCATTTGTTTTATTTTGATTTTATCATAACTGATTAATCTATAAGTAATACAATTTGTACATCGCCCTTTCACTTTAACTAGAGCTCAGGGCAATTAACATGATTTACACGAAAGACAAAGTTTTTAACTCACTCCAGACGATACAGCGTTCCTGATGTAAGGCAGCATTCTGGACGACGGAACGCTATAGCGGCTTCAACAATTAAAAATTTGTCCACATTTTCCTCGTGGGGTAGCATAAAAATTGCAGCTGCACCAGTCATTGCGAACGTGTCAAGGGTCAAACGGAAAGTTTCTTCGTGAGGTTTCCGTGACTATACTCTCGCTGGCCAGCCGTTGACCTTGGTATCCCACATGACAAGTTAATCTGCATAATCTGCATACATATTGAAAATGGCATCACAGGCGATACAAGTGGAAATTTTTTTAGCAAACTAGATTATGACAGCGATGTTTCACTGCTGCTGAAGTGATTGAAATGCTTCAAACTGAAGGTTTCAACATCGACGAGGATGATGAAGAAAGTATCTGCAGTGAAGAAAGCTACCAGAAAGAAGGTACTGACAGTGACTCAGCTTCTGAGGGCTGTGAAGAGAGGGAGGGGGGTGGGCATACACACGATGTTAGAAGAGGGGTCAGTGGGTCAAGTACAGGGAGTTTCATTCAGTTACTTTGTGTTTTGTATTTTTTGTGATTTTTTTCATAACCTTAACAAATGGGTCACCTGCAGGGGAAAGCAAGGGAGAAAACTATATTCCCAGTTTGACCCTAAACCGATAAAGAGTGAATCGTCTGTGAACTTGTCACTTCTGTTTTTATTTTTCTATTCTTTTTTTTTTCTGTTTTGAATTGTTCATGATAACTCATAGCTGCCTTTAGGCGCTCATCACTCATTTCCAGTGTCAGTCTGTCAGGCTTCAATCATGCACACACATCACCTTCACCTTCATCTATCCCGTAGTCTTGTGGACTGTTGGGGCGCCACAGTGATCTGGCAACCAGCATCCTCCAATCCTCTCGGTTTTCTGACCTGATTGTATCGCTCAACCTCAAGCCCGTCCATTCTGGGATGTTGTCCTCCCATCTCTTCCTCTGTCTGCCTCTCCTTCTCCCCCCTTGCACTGTGCCCTGCAGGAATGTCTTGGCAAGCCCTGATGATCTCATGACATGGCCATACCATTTGAGCTTGCATCTATTGACCAAGGTCAACAGGTCTTCGTAGGGCCCAATGACCTGCCTGATTCTGTTTCGAACTTCTTCGTTCGTGATATGATCTTTGTAGGAGATGCCCAGGAGTCTTCAAAAGCATCTGATCTCAGTGGACTGTATTCTCTTTTCTATTTCAGCTGTTAAGGTCCACGATTCACATGCATACAAGAGTATTGATGTCACCAGGGTACGCATCAGTATATATCACAGTGGGTTTTTCTGCACAGTTTTGCCAGGGGCAACCCTTTTGTTGCCATGGGTTCTTTAACACATGTTAAGTGACCTCGGTTTATCATCTCATCCGAAGGACTAGCGCTCAGACCACCACTCAAGTTGTAAGAGGAGGGGGGGGGAAAAAATTCTGGGACACCATCCCATGTGGTCAGATTCACTCGCTTCCTAAGCGGACACATCGCCACAGGGCCATCAGCCCTGAGTACCAGGCACCACCACCACCACAATGCAGACAGGGCTGACAAGTCGGTGTGCAGGGTGATTGTGTGTGTGTGTGTGTGTGTGTGTTGGGGTTCGTGTACATTTGTGTGTATTTGATTGTGCTCCCATATCTGTGAAACTGCATGTCTATTGCATGTATCTGTTATGTGTGTATGTGTGTGTGTGTGTGTGTGTGTGTGTGTGTGTGTGTGTGTGAATGTGTGTCTGCATGTTTTACATTTATTTGCTTATTTATCATCATTATTTATTGTCTTTTTATTTTTAATTTTATTTAATTTTTATTTTATTTTATTATTTTATTTTTTTAATCTTTTTTTTTTTGTGTGTGTGTGTGTGCTTAGAGTTGATTTCATCAAGATTTTGCGCCTCATAAATACCATTATTATTATTATTTTTGTTTTTGTTTTTTCTTCTTTTTGTTTTTTCTTTTTTTTCTCAAGGCCTGACTAAGCGCGTTGGGTTGCGTTTGCTGGTCAGGCATCTGCTTGGCAGGTGTGGTTTGTAGCGTATATATGGATTTGACCGAACGCAGTGACGCCTCCTTGAGCCACCGATACCGATACTGATCCAGCAACCTCTTTTGCCCCAGAAATGTGGAACACCTCTCCCCTCTCCAACAGCAGCGGGTCGTCGCCCTCCTGGGAGGCGCCCGGAGGGGGCTCTGTGTACCACAGGTCTCTGAAGGATCAGACCACGTTCATCGCCGCCATCGTCATGGGCGTCATCGTTCCGGCCATCTTCATCGCCGTCATCGCCCTCATCTGTCGTCGACGTCGGAAAGATCTGTTGGCGAGGAGGTGAGTGATTTTTTTTTTTTTTTTTTTTTTTTTTTTAAACAGTGGATTTGTGTGAATAGAATAGAATAGAATACTTTTTATTGTCATAAAATCTTAAAGTTTATAAGACACAATGAAACATAAACATGAGCATATCAAGAAGAGAAACATTCATGAACAAATTTTGCCAGCCTTGGCTGTATTTCTGTTAGAAGGATCAATTCACTAGGCTTTGCATTTGGACAACATATCGATTAGGAATCTGTGTCTGTAAGTATTGTACTTTACTCAATTGTCTGAAAGGCGAATCTCATCTTCTAAACTGTTACAAGTATCACACAGTCTTTGTTCTTTCGGTGTATTTTTATATCTTCCCTGTTCGATTTGTAAGTCATGGGCGCTGATTCGTAACATGGTCAGTGCTTTCCTGTGTTGTGTATTTGCTGTGTTTTTTAAATGGGTGTGTGTGTGTTTTGAGTGCGTGTGTGTGCATGTGTGTGGGGGGGTGGATGGGGAGGTAGGGGTAAGAAAGGGTGGGTGGGAGTGGGTTAGAGGTGTGATCACCCTGGCAATCTGGTATCTTCATCGCTTTCATTCATTATCCACATCAAAAAGATCTCTTGGTGAGGAGGTGAGTGTGTTTTTTTGTTTTGTTTTTTTTGTAATTTGTTTTTTTATCAAGTGGTGAATTGTGTGTGTGTGTGTGTGTGTGTATGTGAGTACGTGTGTGTGTTATGGGGACTAGAGGTGGGAAGGTTTGGGGGATAGGGGAGGGTGAGAAAGGTCATTATCTCAGCTTTCTTCGTCTCTTGTCATCTGTCATTGACGTAAGAAAGACTTGTTCGTGAGGAAGTCAGCTACTCAGCTGTTGCGCCTATCAATCTCTTTACAGTTGTATCTCACTTTCTGGCTGTAATCACAGGATCCCTTATTATTTATTATCGTTACATTTCTGTCTGTCCGCAGAACGCAGATGTTGCTGCAGAACACCCAGGACTTTGTGCTGGAGGATTACACCACCATGGAAAAAGCCACAAGTCCACCGCCCAAGATATAGACAACTGCCATCATCACCCTGGGGTCCTTACAGTGCATTGCTTGACCGTTCAAACAACCCCAGTTCAGACAGCCAGGACTTCCCTTTGGAATTTCAGAACAACAGCCAGGACTTCACCCCCCCCACCCCCCCCACCCCACTTCAGACAGGACTGCAGCCCTCTGCAGACAGTGAGGGCTTCATCCCCCCCCCCCCCCCCTCTACAGACAGCCAGGACTTCACCCCCCCCCCACACACACACCCCCTTCCCCCGCCCCCACCCCTCTACAGACAGCCAGGACTTCACCCCTCTACAGACAGCCAGGACTTCACCCCTCCTCTACAGACAGCCAGGACTTCACCCCTCTACAGACAGTCAGGACTTCACCCCCCCACTTCAGACAGGACTGCAGCCCTCTGCAGACAGCCAGGGCTTCACCCCCCCCCCCCCCTGCCCCCCATCCCCCTCTACAGCCAGGACGTCATCCCTCAACAGACAGACCGGATTTCATCCCTCCACAGACAGGACTTCATCCCTCTACAGACAGGACTTCATCCCTCTACAGCCAGGACTTCATCCCTCTACAGACAGACAGCCAGGACTTCATCCCTCTACAGACAGGACTTCATCCCTCTACAGACAGGACTTCATCCCTCTACAGACAGGACTTCATCCCTCTACAGACAGACAGCCAGGACTTCATCCCTCTACAGACAGGACTTCATCCCTCTACAGACAGGACTTCATCCCTCTACAGCCAGGACTTCACCCCTCTACAGACAGCCAGGACTTCATCCCTCTACAGACAGGACTTCATCCCTCTACAGACAGCCAGGACTTCATCCCTCTACAGACAGCCAGGACTTCACCCCTCACTAGACAACCAGGACTTCACAGACAGCCAGGACTTCACCCCTCTACAGACAGCCAGGACTTCACCCCTCTACAGACAGCCAGGACTTCACCCCTCTACAAACAGCCTGACTTCACGCCTCTGCAGACAGCCAGGACTTCACTCTTCACACATACACATTCTACACACAGTATGAATGTTGGTTATAAAAGAAGGATAATCTCTAGTCATTGTTCTGTGTACTTGGCATTGAAAGATAAACAGTCTGTTGTTATTTGTCTGTGAATCTTAAAAGAACAGACAAACAATATACACACAAAAAATACAGAACTGGCATCATGGTCATATATGAAAAGATCATATAGCCACACAACCTGTCAAATTTTTTCAAGTATACTTTGTTTTTATATAGATGGATTTTAACACAAAATGTCAACAGCTGGAAGTAGCTGGTTTTAATCAGTATTTTATTAGAAAATGTCACAATACTAGTACAATGAATTTGTCAGGACAGCAAGAAAGCCTTATGTTATATCTTATTGGAGGTAGTTTTCAGTCGTTATTCAAACATCAGAAGGTTTATGGAGCCAGTGCAGAAAAATCGAACCTTGTAGTTGTGTGTGTGTGGAATTATCAGAATATTTGTCTTTGTAGGTTTCTCCTCTGCAGGGGGAATTCACTTACAGCTTAGTCTTTTGTGAAGGACTTCGACTCTCAAACTAAGAGGCAAGGTTGCACTGGTTCTCATTGCTGCAGCCTTTGGAGCGAGTAGGCCTTTGGGAACCATCCCAACGTTGACTTTTCTAACACCCTCTTGGCAGAGAGTGGGGGTGTAAACTGGGCAAGACACTCTCCGGTATAATCAAATTCTAGTCCCGATAGTCGTCACAGTAGTTGCCTCCGTTGCCGTTGTATTGTTCATGGTTGGACACGACTACCTTGCAATACAGTGTCGTAGGAAGGCACAGTCAGTCTGGAATCATGTTGCGAAGTTATAGCCCCAGGCGATCACAAAGGTACCTTTTCAGTGCTGTCTGCTATCTCTTGGCAGAGAGTGGGGGTGTAAATTGGGCAAGACACTCTCCAGTGTAATCAAATTCTAGTCCCGATAGTCATCACAGCAGTGACGGGCGCAATAGCCGAGTGGTTAAAGCGTTGGACTGTCAATCTGAGGGTCCCGGGTTCGAATCACGGTGACGGCGCCTGGTGGGTAAAGGGTGGAGATTTTTACGATCACCCAGGTCAATATATGTGCAGACCTGCTAGTGCCTGAACCCCCTTCGAGTGCATATGCAAGCAGAAGATCAAATACGCACGTTAAAGATCCTGTAATCCATGTCAGCGTTCGGTGGGTTATGGAAACAAGAACATACCCAGCATGCACACCCCCGAAAACGGAGTATGGCTGCCTACATGGCGGGGTAAAAACGGTCATACATGTAAAAGCCCACTCGTGTGCATATGAGTGAACGCAGGAGAAGAAGAAGATCACAGCAGTTGCCTCTATTGCCGTTCTGATGTTCATGGTTGGACACGACTACCATGCAATGCAGTGTCGTAGGAAGGCACAGTCAGTCTGGAATCATGTTGCAAAGTTATAGCCCCAGGCGATCACAAAGGTACCTTTTCAGTGCTGACTGCTATCAGTCTGGCTCCACTACCACTTAGAGACATTATGAAGAAACATAGAGATTATCAGCTCGCACTTCAGCAGATGATTGTATTGTATTTCTCTTTTTCGTCACAACAGATTTCTCTGTGTGAAATTCGGGCTGCTCTCCCCAGGGAGAGCGCATCGTTACACTGAGAGCGCCACCCTTTTTTTTTTCTTTTTTTTTTTTGTGTGTGTGTGTGTATTTTTTCCTGCATACAGTTTGTTTTGTTTTTGTTTTTTCTCCTATCGAAGTGGATTTTTCTACAGAATTTTGCCTGGGACAGCCCTTTTGTTGCCGTGGGTTCTTTTACATGCCCTAAGTGCATGCTGCACATGGGACCTCGGGTTTATCATCTCATGCAAATGACTAGCGTCGAGACCACCACTCACGGTCTAGTGGAGGGGGAGAAAATATTGACTGAACCGTGATTCGAACCAGCGCGCTCAGATTTTCTCGCTTCCTAGGTGGACGCGTTACCTCTAGGCCGTCAGTCCACATGTCTTCTTCTTCTGTGTTCACTCGTATGCACACGAGTGGCATTTTACGTGTATGACCGTTTTTACCCCGCCATGTTGGCAGCCATACTCCGTTTTCGGGGGTGTGCATGCTGGGTATGTTCTTGTTTCCATAACCCACCGAACGCTGACATGGATTACAGGATCTTTAACGTGCATATTTGATCTTCTGCTTGCATATACACACGTAGGGGGTTCAGGCACGAGCAGGTCTGCACATATGTTGACGTGGGAGATCGTAAAAATCTCCACCCTTTACCCACCAGGCGCCGTCACCGTGATTCGAACCCGGGACCCTCAGATTGACAGTCCAACGCTTTAACCACTCAGCTATTGCGCCCGTCAATTGCACATGTCATCAGCATTGGATAGGCAACATGTCAGGCATGCCTGTTCCTGATTTGTGTGTATTTGTTCCGGAAAAGAATAACAAACAAAATAAAATGCCACTGCCCCCCTTTCTGCTTCACCCCAGCATGTATTGACTGATGTCTTAACCCTTTCACCACCACAGAGATCAGGTTGGGTTCAATAGACAATAGGTCATATGACCGGAAGAACATAAAATCAATAGGTCATTTTGAAAATCAATAGGTCAAATATCACCCGTCCTGGGCTTTTTCAAACTTTAATAATGCACAAATGAAAGGAAAATGTAATACATCGGCCATTCTGGTCATTCATTGACTAGAAAAAAAAGAAGTTAAGAATGTCATTGATTTCTGACAAGAAAATGCAATGTTCTGTCTTCTGCGTTGACTAGAAAACATATACGACTGGCTCATTTACTGCTGTCAGGCGATTATGCCTTGCGGGAAGATGACGCAAGGACAACCCTTGGTTTTGCAGCCTTCCATGCACCGAGGGCATCTTCGGAACTGCACTCGGTTAATGCAAAAGCTCGTGAAAGGTAGCGGTAAAGATTAATTTCGGATTTCGTTTCGTCACGGATCCGTATTTTAATAAACCAGTTTATAGTCATTTCCTGTAGGAGCAGACGACAAAGCGATCGCGATCGTTAAAGAGAGAGAGAGAGAGAGATGGTTACTTTGGTTGACCGACTGGTCATAAAAACAATAAGTCATGTGACCTGGCAACTTGAAAAACAATAGGTCATTTCAAAATTAAATGCGTCAATGACCGATGTCGAACCTGATCCCTGCCACCAGTCAATTTAGAGTGCAAAATTCCCTTGTGTTATGAGGACAGAAAATATGGTGTCTCAGAACAGCTGGGGATTCCTCGTGTGATGTGCAGGAAATATGGCCAGTCCTACCACCGAACATAAAGACCAATAGGTTCATGGATAACAGACCAATGATCTGGTCACCCGTATGATCTGGTCACCCTTCAGTGACATGGGTTCTCTACCTTCCTGCTGCATAAATGCGAGTTTAGCAGTGAAAGGGTTAATAATATTTTCGTTTTCTTTGATAAAATGTTATCTGAATCAGGCAAGTGAGTGTGACTGCTTACCAAACTTTATACCTTATGTCCTTGAACTGATTAAAACGAGTTTTATGTGTAAACAAAAAATATAAATATCACTGCATTACAAACATTTTTAAAAATGATGTCATTCTGAAAAAAGGAAACAACTTGTGAACGAGTTTTGAGCAATAGCAGGTTGACTTGTTTGTGCTTTTTGTACTTAATTCCACATGAAACTTTAAAAAAAAATCAATGGAACCTCCACCGATATATTTTATTATGTGTCATACATGGCAGGATTGTTTTTTTTTTTTGTTTTTTTTATACATGTGTAGTTTTTTGGGGTGGGGGGTGTGTGTGTTTTTTTTTTTTTTTTTTTTTTTTTTTTTCTTTAGTACAGTTTTCTGTTACACCTTTTGACATTCAGTCAACAAATTTCAAACAAAGGAACTGGTTAGATCTTTGACATTATGGTCATGCATTTAAAAGGGAAAAAAAACAAACAACACACAATAACTCATATGTGCATTATTCAGGCATTTAGTTGTGTGTGTGTTTTTTTTTCTCTTGACAATCCATGCTATATGTTGGCATTGAAAAGGGATTTTATGTGAGTCAGATCTTTGATTTTATGGCCATGCATTAAAAACACACACACACACACAAAAACACCCCCACAATAACTCACATGTGCATTCCTCGGGCATTTAGTCGTCTTGTGTGTGTGTGTGTGTGTGTGTTTTCTTCTGACAATCCATGCTATATGTTGGCATTGGAATGGGAATTTATGTGAGTCAGATCTTTGATTTTGTGGTCATGCATTAAAAAACACACACACAAAAAAAAACCCCACAATAACTCACATGTGGCTTCCTCAGGCATTTAGTCGTCTTGTGTGTGTTTTTTTCTCTTGACAATCCATGCTGTATGTTGGCATTGGAAAGGGATTTTATGTGATTTTATGGTCATGCATTAAAAAACAACCCCCCCCCCCCTCCCCCCACAAGAACTCACATGTGCATTCCTCAGGCATTTAGTTGTCTCGTGTGTGTGTGTGTGTGTGTGTGTGTGTTTTCTCTTGACAATCCATGCTACATGTTGGCATTGAAAAGGGAATTTATGTGAGTCAGATCATTGATTTTATGGTCATGCATTAAAAAAAAAACACAACGCACACACACACAAAAACACAATAACTCACATGTGCATTCCTCAGGCATTTAGTCGTCTTGTGTGTGTGTGTGTGTGTGTGTGTGTGTGTGTGTTTCTCCTGACAATCCATGCTATATGTTGGCATTGGAAAGGGATTTTATGCGAGTCAGATCTTTGATTTTATGGTCATGCATAATTTTTTTTTTTTTTTTTAAACAACAGCAAAAGCCCACAATGACTCACATGTGCAGTCCTCAGGCATTTAGTCGTCTTGTGTGTGTGTGTGTGTGTGTGTGTGTGTGTGTGTTTTCTTCTGACAATCCATGCTATATGTTGGCATTGGAATGGGAATTTATGTGAGTCAGATCATTGATTTTATGGTCATGCATTAAAAACAAACAAACAACAAAAAAAAACCCACAATAACTCACATGTGCATTCCTCAGGCATTTAGTCGTCTTGTGTGTGTGTGTGTGTGTGTGTGTTTCTCCTGACAATCCATGCTATATGTTGGCATTGGAAAGGGATTTTATGCGAGTCAGATCTTTGATTTTATGGTCATGCATATATATATATTTTTTTTTAAACAACAGCAAAAGCCCACAATGACTCACATGTGCAGTTCTCAGGCATGTAGTAGTCTTGTGTGTGTGTGTGTGTGTGTGTGTGTGTTTCTCCTGACAATCCATGCTATATGTTGGCATTGGAAAGGGATTTTATGCGAGTCAGATCTTTGATTTTATGGTCATGCATAATTTTTTTTTTTTTTTTTAAACAACAGCAAAAGCCCACAATGACTCACATGTGCAGTCCTCAGGCATGTAGTAGTCTTGTGTGTGCCACTGTGTTTATTCCTTTGACATTTGACTGTGCTTTCATATCTGTGAAACTGCATGTCTGGTGCATTTCTGTTATGCATGTGTGGGTGTATGTGTGAATGTGTGTCTTCATTTTTTTACATTTATTTGCTTATTTATCACCATTGTTGTCTTATTTATTTATTTATTTATGTTTTATTATTATCATTTTATTAGTATTACTAATATTATTACTACTACCTTTTTCTATATTATAATTATTATTTATTTATTTATTTATTTATTTATTTATGCAAGCTTATCTATTATTTATTCCCCCGTTTTTTTTTTTTTGTTTTTTTTTTTTTTGTTTTTTTTTTTTTTTGTTGTTGTTGTTGTTTTTTTTTTTTTTTTTTTGTTTGTTTTTGTTTTGTGTGTGTGGTTGTGTGTGTGTTTTTTTTTTTTTTTTTTTTTTTTTTTCCCCAAGGCCTGACTAAGCGCGTTGGGTTACGCTGCTGGTCAGGCATCTGCTTGGCAGATGTGGTGTAGCGTATATGGTTTTGTCCGAACGCAGTGACGCCTCCTTGAGCTACTGAAACTGAAACTCCCTTGACAATCCTTGCTGTATGTTGGCATTGGAAAGGGATTTTATGTGTATGTGTTATGTTGTTTTTTTCTCAAGGCCTGACAAAGCGCGTTGGGTTACGCTGCTGGGTCAGGCATCTGCTTGGCAGATGTGGTGTAGCGTATATGGATTTGTCCGAACGCAGTGACGCCTCCTTGAGCTACTGAAACTGAAACTGGGCAGAAAGGTTCGCTTCCACTGTTCCATCTCTTTTTTTTTTTCTTTTTTTTTTTAAATTTTTTTTTTTAGGAGAAATCAGTGGATGCCTAAAAGTTCTGCAAGTGAGCAGGATAGTTTCAGCATCCCTGGAAGGTTCTTTCTTTTTTTCTTTTTCTTTTTTTCTGTCTTTTTTTTTTTTTTTTTTTTTTTGTCTTTCGTTTTTTGTTTGTTTTTTCTTTTATATCTTTCTGTCTCTTTTTTTTTTTGTTCCTTCCATCATCATTTTTCTCCTTTCTGTTGTCTTTTCTTTTTTTCTTTCATCATGTCTTTAATCTGTCCTCTTCCCAATGGCATGTTCAATCACCTACAAGACCATGCAACATATATTACACATAACTGTTCCATCTCTTGTTTATGACTGTGCCTTTATGATGATGATTTTGTGTGTGCGTGTGTATCTGTGTGTGTGCTTATGAGAGTGTGTGTGTGTGTGTGTGTGTGTGTGTGTGTGTGTGTTCTATGAAATGCATTTTGTTTCAATCTAAGCCTTATTTACTTCATAGCTTTTATAATCTGATTCATCTCTTAAGTGTGCTTTTTTTATTCATATGAAGAACACACTGGATGTTTTCCATTGTCAGATAGCGGTTGATGTGTTTTTTAAGGCATGTTTATGGTCAGCTAGACGATGTAAGGCGCTTTGAGCAGCATTGGTGCTGGATATCGCGCCATAGAAAAACAATGTATTATTATTATTATTATTATTATGATTATTTTATTATTTTTTAAAAACATTATTATTATTTCGTCGTTAGTAGTAGCAAAAATAGTAGTAGTACTAGTACCATTATGATGATGATTATTATTATTATTTTTGTTTTATCATTAACCCGGTATGGCTGCCTACATGGCGGGGTAAAAATGGTCATACACGTAAAAGCCCTCTCGTGTACATACGAGTGAACGTGGGAGTTGCAGCCCACGAACGAAGAAGATTTTATCATTAGTAGTAGTAGTCATACCTTTGCTTTTACTATTAGTTTTTTTGTGTGTGTGTGTGTGTTTATTGTTATTAGTAGTAGTTATATGCTTGAAGTTGCTCAGACTATTGGTCAGTATTTTGTTTTTGAATTTTTTTTTTTTTTTTTCTCCTCAGATACCGTTGAAGACTATGATACTGTCATCACAGTGTGTGCCTGAGACTATATTACAGTGTGAATGTTTCCTTTGATTTCTTTATATTTCAGTGAATGGTGATGATTATTTCATTATTTTTTTTTAGATATTATTATTACTTCATTATTGGTAGTAGCAGTAATAGTACCTTTACTATTATTATTATTATTATGTATTGTTAGTAGTAGTTGTAGTTTTATACTTGAAGTTGCTTAGACTATTGGTCAGTGTTTTGGTTTTGAAAGTTTTTTTGTTTTTTTGTTTTTTTTCTCAGACACCGTTGAAGACTATGATACTGTCATCATAGAGTGTGTCTGAAACTCTTTTATAATGTGAATATTTCCTTTGATTTTATTTTCGGTGTATGGAATTTTTTTATTTTTTTATTTTTTTTTATAGTTCTTTTTCTATTTCTTTTTTTTTTTCAGTTCATACAACTGATTCTTTAAAAAAAAAAAAAAAAAAAAATCTGAGCAAACTTTATTTATAGATTACAATTGTGTTCTTTTATGCCTGTGAATTGGGATTGGGGGCAAAATCTGATTAATATATTACATTTGAATAAGGTCACATCATATTTGTGTATGTGGTAGTTTTGTTTTTGTTTTTAAAGGCAAAAAGGTCACAATGGTATAGGTTTTATTTCTGTTTAAAGGGAAAGTGTATGGAAGAGGAATCATATTTGTGTGTGTGTGTGTGTGTGGTGTAGTTTGTTCTTGTTTTAAAGGCAAAAAAGTCACAATGGTGTTGGTTTGATTTCTGTTTAAAGGGAAAGTGTATGGAAGAGGAATCATATTTGTGTGTGTGTGTGTGTGTGGTGTAGTTTGTTGTTGTTTTAAAGGCAAAAAAGTCACAATGGTGTTGGTTTGATTTCTGTTTAAAGGGAAAGTGTATGGAAGAGGAATCATATTTGTGTATGTGTGTGTGTGTGTGTGTGGTGTAGTTTGTTCTTGTTTTAAAGGCAAAAAAGTCACAATGGTGTTGGTTTGATTTCTGTTTAAAGGGAAAGTGTATGGAATAGGAAGGCAGAAGGGTATCAACTCTAATTCGCTTTTGTGTGTTTACATTTTGTGTTTGTGTGTTTACATTTTGCTTTTGTGTGTTTACATTTTGTGTTTGTGTGTTTACATTTTGTTTTTGTGTGTTTACATTTCTGTGTGTGTTTGTGTGTTTATGTGCTTACATTTTGTTTTTGTGTGTTTACATTGTTTTTGTGTTTACATTTTCATTTTATTTTTGTGTGTTTACATTTTGTGTTTGTGTGTTTACATTTTGTGTTTGTGTGTTTACATTTTGTGTTTGTTTGTGTGTTTACATTTTGTTTTTGTGTTTGTGTGTTTACGTTTTGTGTTTGTGTGTTTACATTTTGTTTTTGTGTTTGTGTGTTTACGTTTTGTGTTTGTGTGTTTACATTTTGTGTTTGTGTTTGTGTGTTTACATTTTGTGTTTGTGTGTTTACATTTTGTTTTTGTGTTTGTGTGTTTACGTTTTGTGTTTGTGTGTTTACATTTTGTGTTTGTGTGTTTACATTTTATTTTTGTGTTTGTGTGTTTACATTTTGTGTTTGTGCGTTTACGTTTTGTGTTTGTGTGTTTACATTTTGTGTTTGTGTTTGTGTGTTTACATTTTGTGTTTGTGTGTTTACATTTTGTTTTTGTGTTTGTGTGTTTACATTTTGTGTTTGTGTGTTTACGTTTTGTGTTTGTGTGTTTACATTTTGTTTTTGTGTTTGTGTGTTTACATTTTGTGTTTGTGTGTTTACATTTTGTTTTTGTGTTTGTGTGTTTACATTTTGTGTTTGTGTTTACAATATTACAAAGTTTCAGCCTTGTTTAGACGGCTGCACTGTAAACAACCAAAGACCACATGTTTTTTTTTTTGTTGTTTTTTTTAATCCTGTTGTTTTTTTTTTAGTTTCCTTATGTATCTGCACATCCCTGTTATTTTTGAGTGTCTGTGATGCATTGATGGAAATGAGGGACAAAATGTGATCTGTTTTGCAGTGTGGGTGTGTGTGTGTGTGTGTGTGGGTGGGGGGGGGGGCTGGGTATGTGCGTTTGTCGTTTCAGAGTTGGGGCCTTGGTGTCTGTGAGACTGCAAGTTGTTGCATATGCATTGTGTTTCTCTCTGGGGGAGTGGGGGGGGGGGGATTTTTTTTTGTGTGTGTTCATTTGCACACTGGTAACAGTGTGTGAGTCAGAGGGGTGCACATGCATTTTGTTTTTGTTATTTCATTAGTGGAGTGATGGCCTAGAGGTAACGCGTCCGCTTAGGAAGAGAGAGTCTGAGTGCGCTGGTTCGAATCACGGCTCAGCCGCTGATATTTTCTCCCACTCTAGTAGACCTTGAGTGGTGGTCTGGACGCTAGTCATTCGGATGAGACGATAAACCGAGGTCCCTTGTGCAGCATGCACGTAGCACACGTAAAAGAACCCATAGCAACAAAAGGGTTGTTCCTGGCAAAATTCTGTAGAAAAATCCACTTCGATAGGAAAAACAAAAAATAAAACTGCATGTAGGAAAAAATACAAAAAAGAAAAAGAAAAAAGAAAGGGTGGCGCTGTAGTGTAGCGACGTGCTCTCCCTGGGGGAGGGAGAGCAGCCTGAATTTCACACAGAGAAACCTGTTGTGATAAAAAGAAATGCAAATACAAAATTATATGTTAATGTTTTACAAGAAACAGGAGCAGGCTCTCAAAGCGTGGTAAGTGCTTGGATTTATGTGAAAATCGGGCATCTTTTATTTTCTTTTTCTTTTCTTTTTTTTTTACCTGCTGATGTGGAGTGGCATATATGGATTAGTCAGCATGTTTTCACACTTCCTTCAAACGGGAACTGTTTTGTTGCAGTGGTTGACGGGCGCAATAGCCGAGTGGTTAAAGCGTTGGACTGTCAATCTGAGGGTCCCGGGTTCGAATCACGGTGACGGCGCCTGGTGGGTAAAGGGTGGAGATTTTTTACGATCTCCCAGGTCAACATATGTGCAGACCTGCTTAGTGCCTGAACCCCCTTCGTGTGTATAATGCAAGCAGAAGATCAAATACGCACGTTAAAGATCCTGTAATCCATGTCAGCGTTCGGTGGGTTATGGAAACAAGAACATACCCAGCATGCACACCCCCGAAAACGGAGTATGGCTGCCTACATGGCGGGGTAAAAACGGTCATACACGTAAAAGCTCACTCGTGTGCATACGAGTGAACGCAGAAGGAGAAGAAGTTGCAGTGGTTGCGTTGTTGTTGTTGTTGTTGTTCTTTCATCGTCGTCGTCGTTGTCTTTCTGATGCCAGTGTGCTTTGTGGAGAGACCCTGTGGGTAGCGGCTTTCCCGTGACGTCGTGGATTCTGTTGTTGGTCAGTGGTTACCGGCAAGTTGTTGGTCTTCTTCTTCTTCTGCGTTCACTCGTATGCACACGAGTGGGCTTTTACGTGTATGACCGTTCTTTACCCCGCCATGTAGGCAGCCATACTCCGTTTTCGGGGGTGTGCATGCTGGCTATGTTCTTGTTTCCATAACCCACCGAACGCTGACATGGATTACAGGATCTTTAACGTGCGTATTTGATCTTCTGATTGCATATACACACGAAGGGGGTTCAGGCACTAGCAGGTCTGCACATATGTTGACCTGGGAGATCGTAAAAATCTCCACCCTTTACCCACCAGGCGCCGTCACCGTGATTCGAACCCGGGACCCTCAGATTGACAGTCCAACGCTTTAACCACTCGGCTATTGCGCCCGTCAAGCTGTTGGTGATTCTGCTAACCTCTTTGGAAAGCCAGCCCTGTCTTTCAGCACATACATGTACGCATACATGTATGTGTACACACACACGTACACACACCACACATACACACACACACACAGAGCAGGCATGCATGCACGCACAAACACACACACACACACACACACACACACGTACTCGGGGGAAAAATTTGGGAATGATAGTTGTTACCAGTTTCTATTCCTATTTCTTTCCCGTTTTTTAGTATCATTATTGTCATTGTTTTCAATCTTTATTATTCTAATATTGTTGTTATTGATATTAAAACTAGTAGTTGTGAAGCTGTTTATTCTTTCTTTGTTTTTTTTTTTTTCACAATTTCCTTTATTGTAGCTGTTGTTACTTTTTTTAAATCATTATTATTATTGTTATTGTTGTTATCATTATTATTATCATCATCATCATCATGATTGTTGTTGTTGTTAGGCAGAATAATTTGCCAAGAGTAGCTTAATGGTGGGGATATGTCATGAGCTATGTTGTTTTACAGTTATGATGGTTTTTTGTTGTTTTTTTCTCTTTTTTTTAATTTTATACTTTGTTTGTTTCAGATGTGACCAGAGTTGTTGGGTTTTTTTTAATTCTCAGCACAGTTGAATTTTCAATTTTTGTTGGGCAGTCCGGTGTGGTTCTGTAGTCAAGTGGACTTCAAGCAACAGTGTCAGATAATGTTCGGTGATGTGAGGGTGATTAAGGGATGGATGGGTGATATGGATGAGGATGAACACGTGTGTGCATATATTATCCTTCTCCTTTTTATACATATGTATAATATTTCATTTTTATAAAGAGTACAGGATCATATCATTTGGCAAAATGTCACCACTTCTATTCTTGGGGGGTGAGTCAAGTCAAGGTCTTCATTGTCAGCAGATTCATGGGGAATTGTTGTTGGAGGGACGTGGTGGCGGTGTCCACTCTTGGGGGGGGGGGGGGGGGGGGATGCTCACTCAGTCTGGCTCCATGACAAAGCGATTTTTGTCGTCAGTATGGGGTTTGGTACTACTTTAACACCACTGAAGTGACTCAGCAGCAGTGCAGGGTCTCCTCTGGTGTGTGGCCTCCTGGCGACCTAACATCCGTGGACTGCTGGCGCAGGGACTGCGACAGACGAATGCAGATGTGATTGTGTAAGGGGGAAGTGTCTGGGTTTGTTCCAGTGTACCGTTTATTTACCTGTGTGCTAGCCGAATTGGTAGCGTAAGCAGCATTGGCTTGAAGTTATGTACCTTGTGTGTGGAGAGAGTTACCACTCTTGACTATTTGTTACTCAGAATGAGTGTCTTAATTAAGCGGAATGGCTGGCATCCTCAACATAGCCTGGTCTTATTTGCCATAAGGAGCTAAATGGTTGGGATACTGTGTCATGAACTGTGTTTTGTGGATTTGTCTTAGTGTTTTGTGTTGTTGTTTTTTTGTAAATGTGACAGTTTTGTGTTTACGCGGTTGAGCATTTGTATGGTTTGACAGTCCTGGTATGGCCCTGTGTGGTCGGCTGGACTGTAAGCAACAAGAATAAGAATAAGTATGAGTGTCTTTGGAGTAATGCCATTTAAACAGATTGTGGGGCAACAAAAAAAACAAAAAACAAAAACAAAACAAAACAAAAAAAAGTCACCACAATGTGCATATGACTTTGATAAACAAGAGAAAACAAAATAAAATAACATGGGCATTAACTGAAGAAATGGATCTTTGTGGTTTCCTTTGAAACCAAACTGTAGATTTATATTTTATCATTGTGAACACATTCCATAACACGTTTGGTGCCTATTTTTATGCATCGGTGTAAAGCTTTTTTATGAGAAAAAAAAATTGTTTATGTGTATCCATATCGTGTATTTTTTTACACTTTGTCAAAATGTGTATTCTTTGTTGGTGATGGGAGTGTTGAGTTTTTCTTAGGCCTGAGTTTTGGAGGAAACATGATGTTGTCATTCATGATTTTGTTGCTTGTTTTGCTTTTTAAGTGTAGACCTTTTTCTTTCGATGCATGTTCCCTTTAGTCCACATGTCTTTTTTGTTTGTTTTTTTTAACTTTTTCTTCTTCTTCTTCTTCTGCGTTCACTCGTATGCACACGAGTGGGCTTTTACGTGTATGACCGTTTTTACCCCGCCATGTAGGCAGCCATACTCCGTTTTCGGGGGTGTGCATGCTGGGTATGTTCTTGTTTCCATAACCCACCGAACGCTGACATGGATTACAGGATCTTTAACGTGCGTATTTGATCTTCTGTTTGCATATACACACGAAGGGGGTTCAGGCACTAGCAGGTCTGCACATATGTTGACCTGGGAGATCGTAAAAATCTCCACCCTTTACCCACCAGGCGCCGTCACCGTGATTCGAACCCGGGACCCTCAGATTGACAGTCCAACGCTTTAACCACTCGGCTATTGCGCCCGTCACTTTTTCTTTTTTTTTAATATATTTTCTTACGCAGGCTGTGTGGCAGAGTTGGTTAGGCATTGGACTTGTGATCCAGTGTTCGCCAGTGATCAGGGTTCGAGGCCCTGTTTAGGTGTGGTGGTGTGTCCTTGGGGGAAGGCACTTGACTCTGATTCCCTCACTCCACCCAGGTGGAGTGGAGTGATGGCCTAGAGGTAACGCGTCCGCCTTAGGAAGCGAGAGAATCTGAGTGCACTGGTTCGAATCATGGCAACCCACAGCAAGAAAGGGGTTGTTCCTGGTGAAATTCGGGCTGCTCTCCCCAGGGAGAGCGCATCACTACACTACAGTGCTACCCTTTTTTCTTTTTCTTTTTTCTTTTTTTTGTATTTTTTCCTGTGTGCAGTTTTATTTGTTTTTCCTATCGAAGTGGATTTTTCTACAGAATTTTGCCAGGAACAACCCTTTTGTTGCCTGGGTTCTTTTACGTGAGGCTAAGTGCATGCTGCACACGGGACCTCGGTTTATCATCTCATCCGAATGACTAGCGTCCAGGCCACCACTCAAGATCTAGTGGAGGGGGAGAAAATATCGGCGGCTAAGCCATATTTCGAACCAGAGCGCTCAGATTCTCTCGCTTCCTAAGCGGACGCTTTACCTCTAGGCCATCACTCCACAGAAGATGTGGGAAGTGCTGCGCATCAAGAATTGGCCTCTTCTCTCATGAGGATGCACACCGACAGATAAGCCTGCCTGCCTGCCTACTCATCCGTCGGACTGACGGGAGACTCCATCAGATGTGGTGTAGCGTGTATGGATCTGTCTGCACACTCTGACACCTTGAACCTGAAACTGAAAGTGAAAGGAAACGATAAAGGACAGCGTGCCTGTTCATGACTTGGTGGTCATGTCACCTGGAGCAAAATATCCATGTCAAATATGTTGTGCTGAAACAACACCTTAGTTCAAACCTGGCCTCAAAACACATCGGCAGTGTACAGATCTGCGTTTTTCATGGCTGTCCAGGTGTAGTCATGCTGTGTGCATGTGTGTTTGTGTGCACATGTGTACTTTGCAATTTGTCATCGACACATTCCAGTCTTGATTGTATGTCTTTGATTTCAGTGCTGTGTTCTGTTGGTTTTTTTGTAAACTTTTATTCCCGTTTTGATGTTAATTAAACATTGTTTTTTGTAACCTTTTTGTGCCAGTATCAAAGTTAAATATTGGTTTTTGTAACCTTTTTATTCCCATTATCGATGCTAAACATCAGCTCAGTGGGCCCCTGTTCTAAAGATGTTGAACGCAGTGTTGTTACTTTTTGGGGGGTTGTTATTTTTTATTATACATTTTATGTGTTGTGTCTGTGAACTTCGATGGTTTTTGGCTTTCTGTATGGAATTTATTTGTGCACTGGTTGTTGAGTTTTGCTTAAAGGACAGAAGAAGGAAAAGGTATGTAGAATTTTGGTGCCGGAACTTTTATTCGGGGTATTTTGTGTGGTTTGTATACATGCATACACGTATCATGTGTATATGTATGTATATATATATATATATATATATATATATTATATATATCAATCACTGAGATACAGAGAGAGTGAGAGTGATAAAGAGTGATGTGTCCATTGACAATTGAAGGAATATTTAGAACATGATAACTTTACGTAGTAGAAGACGTCATGTATGGTCAGAAAGATGACGTAAAAAATAGCATTACGTCACCTGTTATAAGTGTAGTCTGTGACCAAGCTGCCAGGTGGCAGTGAAAATTCAGATTTTAATTATTTTCTTGTTTAACAAAATAGGTTTTCAACTTTGTTTATATATATATATATATATATATATATATATATATATATATATATATATATATATATATATATATGCAGATGACGTGGCAGAATCAGTTACCCGTTGGACTTCTGATTTTGTGTTCACCAGTGATCAGGGTTTGAATCCCCCATTCGGCATTGAGGTTGTGTCCTTGGTGAAAGGCACTTTACTCTGATTTTTCCTCAGCTCTGTCCCAGCGTGTGAATGGGTACCTTCCTGGGGCCGTATTCAAGACCAACTTCATTTTGCCTTCAGGCAAGTTATCTTTGACATGGTTGGGACCTGCGGGTACAGTTTACCTTGAAAGTTATCTTCGTATTCAAGACACACGCGGTTCACTCAGACAGCTAACCCATCGTCTGTTTTTTTTTAAATCCCGTCTGCGCATGCTCTCAGTTTCACTTCTCATCACACCACAGCTCGGAACATTGTCCAGAGAGTTCGCAAAACACTGTGTGCTATCCATAAAGCACGCATGTTTTCCCTTCAAAAGAAAAAGAAAGAAAAATGCTACAAAAGGATCCGCCATATTTTCGTGGACAGACACCCTTGGCGGGTAGTAAAGGTGCATTGCCTTCGGGTTTGTAGACACGCGGGTAGACTCTTGTGTTCATGAATACTGGATATTGCTTACCCTCTGGCAGTTTGCCTTGCCGCAGGCAGATTACCCGCAGGTACGCATTTACCCTCAGGCACAATGTTCTCTTGAATACGGCCCCTGATCACAGTCGGAGAAGGGCTAGAAATGAAGGACAGTACTGGGATCCCCGCCTTTCTGTGCCCAGCCCCAGACACAGTGGGTATGAAGAAGGGACCTTTAAAGCCCCTTGAGTGCTGTAGAACGTATCACGTACGTGCATAGTGACGTCACTGATGACGTCATCAGAGGAAAGGAAAATACCTCTGGAAGGCTGAAAGCTCACACAGTTTATCTAGGACTGATGGCCTAGAGGTAACGCGTCCGCATAGGAAGCGAGAGAATCTGAGTGCGCTGGTACGAATCACGGCTCAGCCGCCGATATTTTCTCTCCCTCCACTAGACCGTGAGTGGTGGTCTGGACGCCAGTCATTCAGATGAGACGATAAACTGAGGTCCCGTGTACAGCATGCACTTAGCGCACGTAAAATAACCCATGGCAACAAAAGGGTTGTTCCTGGCAAAATTCTGTAGAAAAATCCACTTCGATAGGAAAAACAAATAAAACTGCACACAGGAAAAAAAAAAAAAAAAAAAGTGTGGCGCTGTAGTGTAGCGATGCGCTCTCCCTCGGGACAGCAGCCCGAATTTCACACAAGAGAAATATGTTGTGATAAAAAGAAATACAAATACAAATCTCCAGACCGTTTTCTCAGTTTTTAGACTAACTGTTTTGGAAATTGTTCAGTTTATGACTTGAAAACACCACATTCCGCTGTTTCTCCTCCGTCACTGAAGGGGTTTTGAAGTTTGAACTCCAAGAGAGACCCCAAGGCGTTGACAGCACAGCAAGCAGCAGACGTGGAGCAGGCATCTGGTGTGAAAGTTGTTCTGCGCTGTACCCCCAGGGACTCTCCTCCGCAGTTCTCAGTTTCCATTTTTCTCAAGGAGGCGGTCACTGCGTTCGGGCAACCCCATATGCGCTACACCACGCATCTGCCGGGCACGCCCCTGACGAGCAGCCTGATCCGACGTGCTTAGTCAGGGGGAGGAATTTTTGACTCACTTGTATAAACAAAGTGAGTCTTATGTTTTAACCCGGTGTTCGGTTGTCTGTATGTGTGTGTGTGTGTGCGTGTGTCTGTGTGTCCGTGGTAAACTTTAACATTGACATTTTCTCTGCAAATACTTTGTCAGTTGACACCAAATTTGGCATAAAAATAGGAAAAATTCAGTTCTTTCCAGTCATCTTGTTTAAAACAATATTGCACCTCTGGGATGGGCACAAAATTTAAAAAAAAAAAAAAGAAGCCTAATTATATGCAAACTGCATTTACTGTTATATTTATATTTTTTGTATTCTCTAAACTTGGCACTTTGACCTCTTATTCTGACACAACAACAAGAGGAGTCATTATTATCATTTTTTTGTTCAAACAGGAACTTCTTTTGCTAAGCATGGAATTATTTATTTTGCAAACGTTTTGGTGCAGATAGTAAAGAAGGGAAATTACTCTGTAATTAATGTTAGGGGACGTAATTTATCACAAGTGAGTCTTGAAGGCCTTGCCTCTCTTGTTGTTTAACGTCCCGTCGCACATATCGGTGATTGAAGACATTTTGTTAAAGAATTTGTGAATACATTTGGGTATTACCGGTTAGAAGGGGTGGGAGATGTGAATGAATGGAGGGTTTTGGGGAAACTGGGCAAATGAGGGTGAAATGATGGTGAAATTAAAAAAAAAAATCTAAATACAATTACAGGAAAAAGGGTTTAAGTCAGGAGAGCGGGATTCGAACCTGTATCCTCACGGGCTCTCAGTGTGTTGGCAGATGAGGCGTCTTAACCATTCTACCACCTCTCCACCGAGCTGAGGGGAAAGAAGAAGAAAAAGAAGCAGCAGCAGCAGCAGCAGTAGAAGAAGAAGAAGATGTGTTCATTTTTCCTCAAGGCTTGACCTTGGGTTGGGTTTGGTGTTGGGTGCGTGGTAAGGTCAAAGGTCTGGAGTCGGCTCTCCTGCTCCCCGCCCACCTCCCCCACCTTCACCCCCCACACACAACCACTCCTACACTTTTTTCTGTACATTATATAGATATATATATACAGTTTTCTGTGGGTTTTTTTCTTAAATAAAAGTGGATATGGCATGGCACTTATGTCGTAGTCTTTATGCTTTGTCTAACACTTCCTTGTAACTGAAACCGAAACTTGCTATTTGGTTGTGTTGTGGTCGATTGCAGGTTTCACTTATTCAGACAAGAGATCTGTTTGTAAGATATAAAATCGTGTATTGTTTTAGTTTTTTTTTAGATAGATAGATAGATAGATACAGTGCAGCGGTGGCCAAGGTGATAATGTGGCCTTCCAGGAAGAGAGTGTCTGCAGGTTCGAGTCCAAGAATTATTATAGGACTGGGGATTTTTTTACTCCTCGCTTTTATCCCCACCTCTACACTGACTCCCACTCCCTCCGCTAGACATTGATTGTGTTCTGGGTGCTAGTCTTTTTTAACGTGAGACAATAAACGCACAAAAATAGTTGCTGTTGGTGTTTGTTATGGAGTTGGGTTTTTTTTGGGAAGGGGGACGGGGGGATGTTGTTCATCACCAGCATCTTCCTCTTCTACGTCTTATATTTTTTATGATGATTATTGTTGTTGTTGTTGTTGTGTATATCTCTGTTTGTTCTTCTCTGTGTGTCTATCTTCGCCTCTCTCTCTCTCACTCACACACTGTCTGATTATTCTCTTTCTCCTTCTTTCTCTGTGTGTGTGTGTGTGTGTGTGTGCCCCCATGCCTCTCTTTGTGTGTCAGTTTTAACTGACAAAGTCTATCGGGGCCAAGCTGGGAGAGAAAGGGGTGCGGGTTGCCAACGATTTAACCAGACGACAGGCCACGATCGTCAGCCAGGCGAGGAAGGAGGGCAAAGCACACATGCATACACGTGTACACACGCGCGCGCGCACATACACACCAACTCTTGACTCATTCGCACACACACACACACTCATGTGCGTGTGCGCACATACACACACACACACACACCCATACACACTCTCACAGACTTTCTGTCTCGTACACACACACACACACACACGCAAGCATACACACACGCCGGCGCGCGCATGATACACAAACTCTGTGTCATACACACGCACACACACACTCATATGTGCGTGCACACACACACACACACACACACACACACACACACATATTGTCTCTCTCACATACACAGACTCTGTCACACACACACACACACACACAGACTCTCTGTTACACACACACAGTCACACACACACACACACACACAGAAAGCGTCATAAGCCTTTATTGCTTTTTTTTTTTCAGTCGTAATCGGGATATGAAAGTTGTTGTGAATATTGCCAATTAATTGATATAAAAACCAAACAAAACACAAGGGCAAAATAACCTCGCTTTCATCGCTCATTCATAAAACTTCTTGAACTTGATCCGCGGAAACGTCAGGAGATGATTATAATGACGACGATGATGATGATTGATATATTTTTTATATACTTTTCTTTTTTCGGGGTTGGGGGGGCTTGGGGGGAAGGACGTGTCAGAATCAGTTTGGCGTTGTATATAATGTGTGTGTGTGTGTGTGTGTGTGTGTGTGTGTGTGTGTGTGTGACGATATAAAGGGGTTTTCGAATTATCTGAGGAGCTAAGTTCTTGCTTGCTTGCTCTTCTATTTGATCATGATAGTAATTACGTTTTGCTCGCGCGCGCGCGCGCACACACACACACACACACACACACACACACACACACACACACACACACACACACAGATATGCAGACAATTGTATAGATAAATGGATATCCAGACATTCAGTATATACACACGCAAGCAGACATACCATGCTTGCATACAGGGCCCGATACAAATGAATGCACGTATAAACGTAAATAATTTACAACTGTACACACACAGAATAACCAGTTTGGCGTTGTGTATATATATATATATATGTGTGTGTGTGTGTGTGTGTGTGTCATTGTCTGTGTGTGTTTGTCAATGTGTGCGTGTGTGTGTGTGTGTGGTGTATAATGTCAATTTTGTGTGTGTGTGTGTGTGTCTGTGTGATTGTCAGTGTGTGTACGTGTGTGTGTGTGTGTGTGTGTGTGTGTGTGTGTGTGTGCGGGAGGGGGGTTGAGGGGGGGGGGGGGGTTGCTAAATGTGACACTACTCCTCCGCCGACCCCCCCTTCCTCCCTCCACGCAAATACACACACACACACACACACACACACACACACACACACACACACACACGGACAACTAGAGGCTGGATCCGTAGTCGTTGGTTACACAAACCCAGGCTCGCATTGTTCACACACACACACACTCACACACACACGCACACACACACACAGACACACACACACACACACGCACACACACACACACACACACAGAGACAGGGTTATTATGATTCGTTGTGGTTTGATATGTGCATGAATATGGTAATTGATAGTAGTGTTTATCTTCAGTTTAACTCACTCAGTACGGCCAGTCCTCTCTTCTCCTCTACACAGACCCCTCGGATGTCCAGTGGGTGTCTGCATGACCCAACCTTTAGCTTCCGTCGTCAGAACTGTGGTATTCTTTGTCAACATTCGATATTCACCTCTTCAGTATAAGAGCGTTCCGCTTGCAATATTTTGATGATGGTAATTGGGATGAAACGCTGTTAACGTCGTCTCTTTCGCCGTTCGTATGGAGAGAGTTAACGTCTATTCACTCTAAGTGTTTTTAGACGGAAAGGAGTCAAGTAGTGGATAAAGGAAAGGGAGTGCATGTGAATATTAGTGTAAAAAAAAAAAAAAGTGTTCATGTTATGTATCACAGGAAAGGTAGATTATTATAAGAAAA
>NC_134910.1:21892769-21895269 GCF_041734735.1 Babylonia areolata | reverse complement strand
CCCCTCCCCTCGCCCCCCCAACTCCCCTCCCCCAGCCCCCCCAACTCCCCTCCCCTCGCACCCCCAACTCCCCTCCCCTCGCACCCCCAACTCCCCTCGCCCCCCCAACTCCCCTCGCCCCCCCAACTCCCCTCCCCTCGCACCCCCAACTCCCCTCCCCTCGCCCCCCCAACTCCCCTCGCCCCCCCAACTCCCCTCGCCCCCCCAACTCCCCTCCCCCCCCGCCCCCAAACTCCCCTCCCCCCCGCCCCCAACTCCCCTCCCCCCCCCGCCCCCAAACTCCCCTCCCCCCCCGCCCCCAAACTCCCCTCCCCCCCGCCCCCAACTCCCCTCCCCCCCCGCCCCCAAACTCCCCTCCCCCCTCCGCCCCCCAAACTACCCTCCCCTCGCCCCCCCAACTCCCCTCCCCTCGCCCCCCCAACTCCCCTCCCCCCCCGCCCCCAAACTCCCCTCCCCCCCCACCCCCAACTCCCCTCCCCCCCCGCCCCCAACTCCCCTCCCCCCCCGCCCCCAAACTCCCCTCCCCCCTCCGCCCCCCAAACTACCCTCCCCTCGCCCCCCAAACTACCCTCCCCTCGCCCCCCAACTCCCCTCCCCTCGCCCCCCCAACTCCCCTCCCCTCGCCCCCCCAACTCCCCTCTCCCAGCCCCCCCAACTCCCCTCCCCTCGCCCCCCCAACTCCCCTCCCCTCGCCCCCCCAACTCCCCTCGCCCCCCCAACTCCCCTCGCCCCCCCAACTCCCCTCCCCCCCGCCCCCAAACTCCCCTCCCCCCCCGCCCCCAACTCCCCTCCCCCCCCGCCCCCAAACTCCCCTCCCCCCCCGCCCCCAAACTCCCCTCCCCCCTCCGCCCCCCAAACTACCCTCCCCTCGCCCCCCAAACTACCCTCCCCTCGCCCCCCAACTCCCCTCCCCTCGCCCCCCCAACTCCCCTCCCCCCTGCCCCCCCCCCCCCCCCCAACACACACACACACACAACCGAGGTCAGGCACCTATCACACACACTTAGGATAGTAGTGGATGAAAATTCTTGGAGTAAAGCGTCTTCTCCCGGCCCTCCCCCCCCCTCCCCCACCCCCCGGCCCTCCCCAACCCAAGGACACACTATGCTATGAACAACCATCTACCTGAAGAGAGGCAAGGCCTTCAAGACTCACTTGTGATACACTTAAAAAAGAAAAAAAGAAAAAAGAAAAATAAATCCAAGCTTTTTATGTATTTAGTATAATTTCAAAATGTAATGTTTAAGATGAGAAAGATCAGTTTAAAGCAAATTAAGTCCCCTAGCATTAATTAGAGTCATTTCCCTTTTTTTACTATCTGCACCAAAACGTTTGCAAAATAAATAAAACTTCCATGCTTAGCAAAAGAAGTTCCTGTTTGAACAAAAAATGATAATAATGACTGCTCTTGTTGTTGGGTCAGAATATCAGATCAAAGTACCAAGTTTAGAGAATAGAAAAAAAAATATATATAACAGTAAATGCAGTTTACATATAATTAGGCTTCTTTTTTTTTTTTTTGTGCCCATCCCAGAGGTGCAATATTGTTTTAAACAAGATGACTGGAAAGAACTGAATTTTTCCTATTTTTATGCCTAATTTGGTGTCAACTGACAAAGTATTTGCAGAGAAAATGTCAATGTTAAAGTTTACCACGGACACACACACACACACACACACACACACACACACAACCGAACACTGTGTTAAAACATAGACTCATTTTGTTTACACAAGTGAGTCAAAAATCAGTATTTGTTTGTTGCTGAATCTTGTACAGAGACAAATCTAAGCGCTTTCACACCAGTCATTCACACGCATGCATAAGTCAAAAACTGAAGAAACTGAAGACAAGGAAGAGACAGGTAAAGGGAGGCTGGCTGTCTTGGGAAGAGGTGGGTTTTTTAAGGCCACACCTGAAAGAGCTGGGTGCGGAGACCTGACGAAGCGAAAGAGGAAGGTCATTCCAAAAAGCACGAAAGCCGCGTGTCGTCACAACCCAAATTAGGAAACCAAAAAAGCAGTGCACTTTTGTATGAGGTAAAAAAAAAAAAAATTAAAAAAAGGGGGATGGGGGGGGGGGGGGGGGGGGGGGGGGAGCAGCGGAAGGGGGGAGGCAGAAGAAGATTGATTTTTAAAACCCCACAGAAAAATTTTCAAATGGCAAAGCGAATATATAGAAGCGGAGGGGGGTGGTAGGAGGGGGGGGGGGGGGGAGAAGGGGGGGGGGGAGGGGGGGACAACAACAACAACAACTAAAAACCAAAATGACCACAACAACAACAACAACAACACAACAACAACAACACACACACACACACACACACACACACTTCCCACAACAAAAAGGAAACATATATATATATATATATAGGATATATACATACATATATAAGGGAGGGGGGGCGGGTAAAACAACAGCAACAACAACAACAGACAACACCAAAACATAGAACCGAAACCATTAAAAAAACCAAAACCATCAACAACAAAAATTTTG
>NC_134910.1:21865269-21872769 GCF_041734735.1 Babylonia areolata | reverse complement strand
ACATAGACAGACAGACAGACAGACACACAGAGACTCAACATTAATCAAACAGACAGGTCTTATCACATGCTTATGACACGGCGACAAATCACTGGCCTGATTTCAGTCAAAATCTTCCCTTCATATGAATCACACACACACACACACACACACACACACACACACACACACACACTCCTTCCCAACACACACACACACACACACACACACACACACACACACACACACACTCCTTCCCAACACACACACACACACACACACACACACTCTTTCCCAACACACACACACACACACACACACACACACACTCCTCCCAAACACACACACACACACACACACACACACACTCCTTCCCAACACACACACACACACACACACACACACACACACACACACTCCTTCCCAACACACACACACACACACACACACACACACTCCTTCCCAACACACACACACACACACACACACACACACACACACACACACACACACACACACACACACTCCTTCCCAACACACACACACACACACACACACACACACACACACACACTCCTCCCCAACACACACACACACTCCTCCCAAACACACACACACACACACACACACACACACACACACACACACACACACACACACACACACTCCTTCCCAACACACACACACACATATCTAAGTTAGCTGTTCATCATAAAGAATTCCGTAAAAAACGTAACACGTAGCAGTCTAAGAAATGGTTTGATCAGGCTTGTTACATCCAAAGACGAGAACTGAAATCTTTCAGAAATGCACTTAACAGAAACCCACGGAACAGAACGATACGCGATAAGTATTTTTACATGTTAAAATCATACAACAAATGTGTAAAACAGAAGAAAAAAATTGTATAAAAACAGGTTAGTTCAAAGCCTGAACGAAGCTATCTTAAAAGATCCAAACAGTGTATGGAAGACTCTAAAATCTCTCAACGATGCAGAAACTCCCATAGGTAATAGTTACAAACCGATGAGTAACACAACATGGATGAAACATCTGGAGGACATCATTGGGACACAAAGCAAAGTTGACCAAAGCACAAAAGCAAAAATAAATACAGAACTAAGAAACATAAACTCGAATATAACACCATCGTATCTTGATTTTCCAATTTCCACAAAAGAGATAATCAACGCATCTAGAAACTCACACAACAAAAAAAGACGCCCGGAAAAGACGGGATTACAAAAGAAATCATAAAGGCTAGCCTACCGGAAACAACAGAAATACTAAAACTGTTATTTCAGTCTGTCCTTAACTCAGGCACGTTTCCAGATATGTGGAAAAAAGGAATTAGCATACCAATTTACAAATCGGGAGACCAATTAAACCCAACCAATTATCGAGGAATAACTCTGAACATCTCACTTAGTAATCTTTTTTTGTCAAATATTAAACAATCGAATAACAAACTACCTTGAAGACAATAATTTACTATCAAAAGAGCAAGCAGGCTTTCGAAAATCACACAAGACCTCGGACCACATATTCATACTTAAAAAGATAATTGACGATACTTTAAGAAAAAGAATGAATCGCCTTTATTGCTGTTTCGTTGATTTTCAGAAAGCATTGGACAGGGTCTGGCATCACGCTCTGATGCTAAAAATGTATCAAATCGGTATGAATGGAAATTGCTTTAGAGTTATTCAAAGCATGTATGAAAATACCACAGTTTGCACAAGAACTGATTTTGTTCTGAAATACCCATATTGAAGGGGGTACTACAAGGGAACACACTCAGTCCCACTTTATTTAATATCTTTATCAATGATCTCCCGAAATGTCTGGGCGTTACTGACTCACCATCCATAGACCTTGACAAAAGTGATAGTGTTTCGTGTTTACTATATGCTGATGACCTTGTAATTTTGTCCACGACAAAGATAGGATTACAAAGGAAACTAGATAAACTCAATCTGTATTGTGAAAACTGGGATATAAAAATTAACATAGATAAAACTAAAGTAATAGTTTTCACACACACACCGATCCCAAAGTGCCTGTTATTTTCACAATAGGCAATGATATAATCCAGACAATTGATAAATACAAGTACTTGGGTATATTATTTCACAAAACTGGAACGTTCTCATTTCCTCAAGAGCACCTAGCCAAACAGGCATTAAAAGCAGCACATTCCCTCCCACGAATCGTTAAAAAGCAAGATATTCGTTTGGATATTGTACTGCAGCTTTTTGATTCGCTTGTTTTGCCTATATTATCATATGGATCCGATTTTTGGTTCCCATGGGCTGAAACTAAAACTACCAATTCATTCAATACAGGAATGAGAGTTTTCTTTAGAAATTGTATTCCTTCGAAACATTCACATGAACAAATGCATATAAAATTTTGCAAACTGCTTCTAGGGGTACATTCTGAAACAATGAGTCTGCCAACTCTAGCCGAACTGGGCAGATTTCCAATTGGAATTCATATTGCATGCAGAGTTCTTGACCACTGGACTCATATTCTGGATGCACATAATGATAGCCATATCAAAAAGGTCTATATGTCGATGATGAACCAACCAGATACAATTGAAAATCCCTTGATATAATTTGTAAGGAATATTCTTCACAGTGTAGGATTAGGTCATGTTTGGAATAATCAGTCGACATTTAGTAACAGCAGACTTAAATTTACATTACGCCAACAACTAAGAAATAGATATGTACAATTCTGGAAACAGAGAAAAACAGAATACAGCAGATTAGACTTCCACAACAAAATTAAAAGAAACGATTATCAAATTGAGAATTATCTAACTGATAAAATCGATCCTGCTCACAAACAAGCTCTTTGTCAACTCAGAATAAGCGCACATTATTTAAACATCGAACGAGAAAAGATATGCAAACATTCCCAGAGAAGAGAGGTTATGTGCTATATGTGAAGTTGTTGAAGATGAATTACATTTCTTAGATACGTGTATCTTATTTCATAATTTGCGAAACCATCAAAGCACAACTATACAGCAGTATGATCATCAATCAAATGTGATCTCTAGAAAAATACAAAACAATATCCCTTTAACAAACAAAACTAAGTGACTTATTCACCTGCGATGACTGTCCAAAAACACTTGCCAACAATGTGTTTCAGTGCATGCATCAGTATTAGATTACCGTTTATTTCTTTGTTACTTTGTTGTGTCTATTAATCCTTCGGGATTTTATGACAATAAATGAAGTCGAGTCAAGTCAAGTCAAGTCAAGCCAAGTCACACACACACACACACAAACACACACACACACACACACACTGCTTCCCAACTTTAAAACTGATTGATTTGTTAAAAGAATACAATTTGTTTCTTGTCAATGGACGAACAGATAGTGACCGGGAAGGGGAGATAACCTGCATTGCTAATCACGGTATGAGTGTTGTTGATTACTGTATTGTTTCAAGACCACTTTTTGCCTTGATTACTGACTTCAAAGTTGTTGACAGATGCGAATCTGACCACTTTCCTATCGTAACGACATTTTCTTCGGACTGCCTGACTGATACAGATAACTTTCAAAGACGATGACGATATAGCTATGGAAGATTTATGCAAGTTTTTATGGAAGGATTCTTCTTATGAATATATTTGTCAAAACACAGATACAGAATTTGAAAAACATTTTATCAGCAGTGGAGAGAGGTGTTGATGATGCAGGGTCAGATTATCTCATTGACCTGTTGCAGCGAGCAGCTGACGAATGTCAGTACAGAGAGGCAAAGCGGGAAACACGTGCACAACCTTCGTGGTGGGGACGAAGATTGTGAGTGTGCCAAAACTGATAAGTACAGACAACTGAATATGTGGCGATTTTCCAATAAACTTGAAGATTTGAACCAGTACATCAATATGAAAAAAGAATTCAAAACACTTTGCAAAGAGAAACAGGAGCAACAGAATAATCAAATACTAAGAGATCTTAATGATGTTTGTAATGACAAAAACTCTAAATCATTCTGGCAAAAAATTAAATCTCTCACGAGTGTAGCATCGAATCGTTCTTGCACGATCAGTGCTCGTTCATGGTATCATTACTTTCCTGATCTGTTAAATCCTGAAAAAGAAAACGTCGATTCTGAATTTTGTCAGGAAATGGAAAATGTTGTAAAGAGCCACAATTCTAATAACTGTGAAAAATGTCAGAGAGCGCAAGATGACCTTGATAAAGAAATTACTGAAGACGAAATTCGTCAAGCTATAAAGGGTATGAAGAAAGGTAAAGCCTCTGGTCCGGATGGTATACCACCTGATGTGTTTCATGTTGCTTCTGATGTTTTAATCAAGTATTTGCTGGTGTTATTCAACCGAGTTTTTGAAACTGGACAATACACATAGAGTTGGACAAAGGGACTGATTTTCCCCTTGCACAAAAAGGGTGATCACAGAAAAACTGAAAACTATAGGGGGATATCGTTGTTAAACATTATAAGTAAACTATATAGCAGTGTTCTGAATAAAAGACTTAGTGCTTTTTGTGATGCGAACAGAAATATTCCAGAAGCTCAAGCCGGATTTAGAAAGGGATATTGCACTACTGATAATATATTTTCACTGCAATCATTAATTCAGAAATACCTTACAAAAAAGGGAGGTCGTTTTTATACACTTTTTGTTGATTTCTCCAAGGCATTTGACAGTATTGAAAGATCCAATTTACTCTATATTTTACTTCAGAAGGGAATTCATGGAAATATGTTTCAAACACTTTCAAGCATGTACAAACGAGTGAAGGCAGCCGTGAGAGTTGGAAATAATGTCACTGAATATTTTGAGTGCATGTCAGGGGTTAGACAGGGTTGCATTCTCAGTCCTCTTCTGTTTTCTCTTTTTCTGTCTGAATTACAAAGTGCATTGATTAACGACGACACAAGGGGCATTGATGTATTTTCAGATCAAAATTTAATGGGAATTCTGCTTCTGATGTATGCAGATGATATCGCACTGGTTTCTGACTCGGTGATTGATCTCCAGAAGAAAATTGAATGTCTTGAACAATATTGTCGTAGATGGGGCCTTAAAGTGAATATGGATAAAACAAAGGTAGTTGTTTTCAAGAACGGTGGTTTTCTTAGAGATTGTGAAAAATGGTGTTAAGCTGGTAAACAGATCAAAGTTGAATCCAGTTACAATTACCTAGGAGTAATTTTTTCTGCCACATTAAATTGGTCCAAATGTGTTGATAATCTTTCGGGAAAGGCACTCAGAGCTGTAGCAGGGATTAAAAGACTGTATTTTAAGTTACAATGTGTGCCAGCTGATACTATTTTCAAAATCTTTGATGTCAAAATCAAACCAATTTTGTTGTATGGCTCCGAGATATGGGGTTTCCAGCGCTACGAAGCCATCGAAAAGGTACAAATAAAACTATGTAAAATGATTTTGGGTGTGGGTGGAGATTTTAAAAATAAATTTGCCACTGGAGAGTGTGGTCGGTTTCCCGTCTATGTCGATGCTTATGTGCGGCTTATTAAATATTGGTGTAGACTTATCAATTTATCCCAAGACCGATACCCAAAACAATGCTATGATATGTTACTCATGCATGATTACAATGGAAGACACAACTGGGCAACTCAAATAAGGACTATATTGTGTAAATTTGGATTTGGGTATGTATGGGCAATGCAAGATGCGGGTGATATTGAGTATTTTCAAAGGATATTCAAGGACAGACTAGAAGATGATTTTCGCCAAAACTGGCATGAATCTGTTGTGAAAGAAGGTGACTACTGTTTATATCATCCCGAAATTACAAGAGCTAGTTACATTGGTGAGTTAGACAATCATGAGCATCGTCGCGTTCTATGTCTGATTAAATCAAATCGTCTACCACTTGATGGAATCCCTCGTTTTGGTCATCGTTTGTCAGATCCGATTTGTAAATATTGTAATTTGAATAATATTGAAGATCTTGTACATTTTCTTTTTGTTTGCCCCAGCTATGCAACACTTCGTAAAAGATATATTCCACTTTATTATCACCGTTTTCCATCATCTTTTAAAGTTCAGTTGCTATGTAGAAACCTAAATGGGAAGTTAGCCTTCAAGGTTGCTATGTACATGTATGCTATGTACTTAATGTTTGATGTCTGTATGCTCACCTTGTGCTGCTTATCCCATGTAGAATTTCACTTCTCCTGTCCATATGGGCCAGATGGCCTGAAAAGACTGCATTAAAATTATTGTTATTGTTATTGTTGTTATTTGTTACTCCTTCCCAACATCCCAACACACACACACACACACACACACACACACACACACACACACACACACACACACACACACACACTCCTTCCCAACATCCCAACACACACACACACACACACACACACTCCTTCCCAACACACACACACACACACTCCTCCCCAACACACACACACACACACACATATACACACACGCGCGCGCGCACACACACACAAACACACATACTCACCACAAATACCCCCTCCGCACCCCGCACCCCCCCTCCCCCCTCCCGCGCCCCTCCCCCCCGCACCCCTCGCCCCACCCCCCATGCACGTCCACCCCCACCCTCCCCACACACACGTTTACAAATCGAGCAGGGAAGGTATTAGAATACACCGAAAGAGCAAAGACTGCATGATACCTGTAACAGTTTAAAAACAACAACAACAACAACATATAAACGAGATAAACCTTTTAGACAATTGTGTAGGGGTGGTGGGGGGCGGGGGGGGGGCCGGGGGGGGGGGGGGGGGGGGGGGGGGGGGGGGGGGGGCGGGGGGGAGGAGATGTGGGGGTGTTGTGTTCGTTCTTTAGTTTAACGTCTTTTCACTGTAAGTGATATTAGACGAGGGAAGGACAAAAATCGAGTGGGAGGAGGGGTGGGGGTGGGGGGGGGGGAATTACTGTGTATGCATACAAGTAAGTAAAAGCGTGTGTGTGTGTGTGTGTGTGTGTGTGTGTGTGTGTGTGTGTGTGTGTGTGTGTGTGTGTGTGTGTGTGTGTGTGTATGTGTGTGTGTGTGAAAATTATTGATTTAAGTTTTGTTTAAAAAAAATAAACAAAAAAATATAACAATATAACATATTTCTTATGAAAAACTAACAACTATAACAGCGAACCAACTGGACTATTTAACAAGGAGTTGAAAAAAATCATACATTAGCAATGGACTGCTGAAGATCGTCAACACTGAAGATGATTTCAGTTCAGGGATTTCAGTTGGTATATGATCGGCTGTTATGGGTGTTGTGTGCTAGCGTGTTAGTGTGTGTGCGCGTGTGTGTGTAGAATACAATATTTATAGTAACAGATTCCTAATCGATATATATGTCGTCCAAATGCAAAGCCTAGTGAAGTAATACTACGAACAGAATTACAGCCAAAACTGGTGAAATTTGTTTATGAATTTTTCTTTTCTTAATATGCTCATGTCTATGTTTTATTTTGTCTCGTAAACCTAATTTTTAGGTGTATTTGGAGCC
>NC_134910.1:21812769-21852769 GCF_041734735.1 Babylonia areolata | reverse complement strand
CTGTCTCTCTCTCTCTGTCTCTGTCTCTCTCTCATGCACACTTCTTTGTCAGTGACACCCTGATACTGACATTCATAGTATTTACTCGTCTAGCTTGAACAAACTCGGACAGAAAATTGGAGAGAGAGAGAGGGGGGGGCGGGGGGCGGGGGAGGGCGGCGGGAGGGGGGGGGGAGGGGGGGGGGGTGGGGAGGCTGTTTGATATGGCTCGTTTTTTGTTTTTTTCCCTAAAGCTGACAAATAAGGATCTGACAAAAAAAAAAAAAAAAAAAATTTTGGCTGCTCTCTTATGAAGGGAGTTTAGCTTCTTAGGACGAACATTTCCAGCACGGGCAGCAGCGGACTAAAGGTGTGTTAGTTAATATGAGAAAGACTGTGTGTGAACCGACCTTTTACAGACCGTGAGAGTTAAAGTCTTAACTCCCGAGAGCAAGGTTTCGGTTGCGCATGCGCACTAGAGCCTATCCATAAAAGGGAAAGGGGCGGAGTTTATCTATAAAAAGCGCGAGCACGTGTCCGGTAGGTTAGTAGATCGTCATATTTCTCTCCGTTTGCATGTTTTACAAACAATGTGGTCGTTTACGGTTGCCAACGTCGAGGGGCTGTCTGCATGCTTTCCAATTCTCACCGGACAGTACCACGTGCTGGTGCTATTTTTATCTGACAGACACGTCTAGCGCAAACACAAACGGCTCTAGCTCCGCCCCTTTTCTCTGCATTCAAATTTTGTATTACGTGTAGCTGACACATTTTGTACTTTCCTAAGTCAATTCAGGTCTAGATTGGAAGCTGCTAGGCAAATCTCGCTCTCTGCCATAAATGAAGCCAAACCGTAGCTTTATTAGGCTTTTATTTTGAATAAACCTTCACCGACGTCACAGTGTCAGACTCTGGTGAGAAACTGGCTTGATTCAAATCGCCCGCCATTTATAGTCCGGTTCAGGCTTGAAGCACAAGAGTATGCAACACACAAAGTCCATCTGTTTTACCGTTTACTATTACTATTGCTATTACTATTGTCTTCTTTATTTATATATTTTTTATTGTTAACATCACTATTAATGTCATCCTTGTCATCATCATCATCATCATCAACACCATCATCATTACCATTAATACGATTATATTATCATCATCATCATTATTGTTATCATTATCATCATCATCATCATTATTACTACTATTTATTATTAGTATTTGTATAATATTATGACGACTATTATTATTATCATTATTACTATCATTATTACTATTATTATATTAATCATTTTTGGATATACTTATTAATATTATCACTATCACCATCATCACCAGTAGTAGTAGAAGTAGTAGAGGTAACAGCAGTAGCATTAGCAGTAGCAGCAATAACAGCAGCAGTAGTAGCAGCAGCAGCAGTAGTAACAGCAGTAGTAGCAGCAGCAGTAGTAACATCAGTAGCAGCAGTAGTAGCAGCAGCAGTAGTAACAGCAGTAGTAGCAGTAGCAGCAGCAGTAACACCAGTAGTAGCAGCAATAGTAACAGCAGTAGTAGTAGCAGCAGCAGCAACAGTAACAGCAGTAGCAGCAGCAGTAACAGCAATAGCAGCAGCAGCAGCAGTAACAGCAGTAGCAACAGCAGTAGCAGTAGCAGCAGTAGCAGCAGCAGTAACACCAGTAGTAGCAGCAATAGTAACAGCAGTAGTAGCAACAGCAGTAGCAGCAGCAGTAACAACAGCAGCATCAGCAGTAGTAGTCCGGTTCAGGCTTTAAGGGCACAATCACAGACAGCACAAGCAGTCAACGATACAAACACACAACCCCCGAACCATACCAATACAACCCCCCTTACAACAGCAACACACACAACCCCCAAACCATACCAATACAACCCCCCTTACAACAGCAACACACACAACCCCCCAAACCATACCAATACAACCCCCTTACAACAGCAACACACACAAGCCCCAAACCATACCAATACAACCCCCTTACAACAGCGCAACACACACAACCCTCAAACCATACCAATACAACCCCCCTTACAACAGCAACACACACAACCCCCCCAAACCATACCAATACAACCCCCCTTACAACAGCAACACACACAACCCCCAAACCATACCAATACAACCCCCCTTACAACAACAACACACACAACCCTCAAACCATACCAATACAACCCCCCTTACAACAGCAACACACACAACCCCCAAAACCATACCAATACAACCCCCCTTACAACAGCAACACACACAACCCCCAAACCATGCCAATACAACCCCCCTTACAACAGCAACACACACAACCCCCAAACCATACCAATACAACCCCCCTTACAACAGCAACACACACAACCCCCAAACCATGCCAATACAACCCCCCTTACAACAGCAACACACACAACCCCCAAACCATGCCAATACAACCCCCCTTACAACAGCAACACACACAACCCTCAAACCATACCAATACAACCCCCCTTACAACAGCAACACACACAACCCTCAAACCATACCAATACAACCCCCCTTACAACAGCAACACACACAACCCCCAAACCATGCCAATACAACCCCCCTTACAACAGCAACACACACAACCCCCAAACCATACCAATACAACCCCCCTTACAACAGCAACACACACAACCCCCAAACCATACCAATACAACCCCCCTTACAACAGCAACACACACAACCCCCAAACCATACCAATACAACCCCCCTTACAACAGCAACACACACAACCCCCAAACCATGCCAATACAACCCCCCTTACAACAGCAACACACACAACCCTCAAACCATACCAATACAACCCCCCTTACAACAGCAACACACACAACCCTCAAACCATACCAATACAACCCCCCTTACAACAGCAACACACACAACCCCCAAACCATGCCAATACAACCCCCCTTACAACAGCAACACACACAACCCCCAAACCATACCAATACAACCCCCCTTACAACAGCAACACACACAACCCCCAAACCATACCAATACAACCCCCCTTACAACAGCAACACACACAACCCCCAAACCATACCAATACAACCCCCCTTACAACAGCAACACACACAACCCCCAAACCATGCCAATACAACCCCCTTACAACAGCAAAACACACAACCCCCAAACCATGCCAATACAACCCCCTTACAACAGCAAAACACACAACCCTCAAACCATACCAATACAACCCCCCTTACAACAGCAACACACACAACCCCCAAACCATACCAATACAACCCCCCTTACAACAGCAACACACAACCCCCCAAACCATACCAATACAACCCCCCTTACAACAGCAACACACACAACCCCCAAAACCATACCAATACAACCCCCCTTACAACAGCAACACACACAACCCCCAAAACCATACCAATACAACCCCCCTTACAACAGCAACACACACAACCCCCAAAACCATACCAATACAACCCCCCTTACAACAGCAACACACACAACCCCCAAAACCATACCAATACAACCCCCCTTACAACAGCAACACACACAACCCCCAAACCATACCAATACAACCCCCTTACAACAGCGCAACACACACAACCCCCAAACCATACCAATACAACCCCCCTTACAACAGCAACACACACAACCCCAAAACCATACCAATACAACCCCCTTACAACAGCAACACACACAACCCCCGAACCATACCAATACAACCCCCCTTACAACAGCAACACACACAACCCCCAAAACCATACCAATACAACCCCCCTTACAACAGCAACACACACAACCCCCAAACCATACCAATACAACCCCCCTTACAACAGCAACACACACAACCCTCAAACCATGCCAATACAACCCCCTTACAACAGCAACACACACAACCCCCAAACCATACCAATACAACCCCCCTTACAACAGCAACACACACAACCCCACACAAGTACACACCAACCACACAAACAACCCCCTGCCATCCGTCAGTTTCAATCAAACTGGATGAGGATGAGGTATGTGAGTGTATGCATGCCTACACTGTGGGAGCAACAGGATATTGGAACGTATATATATATCTTTGTGTGTGTGTGTGTGTGTGTGTGTGTGTGCGCCGTGGAAGCTGTGATACGTAGACTAGAAATGAGTGTGTGGAGGAGGGGGAGGGGGGAGGAGGGTAGAGGAGGTGCAGGGTAATGTGTGTGTGTGTGTGTGTGTTGGAGATCATTTACGTCTATATGTATTTGACTGTGCTTTCATATCTGTGCAACTGCATGTTCGGTGCATATCTGTTATGCATGTGTGGGTGTATATGTGAATGTGTGTCTTCATGTTTTACATCTATTTGCTTATATATCATTTATTCACCTCCTTTTTTTTTTTTTCTTTTTTTTTTCTCAAGGCCTGACTAAGCGCGTTGGGTTACGCTGCTGGTCAGGCATCTGCTTGGCAGATGTGGTGTAGCGTATATGGATTTATCCGAACGCAGTGACGTCTCCTTGAGCTACTGAAACTGAAACTGAAACTCAATCAAACACACATAACCCCAACCACACAAACGAACAACCCCTACCACCAAACGAACACAACCCCAGTCACAAAAACAAAACAACCCCCTTTACCATCAAACATATACAACCCCAGCCACACACACACACAAAACAACCCTCCCACCACCAAACACATACAACCCCAACCACACAAACGAACAACCCCTACCACCAAACGAACACAACCCCAGTCACAAAAATAAAACAACCCCCTTTACCATCAAACATATACAACCCCAGCCACACACACACAAAACAACCCTCCCACCACCAAACACATACAACCCCAACCACACAAACAAAGACCCGCACTTAAACAACTCCAACCGAACAAACTTGACCTTTAAAAGGGTGTAGACACCTATAGGTCGTTATGCCCATCGCACACGGGGCGTCGAAGCAGCAAGTTTCACGCGACAAGCAGCAAAAACGTGCAGCGCCCCGTGTGCGAGGTATTCAGGCAGCAAGAGTCGCGCTGCCAAGCAGCAAGATCGCCTTTGCCGCGCGTCAAAATCCTCGATAGGACTTGTCCTATTTCCCCGCGACAAAAGAGACGACGTGCGTGGAACAACCAATCACGTGATCCGCTCGTTTCACGTGACACAAAATGGCTGACATCGTTTGGACTCGATTCATTCGTTTGACGTTGCTCAATTAATCATGAAAACAAAGTGTTTTGGAAGTAAACGATTAGACTGTTTGGATGAAAAGATTGTCATTACGTCTGAACGCATGTCTGTTTAAGAGTGATTTCTGTGAGTGCCCCCAAAATGTTGACTTTCTACTTTGAACAGCAACTCACATGGTAACGTTTGTAATTCCTGCCTGAGAATATTCTGAGAACGAAAGTATCTTTGACTGAAATTGTAAGGATAACTGGATTTCCAAATATCTTTTAGAGCTGTACACACTTCTTCTTTATTTCCACACACACATCATGTGCAAGTAAACACACACACACACACACACACACACACACACCACACACCACCACCACCACCACCACCACCACAAAAATACGACTGAACATTCACACAAACCCTACTGAACACACACACACTCACCACACCACATACAAACACTACTAAACACACACATACACACACCACATCACACACTCACACAAACAGTACTGAACACACACACACACACACACACACACACACACACACACACACACACACACACACACACTGTACCACACCACACACAAAAACATGACTGAACTCTCAAACAGTACTGAACACACACACACACACACACACACACACACACACACACACACACACCACTGAACACTCACACAAACACTACTGAACACACACACACACACACACTACTGAGCACTCACACAAATACTACTGAACACACACACACACACACACACACACACACACACACACACACACACACACACCACTGAACACTCACACAAACACTACTGAACACACACACACACACACACACTACTGAGCACTCACACAAATACTACTGAACACACACACACACACACACACACACACACACACACACACACACACACACTACTGAACACTCACACAAACACTACTGAACACACACACACACACACCACATCACACACTCACACAAACAGTACTGAACACACACACACACACACACACACACACACACACACACACACACACACACACACAAACACTACTGAACACACACACACACACTACTTAGCACTCACACAAATACTACTGAACACACACACACACACACACACACACACACACACACAAACACCACTGAGCACTCACACAAATACTACTGAACACACACACACACACACTACTGAACACACACACACACACACACCACTGAACACTCACACAAACACTACTGAACACACACACACACACACACACACACACACACACACACACACACACTACTGAACACTCACACAAACAGTACTGAACACACACACACACACACACACACACACACACACACACACACACACACACACACACACACACACACACTACTGAACACACACACACACACTACTTAGCACTCACACAAATACTACTGAACACACACACACACACACACACACACACACACACACACACACACAAACACCACTGAGCACTCACACAAATACTACTGAACACACTCACACACACACACACACACACACACACACACACACACACACACACACACACACACTACTGAGCACTCACACAAATACTACTGAACACACACACACACACACACACACACACACACACACACACACACACACACACACACACACACACACACACACACACACACACACACAGTCATTCCTTCATTTACTCCTTCATCCACATGCTCACTGTGTAGACACTGAGAGCACATAAATAACAATAGACATAATAATATGTAAAATCAAATATTTGAGTTCTGCAATTTTGACAGTTCACTGATCCTGAAGTAGTGTGCTGGGATAGCCAACAAATCAACTGAAACAAATATTGATTGCAACCATAACTTTTTTTTTTCTTTCTTTTTTTTTTTTTAAACTGGAATGCTATTTTACCAATATTGATTACAAATGTTGGTTGCAACTTAAATTAAATTGGATGTTTGTAAACAGTCAGAATACAAATATCATGCTGACAGCAGCTAAGTGTGACTATTTCCCCATGAAATCACAAATATTAGCATGAAATTATGATCAAATATTGGTGAACTACTGATTTTAGACAGCATGTTAACTTTCTTATCAATCATAATTATGATTTATTTTGATATTATTCTAACATAGCTTTTTATATCTATATTAATTAATGTGCATGGCTGACCAGATATTACAATATTACAATATATCCCCTACAGCAATCAGTTGTTTGTAAGACAGGCATACAACATATGTTAAGCTGAGTAAAACAAAGTGTGAGATATATACATGTGGTAAACTGACTGCAGGTTAGTGTGATTTTCAATTTATTTTCCTCCAGGTGAAACAAATACTGAATGCAGCATCATTTATTATGTGGAGCTATTTTCTCAATACTATTTACAAATGTTGGCAGCAACCTAAATAAAATGTTTGTAAGCAGACAGAATACAAATATTATGGGATTTATGCTGACTGTAGCTTAGTGTGACTATTATACAAATAACAAATATGAACAGTATGATTAGTGTTTGGTAAACAACTGATTTCAGATAGCATTTTAACTTCACTTCCTGTCATTGTTCTAATTTGATTGTCTTTTGATATAGCTTATCATCAAACAAACAGTATAAAACAACAAAAGCATGTTATATCTGAATGTTGCCCCATTTCAAATGTAAAAAACAACAACAACAAAAAATAACAACAACATCATCAAAAACTTTCTTCCTCGGAAAAAGTGTGTGTGTGTGTGTGTGTGTGTGTGTGTGTGTTGGGGGGGGGGGGGGAGTATTTTAATGGCAACTGTCAACCATAATTTCCTCTTCAGTATCAACAATAAATTATCGTCAGGGCGACACTGACAGCACGTGACTTTCCAAATATGGAGCGTGATGCATGATGCCTGGGGAGATTTGTCGCGCGTGTGTGAGCGACACGCCTCGATACAAGTTTCAGGTGTCGGCGCGACAATGTAGCGAAGAGGCATCAAAAAATGATGCATGGATGTCGCTGACGCCCCGTGGGCGACGGGCCTTAGATGATAACACAGACAGGCGCTGTTTACACACACGGGCCACTTCCCACTTTGCCAGTCACAGCAGTGGTGGTGAAGCATCAAGTGGATAACACTTACCAGCTGTTCAGCCAATCGCAGCAGTGATGGTGGAGCATCAAGTGGACAACAATTACCAGCTGATCAGCCAATCACAGCAGTGGTGGTGGAGCATCAAGTGGACAACAATTACCAGCTGATCAGCCAATCACAGCAGTGGTGGTGGAGCATCAAGTGGACAACAATTACCAGCTGATCAGCCAATCACAGCAGTGGTGGTGAAGCATCAAGTAGCAGATGAAGCAAGACATCACGTGGACAACTGTTTGCCTTGCCTGCCTATATAATGGTCACACGGCAACTGTCTGGCCAGTTCATCTCCACTTCCAAGTGTGTTCTGTCCCGTGACAGCCAAAGTCAGAGGCGATACAGAAGCTTATTGAGGAGAAAGAAAGTGAGGAAAGGCAGAAGAGAGAAGCTATGGACCAAGAGAGAAGACAGAAAGGTAAGGGAAATGTGTGTGTTTTGTTTGTTTGCTTTGTTTTGTTTTGATTTGTTTTGTTTCGATTTGTTTTGCTTTTGTTTTGTTGTTTTACAAAACTAGCTCAGTAGCTGCTGTGTGTGTGTGTGTGTGTGAATAGAATAGAATAGAATACTTTTTATTGTCATAAAACCTTAAAGTTTATAAGACACAATGAAACATAAACATGAGCATATTAAGAGGAGAAACATTCATGAACAAATTTCGCCAGCCTTGGCTGTATTTCTGTTAAGGATCAATTCACTAGGCTTTGCATTTGGATGACATATATTGATTAGGAATCTGTGTCTGTAAGTATTGAACTTTACACAATTGTCTAAAAGGTGAATCTCATCTTCTAAACTGTTACAAGTATCACACAGTCTTTGTTCTTTCAGTGTATTTTTATATCATCCCTGTTTGATTTGTAAGTCATGGGCGCTGATTCGTAACATGGTCGGTGCTTTCCTGTGTTGTGTATTTGCTGTATTCTTTAAATACAGTTCAATTTTATAATTTGTCACAGCGTTCTTGTAAAATTCTAATTTAGATGAACTGTCATGTTTCGGTTTCCAAAATGTTACATATTCATTTTCAAGCTTCTTGGATATAGCATACTTTAATCTTTTAACACTAAAAGTGAACTGATTTTTTCAAACATGATCTAATCCAGTGCTAGTTAATACATTTCTCATGAGAAGTAGCCACTGAACATTTTCATTTGTTTGATGATGCATGCATTTATATGTTGTGTATACAAGTGAATTTTGAGGAAGCTCTAATATGTGTATCCAATAGCCAATAACTTGACATATTATTTTTAGGCTAAAACGGGGAGAACCATTGCTCTTTTATGTACACCAAGTAATTGCTTACAAAACTTGACATGAAGTCTTTCATGTGGAAATTTGTTGAAAAGACAATTACTGAATAATTCGAATAAATTAAACGATACATCTCCTGCAACATCACATGGAAACCAAACTTCTGCTCCATATGTTGAAATAGGCGTTATCAAAGTATCATATAACTGACACATGATATCTATATTCATATTTGTATTACGAAATGTTCTGAGTAGCACATGTAGAGCCTTATTTGCTTGATTTTTAAGATGACCTTGTGTTCAACTTTGCCATTTCTATGAAATATAACCCCTGAATATTTATATTCTTCTGCTATTTCAATTATGTCCTCTCCACATGTAAAATGTAGGGGTATTTTAGGGACAGTTTTTGAAAAAATGATTACTTTTGTCTTTTCTATATTCAAACGTAAGCCCCATTGATTGCAGTAAGAATGTTAAATGTTAAGCTTTTGTTGCAAGCCGTCTTTAGATAATGATAAAATAACTAAATCATCAGCATACAAAAGACACGGGAGTCTAGTAGATGAAGTGTTGTGAATTGTTGGGGAGTTCAAATCTGTCATATCTGTGGTAATATCATTTATGAAAATATTGAATAGAGTCGGGCTGAGTGTATTTCCCTGATGTACCCCCTTTTGAATAATAAATTCTCTGCTGAAATGATCTTGTGATTTTGCATAGATTTTAGCCTTCATATACATATTTTTTTTATGATATTAAAACATTTACCGTATATTCCTATTCTGTGTAGCTTCAGCATCATTGCATCATGCCAAACACTGTCGAAAACTTTTTGAGAATCTACAAAACAACCATATAGTCGACTGTTTTTTCTTTTTATTATCTCATCTACTAGCTTTTTCAAAACAAAGATTTGATCAGTGGTTCTATAGTTTTTTTTCGAAATCCAGCTTGTTCTTTGATCAAAACGTCGTTAGTCTCCAGATATTCATTCATTCTTGTATTCAGGATTGTGCAGAATACTTTACCTAATGTATTAGTCAGTGTAATCCCCTGATAGTTATTTGGGTCCATTGGCCAGTTGCTGCTTTTATATAAAGGGATACTGATACCAGTGTGGGAGCAACAGGATATTGGAACGTATATCTATATATATATATATATCTTTGTATGTGTGTGGGGTTGGAGATATGGGCATATGTGTGTGTGCTTGTACAAGTAAGTGTTCATCTGTGTGTGTGTGTGTGTGTGTGTGTGTGTGTGTGTGTGTGTGTGGGTGTGTGTGTGTGTGCCGTGGAAACTGCGATACGTAGACTAGAAATGAGTGTGTGGAGGAGGGGGGTACAGGAGGTGCAGGGTAATGTGTGTGTGTGTGTGTGTGTGTGTTGGAGCTCATGTACGTTTATATGTATTTAACTGTGCTTTCATTTCTATGAAACTGCATGTTTGGTGCATATCTGTTATGCATGTGTGGGTGTATGTGTGAATGTGTGTCTCCATGTTTTACATTTATTTGCTTATTTATCATCATTGTTATCTTATTAATAATTTTATCATTATTACTACTACCTTTTTAATATTATAATTATTAATTTATTTAAGATTATCTATTATTTATTCACTTTTTTTTCTTTTTTTTCTCAAGTCCTGACTAAGCGCGTTGGGTTATGCTGCTGGTCAGGCATCTGCTTGGCAGATGTCGTGTAGCGTATATGGATTTGTCCGAACGCAGTGACGCCTCCTTGAGCTACTGAAACTGAAACTGATACCAGTTTTCCAATTGTCTGGATACATACCTGTTGTATATATTATATAGCTTTTGCATGACAGGTCACAGAACCAGAAGACTGTTTTTGATCACCTCATTTGTTATTGCGTCCCTTCTTGGCGATTTTTTTTTTTTTTAATTTAGGTATGCCTTTCGTATTTCTTCTTCAGTAATTTCTTTATTGAAACTTAATGTATTACCATCATCTAACATTGCAGTGTTTTCAAGTTCATCTGGAACTTTTGTTTTTTGCTCGTCATTTATTTCCACGTCTTTTCCAATCAAATTTTCTAAATGATAAATCCATTTTGAAACATTTAATTGAAGTTTATACTCGTTCTGTTCTCCCATTGTCTGCAAAGTTTTAATTGTTTTCCATGCTGACTTTGGATCTTTATTGAGCGCCTCGTTTAATTCTTTCACTAAGAGATTTTTATATGAACGTTTCTTTTGTTTTACCAGTCTGTTGTATACCTTGCGTTTAGCAAAATATTTTTGACGTAAAGACTGATTGTGTGGCTGCCTATTTAACGCATTCAAAATTGATTTGATATCTCTCCTGTGTTGATAACAGTTCTGTTAAACCATTTTTTATTTCTTCGGCGTTTTTGCTTATGAAATCTACATTCTGTTCTTAGACTAACATTCGCAGCTGACGTCATTATGTGTGTGAATTCATTAACAACGTCATTCACTTCTATGTCATTAACGATAGATTGATTAACAGTTTGACTGCTCAGTTTGTTATATATATTATGTATTTGTTCCTGTATCCACGGTAAACCTAAAGCTTTGACATATGCTGCTGATGAATATTGATCCCAAATGTATTTTTTATCAATATAGTTTTGTTTAAATGTATTTTAAAGTAAACTTCTATCGTGAGATTTATCTACTATATTTTGTTTTTGTCTTCATAGTCCAGTCATAACTAATTTTAATTCTAGTTGGCAATGATTAGAAAACATTGTAAAAGGGTGAACTTTCATGTGTAATATTTCCTGACTAATTGCCTCAGAGCAAATAAAATAATCTACAACACTGCTACCATGCTGATTATAGCATGTGAAACGCCCATGAAGATCACCCAGTGTTCTTCCATCAAGGATGCACAGATCATTGTCAATGCACATCGATATCAATTTTCTGCCAGTTCTTTGTATCAAAGAGTCCACGGAATTTCTATCGCACTCTGTGTGAAATGAATAAGTACGTGGTAAATTATATACATTGTTATCATAATCCATCTTAATGTAATCAGTAACTTGCGCAGTTCGTGCGTTAAAATCACCACACAATAGTGTTAATTGTTCCACGCTGTCCTCTTTCTTGTCCCATATGCTCGCGGTAGTCCAGGACAGATACAAAAATGGTCAAAATGTCTGCAACAAAACCGTTCTTTTCACGATAAAATAGAATAAATCATACTGATCATGCTGATATAAACTTGACCGCTGTAGGTGGGCGGGAACATGATTAGATTTTAGTTTTTAATAATTGTCACACTTCTGGCCATGAGAGAGCGCCTTACAAAGATCCGCAAGGCATCAGCAAGCCAGGGTTACGTAAGCGCGGTATAAGGGGTCGCCAGAGGAAAGTGTTTAGCGCGGTACAGTACTTGTGGCTGACTGCTGCCGCGCTGATGCTGTCCTACACCTCCGTTAGTAGGTCACTGCGGCAGATGACAGATACCGTACAGAAAATAAGAGAACTCTTTGGGGTCAAAAGGAAACAAACATTTTTAATTTCATCTATTATATACTAAATTGGTAGAAAACACAAATTCGCTTTTATGAATGTTTTACAGTTTCTTACCAGTCCTGACATTTCATAAAGAATGAAATCGGTATTATACCGACTGCAAAGGTGAATTTACGAAGGCAGCACGGGATCATTTAGTTTGTAAGAACAATCATGCTGACATTTTACGCAATGGACAACTTGGAAATACTTCATGCTCTGCTTATTAACGTGTAGTATATGAATATCTCAATACCTGTTTACCAGGTTTGTTTCAATGAACATTGTTGGAGCACTGTCCAGACAATTAATTCAGAAAGCATGGAAGTCAGATGATATATTTTTCTTTGGAAATGAAGCGGTATTTGCAAATGAGACTTACGAACCCTGGCGCAGTAGACAGGTCAGTTTAGCGTGGGAAAGAAAATGTATCTGGCTGGAGTATGAAGGTGGCAAAATGAAGTGCATCAGATAGTCATGAAGAGCAAAGACTGCCTGGAAAATGAAATGGGTCAGTCTCCAGAACGTTGTTGGAAATGGGGGTCTCTCAGTCTGATTCAGTATAAACATGTGTTTACAGTAATTATTCAAATGTTTCACATATTATTAGGATTGCAATTCATTAGAGAAATGTCTGCAACAATTTTGTGAGAATATGGTTTGTTCTTGTCTTAAATGTGTTGAAAATTATTAAAAACATCCAAAATTTCGGCGCCATTTTGTGACATGGCAATGTGTCTGAACATGAAGTGGTCAGAAACAAATAAGTACAAACCTGATTAAAATCCAGTACATAAAGACCTGATCTATTCGTTGCGATAATAAAACATTATCAGTAAAAATGGTACATTAAGTTTGAAATATTACACACAAAAAATCCGCGTTACAGACGTAAACAACCCGTTCCTCTTGACGTATTTTTATTCATTCAAAGGCAAACACATTCATGAATACACTACACGTTCTTTACTTGCAACAGGTGGTCAACACATCTATCTTCTGCAGCACATACACTCATTTTCTGAAGAAAAAAAGTCTATTCAACTATTTAAATGCAATCGACGTCGTATATTAATTTTCAGTTCTGCTTTTCTGTGTTACTTCTGTGCATGTAAACGACCCAATAAAAATATACATGTAAACAAAATTAGAACTGTTTCCATATACATCATGCGGATTCATCGTGGGAAAGCATAAATCGGTTTGACAAACACCCTTAAATCGTGTGTGTTTGAACACATATTCAGAGAATGTGTTGTTTCCGACAGTGTGTGAGATGTACAAATGTTACACGGAAATCTCCGATATGTTCATTCACACCCCGTGGTTGCTATATTAAAAAAAAAAAAAAAAAAAAAAAAACAAACAAACCCTGTGTATGTTAATTTCGTCGTTGTTATGGTTTGTTTGTACATTTATCTCTGATCCGATTAAGTTTAGACACAATCACTGTTTCTGACACATGGCGAGATGCGGTAATATACGGATACTGGCGTAAGATTTCGAACCAAGTCAATGCATGTAGTTTAGTAAGACTGTTTTCAGTTGAAGACTTGGATCAAAAGTTCCAAACAACAATTGATTCTGGCTTTTGCTGTCTGGTGAAGTTTTATCACGAAATGATGCAGTTTATCAGTTCACAAGACAAAGTGTGGAACGAAAAAAATTGTTGTATCCGAAAAATGTCAGTCCCTACACGCTTATTGTTTTGCAAAATTTGATTAGGACAGCCACATTTTACATCACACAAGTTCTGAAAAACCAAAGTATACATTGACTGTGAATGAAATTCTTAAAATTAATCAAGTTTGAAGCATTTCACGTTTAGTAGTGCTTGAGATGAAGTCAGATGTCACATTCGGACACGGAACACATGTTCTTTGGTTCTGCTTTACACAGATAATATAATTCCTTATTTTTAGTTGTTGTTTGTTGTTGTTATTGTTGTTTGTTTTTGTTTTTTCTCAAAGTCTTACTTTTATTACATTTTGTTTTTCTGCAATCCTACATATTTGTTCGCTGTGAGGATAACGCTAATCAGTTTTGTTGATTGACCGAATAGAAAGATACAAAGAATCCGGTGTTTTGATCACAATTCTTCAGATAAAGAGGAAAACTCTTGTCAAGTGATATAAATAATACAATTCCCATTTCATAATAAGATGAACGGTAGTACTTTAAACAGTTAAACACTGGGGAGAATTGATGTGAAAATGGAGTGCCTGCAGTGTTTCTGATAAATAAAATCATCCAGGGTGGGGGAGTTAGTTTAGGTATTTTGGGTTCCATGTTACATATGTCATAAGGTTTTAGGTAATCATTAATAAAATACATCATTTTGCACAGGCTTTGTTTGAATGCACTGCACTGGCTAAGGATCGCATGATAGATTCATTACTATCATTATTATAAATCCAGTAATTCAAACATCTGCATTGGGAAAGTTAGTTTAGGTAACATGGATTCAATGTTACACGTGTTACAACAAAGTTTTACATAATCATTAATAAAAATTTATGATCCATTGTTATCATTATGATTATTATTTATATCCCACGCTAAATCGACGTCTACTGCGCCAGGGTTCGTGAGTCACATTTGCAAATACCGCTTCATTTCCAAAGAAAAATATGTATTTCATACCGTTCTTTTCACATCAAGACATGATGTTCAATTTTGCCATCATCTGCCCTCCATACTTTCCCAATTTATATTCTGGACAGAGCGCCGATAATGTTCACTGAAACCGAAACGGGTTAACACATATTTAGATATTTATAGTGTACACGTTAACACACTCGGGACGACAAGTTTTCTCCCTTGCTTTTCCCCACAGACGGCCCATTTGTAGGGGTTTGGAAAAAAATTACAAAAAATACAAAATATTGTGTAAGAAAATGAAACTTTCATAACTGGTTTATTTCGTATTGAGCTATTACATATAAAAAAAATCAAATTTCTCATCTTATTTTTACAGTTTTGCCATATGTAGAAAATACTGCCAATTTTTCACCCCGAATCACCGTACCCATGCTCGCTTTCTGCATTAAATTCGCTTTCTTCTTCGTCATCATCCACCTCTTCAATGTCCGACCCTTCAGTTTGTAGCATTTCAAGTACTTCGGCAACCCTAAAACATTGCCGTCGCTGCCTTGTTCGCTCCACAACATTCTGAGAAGAGGCCGCTTTGCTAACAGGCTGGCACGCAAGCAGACGACCGGTCAGTGACTTTGCCAGCGTGTGTGCGAGACAGGCCACACATCCCAGGCTGACCAATCATACCATTCGGGTGTGGAGTGACCCAGAATAGCGCACTCTGCTTGGCTAATCACAAAATCACGTGTACAGCGCATGATGGAATTTTACTTTCGGAGAATGCTATTCCATTCCTTCGTCCGAAACCGAATACGTTTTGTGTAGGAATGCGTGAGCATTCCTTCGTCCGGAGCATGGAGTATATCCGGACCATGTTGTGCATTGCGTAAAATATCAACAAAATTGTACTTTCGAACTAAATGATCCCGTGCTGCCTTTGTAAATTCACCTTTGCAGTCGGTATAATACCGATTTCATTCTTTATGATATGTCATGAATGGTAGGAAGCTGGAAAACATTCATAAAAGCGGATTTGCGTCTTCTACCACTTAAGTATAAAATACATGGAATTGAAAATGTTTGTTTCCTTTTGACTCCAAAGAGCTCTGTTCCTAGCTTACTGTTCAGAATCAGTTGTCTGCCGCAGTGAACTGCTCACAGATCAGCAACAGCGCGGCAGCAGTCAGTCACATGTACTGTACCGCGCTGAACGCTTTCCTCTGGCGACCCCTTATACCGCGCTTGCGTAACCTTCGCCTGTGCTTGCCTTGCGACTCTTTGTAAGGCGCTCTCACTCAGGCAGAAGTAATAAAAATATTCGATTCTGGACATTAAAAATCAAAATCTACCTATGTTCCCGCCCCCCTATAGTGGTCAACTTTATATCAGTGTGATCAGTATGATTTATTCTATTTTATCGTAAAAAGAACGGTTTTGTTGCAGACATTTTGACAAATTTTAACCTAAATTTCCTGGCCTACGGTGTTGTCTCGACCAAATGACGATGTTTGTGGTGGGATCTATACACATCCAATGTAAATATCATTGTCATTGTTGGTCCCAGGTATCATTAACCATACTAGATCACTGTTGCTACATGGCAGAATTTTGACGTATCTTCGGATATTTTCTTTGATATATACCGATATACCACCAGATAAACTTGCTGCTTTACTCCGTTTTTGTCGTACATAGTGAATTCCTGGTGAGATTTCTGGAAGATATATATTATGTGCACTTTCTTAATTCAGGTGCGTGTCATATTCTTTGAAATCCCGTGAAACATCCCGTGACGTCATAGTAGACAGAATTATCATATCACCCTCGGTTGTATCTTTGACTTGTAGCAGTGTTCATGTCTGACGAACGTGGTAGACGATTCTGTGTAGCGTGCTGTCGGGATCTTCTCACCTGTCCAATGTAGATGATGTTCTCTTCGTTGTTGCGATAGAAACCTCTGTCTGTCGTCTTGTATCTGTTGTAGAATCCAGCATTGTGGTTGTTGCTCCTGTCGTAGTTTCTTCTGCGGAATTCTCCCTCTCTTCGTTGTTGCTGGCGTGGTCTTTGGTACTGGCCCGTTGTTTTTCGAATATTGTTGGTCGAGGAATATCGTTTCCTCCTAGGTCTTTCCCACAGGATAGTTTCCAAATGTTGACCAGTGTTTCCTGTGAGGATACTGTCTCCTTTCCTGTTTGGGTGGATCTCGTCTTGGAGATGGCGAGTTGTCTGAAGGGGTCAGCCCGATACTCAACCGTGTCGATACTCCCCCGCGTCAATACCCCCCCGTGTCGATACTCCCCCGTGTCGATAGTCCCTCTCACAAAGATCCAAAAACAGTCAAATACAGATGTTTGTATATATTTGTGACTGATAATGCTTTCTGCTTGATCAAAGATGTGTTGTGGATTGAATGTGTTATGTGTTCTCTTCATACCACCAGCCGTCCGCGTTCAGAGTTGAGCAGCGACTTGTGTGTTGGGCCCGCTGCCTTGTAGTCCGGGCCGTGTTACACGGACTTTGACTTTTTCATCGCGACTCAGTGTATCTGGTGGCAAACGCTCGCTCTCTCTCTGTATCTGTCTCTCTCTCTTCGTCTCTCATTTTCTGTTTCTCTGTCTCTCCCCTCTCTGCCACTCTCTCTCTGTCTCTCTCTGTCAGTCTCTCTCGCTGTGTCAGTCTCTCTCTCTCTCTCTCTCTCTCTCTCTCTCACTCTCCGTCTCTCATTTTCTGTTTCTCTGTCTCTCCCCCTCTCTGCCACACACACACTCTCTCTCTCTCTCTGCCACTCTCTCTCTGTTTCCCCCGCTCTGCCTCTCTCTCTCTGTTTCTCTCTCTGAAGGCTGTCGTGTCCCAGGAAGGACACGTTGTCAGCGTCGTGAAGTTTTGTGAAGGCCAGGGCGTTGAACAGCTCCACTTTGTGGTTGAGTTCATCTGACTTTTTGTTGTGGGGTGTTTTGTTCTGATTGTTGTGACAAGGTTGTTGCATGTTTTTTCAGCTGTCATATTTTTAAGTCGTTGATACCAGAGTGAATAAGTATGGCGTCTGGTTGTTCTGAATCATGCATGGAGAAATTTTCAATTTTTGACAATCTTCTTTTTATCGATGTCCAGGCCATAAGAACGACCAAGCCTGTCTGCTTGCACTCCTTTCAACACTGAGTCATGGAGCAGGGTAACTTGTGGGAGTTGGGAAATCTTGTGGGTGTCCTGACGATTCTCGTCCTCGTCGTTGTCCGTGGTGTCGCTTTCAGAGTCCTGTGTTTCCTCTGAACTCTGCCTTGCCCAGCTGTTGGCGTTGTTTCCGTGTCTGTTCGCGTCAAGTTTTGTTGTGGCGACCTCTTTTTGACTCACTTGTGTAAACAAAGTGAGTCTATGTTTTAACCTGGTGTTCGGTTGTCTGTGTCTGTGTGTCCGTGGTAAACTTTAACATTGACATTTTCTCTGCAAATACTTTGTCAGTTAACACCAAATTTGGCATAAAAATAGGAAAAATTCAGTTCTTTCCAGTCGTCTTGTTTAAAACAATACTGCACCTCTGGGATGGGCACAAAAAATTTAAAAAAGAAGCCTAATTATATGCAAACTGCATTTACTGTTATATTTATATTTTTTGTATTCTCTAAACTTGGCACTTTGACCTCTTATTCTGACACAACAACAAGAGGAGTCATTATTATAATTTTTTGTTCAAACAGGAACTTCTTTTGCTAAGCATGGAATTTTTATTTATTTTTGCAAACGGTTTGGTGGAGATAGTTTAAAAAAAGGGAAATTACTCTGTAATTAATGCTAGGGGACTTGATTTATCACAAGTGAGTCTTGATGGCCTTGCCTCTCTTGTTCTGTGCAGTGGCTTTCTCTTTTCTGTCGTGTTTGGCTCCTTTTGAAGGGCCAGTTCGGGTTTTACTTGCGGATAATAAGTCACTTGAAGACTTTACAGCCATGTTGACTGAGGGGGCTGCCTTCGCCGGCTCAGCTGTTGATCCTGATGTGACTGAGTGTTTGCTGCTGACCGGTGTCTGGTGTTTGGTTTTGTCAGTTTCAGTTTCAGTAGCTCAAGGAGGCGTCACCGCGTTCGGACAAAACCATATACGCTACACCACATCTGCCAAGCAGATGCCTGACCAGCAGCGTAACCCAACACGCTTAGTCAGGCCTTGAGAAAAAAAGAAGAAAAAAAAGGGGGGAATAAATAATAGATAAGCTTACATAAATAAATAAATAAACAATTATTATAATATAGAAAAAGGTAGTAGTAATAACAATATAAAAAATAAAAAAAATAAATAAGACAACAATGATGATAAATAAGCAAATAAATGTAAAACATGAAGACACACATTCACTCATACACCCACACATGCATAACAGATATGCACCAAACATGCAGTTTCGCAGATATGAAGGCACAGTCAAATACATATAAACGTATATGAGCTCCAACACACACACACACACACACCACACACCACACACATTACCCTGCACCTCCTCTACCCCCCTCCTCCACACACTCATTTCTAGTCTACGTGGTTTTGTCATGAATACCCACAGTATATGTGTTCTGACTATTGAAAGGGCACAATTCAGCTGATGGTTTTACGGTGGCTGTTGATTGAATAATTTGATTTGAGGGAGTGGATGAAAGTTTTGGGGTAGAGGGTTCATTCACAGTGGGTTTCTTTGGTGAGAAAAAAGGACTTGATGGACGATTTCAGGTTTGTAAATGCCTTCTCTTCTGTTGGGACTGTGGCATGGGATGTGGTCACTTGAATGGATGGTTCCTGTGGAAGCTGGTGGGACCGTAGTGTTATCTTCAGTTTAACGTCTATTCACTATAAGTGTTTTTAGACGGAAAGGAGTCAAGTAGTGGATAAAGGAAAGGGAGTGCATGTGAACATTAGTGTAAAAAAGTGTTCATGTTATGTATCAGAGGGAAGGTAGATTATTATAAGAAAAGGTCTAAAGAGATTGTGGTGTGTATTGAATGAGGTGTCATGGGAGGGAGAATATGTATATGCATATCAACAAGTATTAACCTACAACAATGTAAATATAAATAACAACATTAATTAATTGTAATACATCAAAGGAGGATACCAACTGGACTGGAGTTTAAAATTTCTGAAAACATTCTAAGCAATGAATAATCATTCAAAATCTTTTCAGTGGCTAATGAAATATTGGAAGAAAAGTCATCAATTACATCTTTTGGAATTAACTGTCTTATCTTCGGACAATGAATGAGTAGATGGCTTACAGTTATTTGCTTACCGCATATACATTTCATATTTTTAGAAAATTTTGTCTGAAAGGCATTTAAACGAATTCTATACATTAGACTTGTAATTTGTCTTGAATGTGCTGCTGGTGTCGAATTTAGAAAATGTTTGGGATTAGCTGCATTCTTTGTGGCATGGGATGTGGTCACTTGAATGGATGGTTCCTGTGGGAGTTTGTGGGACCGTAGTGTGTGTGTGTGTGTGTGTGTGTGTGTGTGTGTGTGTGTGTGTGTGTGTGTGTGTGTGTGTGTGTGTGTGTGTGTGTGTGTGTCTGTGTGTGTGTGTGTGTGTGTGTGTGTGTGTGTGTGTGAACATCTGCTTTATCTTTCTAGTTTTATCTGTGTGTGTTATGTGGGGTGTTTCTTCAGGGAAATGCTTAGCAGGAACTGTTTTATCATGTAATGTCGTGGTTAGTTTGCATTATTTGATTGTTGATCTGTGTTCGTGTGTGTGTGTGCCTGTAGGTGTGTGCAGGTGTGTGTGTGTCATTGAGTGAGTGCGTGAGTAGTGTGTCTGGGTATGCATGCAATTGTTGGTGCATGCATGCGTGCGTGCGTACATACGAGCATGTGTGTGTGTGTGTGTGTGTGTGTGTGTGTGTGTGTGTGCGTTGTGTGTTATGTATGTATGTCCTACGTATGTATGTATGCGCATACGTGCTTGTGTTCTTCTTTCAGTTTCAGTTGTCTACTTTTTTGTTGTTATCATTATTTCATTTTTATCTTAATTTTTTTTTATACCTGTTACATTTCTTGATTTAATCTATTGACATGACCTCTTTTAATTGTTCTCTCTTAATGATAATAATGATAATGATAATAATAATAATAATAATAATACATAGTTTTTCTATGGCACGATATCCAGCACCAATGCTGCTCAAAGCGCCTTACATCATCCAGCAGACTATAAACATGCCTTAAAAAACACATCAACCGCTATCTGACAATGGAAAACATCCAGTGTGTTCATATGAATAAAAAAGCACACTTAAGAGACGAATCAGATTATAAAAGCTATGAGGTAAATAAGGCTTAGATTAAAACAAAATGCATTTCATAGAACACACACACACACACACACACACACGCGCGCGCGCGCGCGCCCATTAAAAATAACCAGATAGAAAAAATGCCATCACATCTAAAACCAAAACTACATCAGTAAAATGCACAATGCATTAAAACAGGACTACAAAAATACGAGTACAAAGATACTTGTTAACAGGCTAGGCATACCTTGGTTTAACCGTTCCGCCCAGAACAAAAATGCTTACGGAAAAGGTAAGTTTTCAGATCTGACTTAAAGGAATGCAGATCAGAGGCATTTCTAAGAGGTGAAGGTAGAGAGTTCCACACTTGGGGAACCTGAGCTCTGAAAGACCTATTTCCAGCACATTTCAGATGTTCTGTGCAGTTCATATGTATCCAATACAGAGGAGAGATACAATGGAAGAGATTTGTCGAAATGTTTGAAGGCGAGTGTTGCTAACTTATAGTGAGTGCAGGACTCGGTCGGAAACCAGTGTAACCGATTCAGCACAAGTGTAACATGATCAGATTTCTTTTTGGCGAGAACCAGTCGTGCACCATTGTTCTGAATTTTCTGTAATCTGTTGATGGAGGAAGATGGTAAACCTGCAAGAGTGGAATTGCAGTAATCCAGTCAGGACAGGACTAGAGAGGAAACCAACTGAGCCATATTTTTCTCTGTTATGTAGGGTCTGACTGAGGCTAGTCTTCGGAGATGAAAATTACATGAACGACACGAAAATGAAATTTGGTCGTTCATAGTCCAGGTTTGATCGAGATATACACCCAGGTATCTGGCTGATGTTTGGCATATTTATGGTAATCAAAGAGTGAGTGTACAAAGTGAACAAGATAGGCCCTAAGACTGATCCCTGAGGGACACCAAACACAAGAGGAATGACTTTAGAGGTGCTATGTTTTACTTTGACCTTGAGTTGACGATTTGAAAGATATAAAGAAAACCATTTTAAAGCAGTAGATTTAATGCCAAAGGTAGTGTTAAGACGATTGATAAGAATTTGGTGGTCAGTTGTATCAAATGCCGCTGACAGATCTAAAAATGCCACTACAGATGTAAGTCTTTTATCTGTGTTTGAGAGGAGACTATCTGTGACCGAAAGAAGGGCTGTTTCTGTGCTATGGCTTTTCCGATAAGCTGACTGACAAGTTTCAAGCAGGCCGTTTTCATCAAGATGTTCCTGGAGCTGATGTAACACAATTTTTTCAATGATTTTAGAAATGAAAGAAAGATTAGAGACAGGTCTATAGTTCTTGAGCTGATTTGTGCCCAAATTGTGCTTTTTAAAAAGAGGGGTGACAATGGCCAATTTAAGACAATCATCAACAATGCCTGACTCTAGAGAATGATTAATAATTCTGGTGATGAAAGGGAGAACGTCATCAAGACATAATTTCAAAAGGTTAGTGGGCAATGGATCTCTTACCTATGTTTCAAATTATATGCATATGTTTGTGTGGGGATGTTTGAGTGAATGTTTTTAGTGCTGTTGTAAACTGCATAGAACTTCAAGAATATGTGCTTTTGCAAGAAGTCTTAATACATAAATGAATAGTAGACCTACATCATAAAACTATCATATACAAGTCTCTTGACCTGTTCTTTTGTAATTTTATGTATACTAAATATTGTTGATATTAATACCAGGCTCCATGCTCATATGATATGGGTGGTTTTGCCAGCTACATTTACTTTTATAAAGATTATAGTACTTGAAGTTGAAGTCTTTTTACTGGGCTGGTCTTTCTTTCATGAAACCAGGAAAAATTAACCAATATTTTTTGACAAAAGTCTAAAGACTATTGACTGATCACTTTGAAGTTTTTGAAAAGCACAAAGCGTGTCCAGGGTCTCTTTGAAACATTTGAAATAAAGAACTTAAGAATGATAAAACAGAACCTAGGCATCAAGGAGTGATCCTTATTGTCTTTGTGTTGTATCGAGGCTGAGTTTTGAACATCTGTTGATCCAACATAAAGGGTTGTTCATAATGGTGGATTATCTGTTGAGTCGATTATAATAAAAAAAAAAGAGTCTGTTACAGACTGATATATAATAATAATATATATCAGGCAATGCACGCTGTCTGTCATGTCATGTCTGTCAAAACAGCTGAAATCTTCCATCCTCTCGTGTTAGTTTTTTGTGGTTGCAGTTTTGTTGCCTTTTTTCTTCTAAAACAGTAAAAGCATATTATTACCCCCTATTTGGTGTAGTGGGGTTAACTCACTCAGTACGGCCAGTCCTCTCTTCTCCTCTACACAGACCCCTCGGATGTCCAGTGGGTGTCTGAATGACCCAACCTTTAGCTTCCGTCGTCAGATTTGTGGTATTCTTTGTCAACATTCACGTCTTCAGTATAAGAGCCTTCCAGATTGCAATATTTTGATGATGGTAATTGGAGTGAAACGCTGTTAACGTCGTCTCTTTCGCCGTTCGTATGGAAAGAGTTAAACCCCTTCCCGAACACTCCACCCATCTAGATATATTGGATTCTGACGAGTTGGTAGCTGTGTACAATCAATGCTTTCCAGGGGAGGGGAGGAAAAGGGAGTGTTTTTTTCATTATTTCAATTTTCTGACCCATTCACTTTCAGAAAACGACCCATGAACCAAACCTAAACTCTGATGCCCCTCACCCTTTACACCTCTAAGAAAAAAATATTTCCTTTCCATCTTACCTGAAGGAATGTTGGTTGTCTTGCAGAAAATGCCAGGCAGGAAAGAGAGAGGGAGGAGAAACGAAAGAACACCTTTCGCATTCCAAAGAAGACTGCTGTACCTGAAGCCCCACCATCTGATGCAGAATCCTTCTCTTCAATCAGCTCCGGTGATGAACCCCAGCTGAGCAGCAGTGCCTCCACCAAACTCTCTTCCCACCATGGAGGTCATCAATCATCTGCAGAAAAGTCTAGCAAGTCTTCATCACATGGACACTCAGGAAAGAAAGAAAGGCATTCACATAAAGACTCGGAGCGCTCCTCTAATTCTAGTCACAGCAGCACACGCAAGTCAGGTGAACATTCCTCCAAAGGAGAAGACCGCCATCGTGCAGAGACAGATAGGAATAAGCACCACTCAGATAAGCACAAACATTCTTCTGAGAAACGTGATTCAAGCAGCAAGACTCATGAGAGATCAAACAGAGACAAACATACTTCTGAGAAACGTGATTCAAGTAGCAAGACACATGAGAGTTCAAACAGAGACAAATCTCACAGTGGCAGCAGCAGCAGTCTTTCCAAAACACAGCAACAAAATTCACATAAGCATCACAATACAGATAAATATGTGATCAAAGAGAAAACAGTCATTGTGGCAGGGAATGATTTCAGTGGTTACATTACCAGTCCGGACATCAGTTCGGAAGAAGAGGAGGAACCTTCAGCTCCCAAACAGCCATCGGTAAACAGGAGCGCCAAACAGCATGCCAGTTCTGCAAATCCCAAACAGCTCACCAGTTCCACAGACTCCGAACAGGAAAGCGGTGCTGTTCCAGTGACACTAACTCGCCATCCTTTAAAACCAACTATACACCGATATGGAGGTTCCACGGAAGAAAGAGCGAAAATGCTTGAAAAACTGCAAGCTATTCTGAAAAGAATGGCAGAATCAGAACCAGGGAGCCGCAAAAGGTCAGCATGGGGAGAAGTCCAAAAGAGGCGAGCCAAGAGAGAAAAACTGGATGGTGATTTCACAGGCTCTTGCTTGGACAAAATTGCTTATGATGAAGAAGAAAAACCAAGCTTGAAAAGGCCTGAACCAAAACCTGAAGAAGAAAAAGAAAAATATGCCAAAAAGTTAAAAGAGAAAAAACGTAACAAAGAAAATATTAAGGATAGACAGAGAAGTATGAATGTAAGAAGTGAGAAGAGTTCTGATTCCAAAGGTGCAGCCAAGTCGAACCGGTTTGATGAACTGCGTGAAAACCCCAAGATCAAGCCTAAACCTCGACCAAGACCTCCTCCTGTCAGTTTTGCGGACATTCTGAAGCTGGCAGAGCAGAATCAGGCACAGCCAGTCATGGTTGGCATCGCTCCAAAGAAAGAGAAAGAAAGGCGACCTATGACACAAGAGGAAATCGATCGCAAACTAGCTCGAGAGGAGCGGATGAAAACAAAAGACTACCAAGACTGGTACAAGTTTGGAACCACTGCAAATGCAAAACAAGACAAGTCAGAAAAAGCTGGTTCTCCTCCTGGAGGGTTCTTACGTACAGATCACAATGTGATTCCACTGGAAGACAGTGCTAGTCATTCAAAACCATTTTCTATCCCACGCAAAGGTGGTAATACCAGCAGTGCAAAGACTGACACACACTCTGGCAGCACAAAGAGTGACAGCAAAGCCCACACCTCTACCAGGAATCGCCCATCAACCTCAAAAAGTTCAGACAGTCGTCCAGTGCATGTCCCTAAACCCCACCCTACCCGACCCGGCATGACAGCCAACAAACCTCAGGCTGTGGCCCAACACGTGAATGGTGACCGCAAGTCAGAAGCAGTTCAACCAAGTGCTGAAAACAAGCAGAAGCCTTCATCCTCATCGGCGTCGTCATCACAACATTCTTCTGCACAACATCGCCCCAAGGCATCTGGTGGTGCTGTTGCTGACAAGACAAGAGAGGGCAATGCTTGGGACAAGCTGTTCAACCGACCAGAGTACAAGAAAATGAAAGAAGCACCAGGTAAGTTGTTTGACTCATTGCTCATTTACTTAATGACCACTGATTATGATTTGATGTGTGTGTCAGTGTTATCATTAGTATCACAATATGTGAAAGGCAGATGTTAAAGAACTGCTTCAAAGTATATAATTTAGTGAGATATTGAAATGGTTGCCAGTGTTATCAGCCTTGAGGGACTGCAGTGTGTACACTAATATATTTGTTGACAGTTTTATTGCCCAATCTGTGTTTAAAATAACTGCTGTTCTAAACTGTCATCATTTCAGTTATGATAATGTCTGTATTGGTAATCTCAGTGGATCAAACTTAAAAGTGTTAATCCAATAAGAGGTCAGTACAGTCACCTGATATTGTAATAATTCGTTGTTGTTTTTTCTGCTGAAAGTGAAATGGCACTGAACTGAGGTTCAAGGCCTGTCAGAACAGTGCCACAGACCACAGACAGTGAGACACTATCACACTGTTTGATGCACTTAAATCATGAAAGCATGAGGCCTTGCTCTTGTGCTTCTTTCAGTCAAACACTCATTATGATCAGGCACAAACACTGTTTTACCGAATTTGGTTGTTGTGGAATTATGCATTCTTAGTATCATGTAGCAATGATTCAGTTCTGCACAAGAATGATTTGATTAACTCTCTCCATACGAACGGCGAAAGAGACGACGTTAACAGCGTTTCACCCCAATAACCATCATCAAAATATTGCAAGCGGAAGGCTCTTATACTGAAGACGTGAATGTTGACAAAGAATAACACAATTCTGACGACGGAATCTAAAGGTTGGGTCATTCAGACACCCGCTGGACGTTCGAGGGGTCTGTGTAGAGGAGAAGAGAGGACTGGCCGTACTATGTGAGCTAACCTGAGTTTTAACGTGTGAAAATCTTTATGATAATTATTCACCATGATTGTTTTGACAGCTCCCAAAAGGAAGATGGTGATTGACAGCGAATCGGAAGAGGACGAGTATGACGATGAGATGGATGACTTTATTGACGATGGAGAGGTGGAGGATACTGGCGCCGTGTCCAAAATGATCCAACAGATGTTTGGATATGACAGGAGAAAGTAAGTTTCTTGTTTGCTGATGGTTTTTGCTGCTTTGTTTGGTTTAAAGATGTTCTCTTTTTTTTCCTTTTATTTCTTTTTAAGCTATACTTTTATAGAGCTTTACTACAACTACAAGTTGTTGGATTTTTTGCTGCTGTGCAGTAATTTGTGTATGAGTTTCTTAAAACTTGGATTTAGCATACAACCAAAGCCTGAAATGTAGGAAATTAACCTAGAATGTAAAGTTCATTCCTTTTCCAGTATGTGATCATATAATGAATTTTTCTTTGTGTCTCTCTTTCTGTCTGAATCTTTCTAAATTACAGTATCTTTAAGTCCCAGACTGGCAGAGTGTGTGGATGTGCTTACACTACATATATGTTTTTCCATGAATGTGCTTTGATCATCTAATAAATATGAACTAATACATTAGATTTATTAACTGCTGAGCAATGACAGTAATCTGTTCCCTTTCTAACCCTTTCTTTCCCTTTTTGATTTACTGACAGTATTCTGGTTAAGTGAAAATGGCATACTATAAAAGTATGATACTTTCATGCTGAATGAAAGAGCAAGGGTGAAGTCAGGCCAATACGTCATTTGTTATTGACTAGTTAAAAAATATTGATCAGCAGTGAGGAGCTTCAGAGAGCTTCTAATGAAAGGTTTCATAAATTCATCACTGCTGCCTTTCTCCCTTTCTGTTGCTGAAGTTGAATATACTGTGAGACTGTTCACTGAGACAGGTTATACAGTTTGACATCTCCGGTATGATTATACTTTGTTGGAAGATTGTGTGGTGAAATAAAGTATAATGATTGTCATCTCAGACACGATTAGTATTGGCCGTACTCGGTGTACAACAGTAGCCCTGGGAAAGTGCTTGGTCAGGGAGCTTTTGTCTGCACACGGGACCTCGGTTTAACATCTCATCCGAATGACTAGCGTCCAGACCACCACTTAAGGTCTAGTGGAGGGGGAGAAAATATTGGCGGCTAAGCCATGATTCCAACCAGTGCACTCAGATTCTCTCACTTCCTAGGCAGACGCGTTACCTCTAGGCCATCACTCCACATGACCTATGTGCACATGCTCATGTGAGCTTGTGCATGCATATGAGAAGTAAAGGGAGTAAAAATAAGCTGTCGAATTTAAAAACATGTCCCCTCAGGTGAACAATAATGTGTTTTTGAAAGTAGGGTTGGGACAAAGTTAAGATGGATTAGGGTCCAAAATAGTTCACACTGATCAGACTGTTTTCTTGTTGTGATACTTTAATGTGTACCCCAAAAGCAGCATGATGTCAAACAGTATTATAAATAATCCAGTGCCTTTGTGCTTATTCTACTGTTCAGGTTCCGTGATGAAGATGATGATGACAGAAACATGGAGGTTGGCTTCAGTCAAGTCATGAAGGAAGAAGCCAGAAGGTATGTGGTTTTTTGTTGTTGTTGTTGTTGTAATTGTTTTTTGTTGTTTTTTCAGTTTATCATCAGTAATGATTCGTTAAACTTATTTGTCATTTTCCCTGGTTGCAAATAGAAATTTTGAATAAAAGAAAGAAGATATGAATTTGCAAGCACCCTTGTACATTTATGCACATAAACACAAAAGGGACATGCACAGCATTGCAGTGACATATACACAGTGCACACACACACACACGCACGACGCGCGCGTTTTAATATCAGTTGTACACCCCACTCCAGTTCTGCAGAACAGTGCAGGCAAGACTTTTAAATTGTCAAGCTAAGTTAATTTTTTACCAGCATCCTTTAAAAGTTTAATTTGTCAGATTCTGGATATAAAATTATTTGTTGGTGATTGAATATGTATAGATTTAATCCCTGACAGTCCCCCTTCCCATGCCCACATATTTCCATGGGCTTAATTAACTCTGTCCATACAAACGGCGAAAGAGACGACGTTAACAGCGTTTCACTCCAATTACCATCATCAAAATATTGCAAGCGGAAGGCTCTTATACTGAAGACGTGAATGTTGACAAAGAATACCACAATTCTGACGACGGAAGCTAAAGGTTGGGTCATTCAGACACCCACTGGACATCCGAGGGGTCTGTGTAGAGGAGAAGAGAGGACTGGCCGTACTGAGTGAGTTAATATTACTCATGATACACCCTCAAAACAGTGCGAGCACAGTTGAAAGGTTTGAAAGTAGGCTGTGTAAAAATCAGTTTTGATAAATGCTCAAACATTTGGCATTGTGTCTTGTGTGTGCAGTGCTCGCATTGGCCTGAAAGAGGATCTGGAGGATATTCGTAAAGAGCAAGAAGAGCTGCGACTGAAAGCTTTGAAAAGAAAGAGGAGAACATGATGCATGCTCAACACCAGCTTCTGCATGCTCAGCACTGTGTGTGTGCTTGACTTGGAAACTATTTTCTGCATCGCAAATGATGGCTGTGTACATTTGTATTTGTATTTGTAGTTCTTTTTATCACAACAGATTTCTCTGTGTGAAATTCGGGCTGCTCTCCCCAGGGAGAGCGCGTCGCTACACTACAGCGCCACCCATTTTTTTGTACTTTTTCCTGCGTGCAGTTTTTTTTGTTTTTCCTATCGAAGTGGATTTTTCTACAGAATTTTGACAGGAACAACCCTTTTGTTGCCGTGGGTTCTTTTACGTGCGCTAAGTGCATGCTGCACACGTGACCTCGGTTTATCGTCTCATCCGAATGACTAGCGCCCAGACCACCACTCAAGGTCTAGTGGGGGGGGGGGGAGAAAATATCGGCGGCTGAGCCGTGATTCGAACCAGTGCGCTCAGATTCTCTCGCTTCCTAGGCGGACGCGTTACCTCTAGGCCATCACTCCACTCAACATGTTCAGTATTGTACCAGAGTGAGTGAGAATGCATGTGACTGTGTTACCGGGATTATTCTGTGTGGAATGTGATAAATCCCCCCTCACCCCCTTCCCCCTCTTTCATTTCTTGAGTCTAAATACTGTGCGTCTAAAAGAAATATGACGGCACGGTTTACAGATGTGGGGGAGATGGTCACGTTTGGTGTAACTGTCAGTGAATTTGGTCTGATCATTGTGACATTCACATCATCATTAGAGGATCATGTCTCAGCATCTGTTGAGGGAGTATGTTTCAGTCCTGATTAATTTTCCTGAACAGAAATGTGTTGTATTTTTTATTGTATTACATTTTGTCTCATCAGATTTCTGTGTGTGAAATTTGTGCTTCTCTCCCTAGGAGGGCGTGTTGCTACAGTGCAGCAGTGACTGTAATTGTGTTAGTTTTTCTATCAGAGTGGAGTTTTCTACGGGATTTTTGTCAGGGACAACAGTTTTGTTGCCGTGGGTTCTTTTACGTGCACTAAGTGCATGCTGCACATGGAGTTTGAGTTAGTCATCTCATCTGAATGACTACAATGTATGTTGTACTAGCATACTGCTTTAGTGCTTAGATGAGAGTATCTAATAGTATGCCATCAACTGAATTTTGTTTGTTTGTTTTTTGTTGCTGCTGCTTACCCTTCATCTGCACATTTCAGTGGCCATACTTTAGCTGTACGCTAATGATAGCTTTGGGTTAATGTGAGATGTTTTGGAGAAACTTTGAAATTAGAAATATGTGCTGGTTAAAATGAAGACTCCCTTATCTACATGGAATTTTGCTCAGGAATGACCGAAGGATAACATCAATTTATCAGGTGTTGAATTTTTTTTAAGCTGTCATTTCTGAATCATGATCAAGAAGTATCTACTGATTTAGTGTTATTATTGCACGGTTTGTGACCAGGTCTTGAACATTTTTTGTGATCATTGACATTGTAATGGAGAGAATTTTAAGAGACATTGTAACGAGACAAAAGAGAATATAATCTTGATGAAGAGTGGCTTGTTCTTTTGCTTGTTTTCATATGTATTTCTTGTTCCGTCAGAAATGAGAAGGGGGGAAAGGGTACAGTTTTATAATGTCTTTTCCATGTTTTTTATTTTTTATTTTTTTTTATAGATTTATTGATTTGCAAATATTAACAGTTTAATGTTCGACAAAAAGAGTTGCTAATACTCATGCATACACACTGTCACACACACACACACACACACACACACACACACACACACACACACACACACACACACACATGTAGAGTCTCTCTCTTTCTTTCTCTCTCTCTCTCACACACACACACACACACACACACACACACACACACCAACCATGTGCATAAAACATGCACACACAACAGAGAGGCAGGCATGTATGTACATGTCTATACATGTACATACATACAATATGATACATGCCCCTTCTTTCCAAAAGCAGGAACAAAACATTTCCATAAATGATAAATTGACTGTGTTGGCATCAGCATTTCAGTAGCTGGAGACAAATACCATACACCAGTTGTCTGTCTATGTGCAGAATGGGACCAAACTTGGTGTCGTGTCTGTCTGTCTTTAGTACTTCACCATCACGCACACACACAAACACACACACACACACACACACACACACACACACACACACACACACACACACTTCAATACAATGTTAATCAAAACTTTGTCCTCCTTCACACACACACACACACACACACACACACTTCAATACAGTGTTAATCATAACTTTGTCCTCCTTCACACACACACACACACACACACACACACACACACACACACTGCACTTCAATACAGTGTTAATCAAAACTTTGTCCTCCTTCACACACACACACACACACACACACACACACACACACACACTGCACTTCAATACAATGTTAATCAAAACATACATACAATATGATACATGCCCCCTTCTTTCCAAAAGCAGGAACAAAACATTTCCATAAATGATAAATTGACTGTGTTGGCATCAGCATTTCAGTAGCTGGAGACAAATACCATACACCAGTTGTCTGTCTATGTGCAGAATGGGACCAAACTTGGTGTCGTGTCTGCCTGTCTTTAGTACTTCACCATCAGTTCATAACTCATGTCTTTCTTGCTTTCTGTTTGAATCGGCATGTAATATTCATGGCATTGTACTGTATTTCCTTGTCACAACAGAGTTCTCTGTGTGAAATTCAGGCTGCTCTCCCTTTGTGAGAGCATGTCGTCACAGAGCAGCACAACCCTTTCTGCTTTTTTTTTTTTTTTTCTTTTTTTTTTTTTCTTCTCATACCCCATCCTGCGTATGGAGAATCTGTGTTGTGTTAATGTTATGTCACCGTTCCCTGCACTTAACTCGTCCTCCCTCTGCTCCCTGTGATACCATGTGATTTTTTTTTTTTTTTTTTTTTTTTTTTTGCAGTCATTACACTCCAGTGTACTTTGATGTCAATATTTTTTTTTTAAAGTCCATTATGTATTTTGGCTTATGGTGCCTTGAGCAATGTGTGTCAAGATTAAAATTGTAAATTATATAAAAACAAAACTCAGTGTGGTGTGTATTTGTGTATGCATATGTGAGGTTGTATCATTGTCATACTGCTGTTTACTATTTTTCGTATATCACTAAGAGTTAGATAAGTCACTGAAAACCAACACTCATATCAAATGCATTTAAGGTCACAATTAGTAATAAACACACAGACAGACACATGCGCGCTCACACACACACACACACACACACACACACACACACACACACAGAGAGAGAGCACTGGTATCTGACCTGTCAAAACAAAAGTTAATGCTAAGAAAGTAACTAAAAAGATTTGTTTAACATTGCGCTACTCACAACACACTTCTTCCAAAATTAGCTGAGTTCTCAGAACGATGCTTGTGTAGTGGGGTGTATGTTTCTACACAGGCAACAGAACATACTGGTTGAAACAATGTCCTGCTATGTGGTAGATGTCAGTGGTTTCTTAATACATGACCTGTGACATCAGGTATGTCGCCAAAGCTTTCCTTGAAAATAGAAGGGGGGGGGGGGGGGGGGGGGGGGAGAAAGATAAAATCAGCATGTTGATTGTGGCCGCTCCAACTTGAAAAAAAGAAGAAGAATGGCTCCAGTTATACAGTATGATGTATTAATGCAGGCAGTCGGCAGCTGGTTCCAATCACACACGATGATAGATCCTCTGGTCTCCATGACTCAGTCTACTGGTTGTTGAGGGGTATTGTCAACATCAAAGAGATGCTGTTGTTGATTCTGTGCAAGGCAGTTGTGTCTCACCTACATTTCCAGCGTCTCCCTTTGTAGGGTGCCCAGCATTATCTCCATATAGCCAAGTATTCTAGCATTACAACTCCCTGAAGTGAATCTTGCCAGTACCGTTGTTCTCTAGACCTGTTCAGGACCCCGTACATACTCTGGGATAGACCAGACCATAGCGATACAGGCTGCAGCTCTTATCTTGAGGCTGTAGTGGCCCAGTAACAACGCATCTGCCATGGAATTGAGAGAACCTGAGCATGCAGGATCGAATCCCACACTCGCTAGCATTTTCTACCCCTCTTTTAGACTTTGAGTGATGGCCTGGATGCTAGTCATTTGGATGAGATGACAAACTGAGGTCCTCTGTGTAGCATGCACTTAGCACATTCAAAGAACCCACAGCAACAACAGAATTTTCCCTGGCAAAATTCTGTAGAAAAATCCACTTTGATAGTAAAAAGGAGAAAAAAAAGGAAGTGCTGTACCGTGGTGACATGCTCTCCCTTGGGAGGACAGCCTGAATTTCATACAGAGAATTTTGCTGTGACAAAAAAAGTAATGCAATACAATACAATGTAGTTAGGTAAGTTTTGTTGAATGAAGCTGGAGGACCTTGCTTCCTGATGTTGTGATGGTAAAAAGTGTATAAGAGTGCTGGTAAAAGGGTCATCACCAGAAACATCTGTTATTTGGGGCATTTCCGCGACTAAGCCATTATTGTCGTTAGTAGGGGGCTTAGTAGGTGGTGTCCTAAGTACGTTAAAACAGAACAGGCACCACTGAACACCACCGAAGTGACTCAGCAGCAGTGCAGGGTCTCCTCTGGTGTGTGGCCTCCTGGCGACCTAACATCGATGGTTCCCTGTGGACTGCCGACGCTGGAACTGCGATGGACGAACCCGGGTGTGGCCGTGTATGGGGGAATCTAAATGAGCGGCGTGGGAGTAATGCCACTGAAACGGTGCAGATGTTGGGGCAGCAGCAAAAAAAAAAAAAAAAAAAAAGAGTGCTGGTAAAAGGGTCATCACCAGAAACATCTGTTGTTTGGGGCATTTCCTTGTGTAGGTGGAATACAGTTTTAAGGATTCCCTTCCTGGTGAGACTGGTGAAGGAGCATTTGCCAGGGTTGAACTCCAGCTGCCGGCCGTTCTCTCACTATTCAGGAGAGTCTGCCCACAGCGCCTGCATTATCCTGTAATCTGATCTTTCTCAGTAGGAGGCTAGGTACTCATCTGAAAAAGCTTGCCAGAGGATGTTCTGAGTGCCTGATAGAGGTCACTGATGAGAGTATCTCACAGTTTAGGAAGAGCAGGGGTCCTAGGACAGAACCCTGTGGCACTCCTGGTATTATGTCTGTGTGCTCAGAATGACTACTCTGCTGCTTCCAGTCTTCCTTAGCTTGAATCCAGGTATTTATTTTCCATACGCCCTATATAGTACTAGGGAGCATGGGGCACCATGTCAAAAGCCCTGTTAAAATCAAGAACATCAACTATTCTGCCTGAGCAAAGTTTTTGTAATCTCATGGATTGTTGACATCAGCTGTGTCTTATTTTCATCAGACTCAGTGTGTCTGTGAGGAATAACACACACTCTCTCTCTCTTTCTCTCTCTCTCTCTCCATCTCTCATTTTCTGTTTCTCTGTCTCTCCCCCTCTCTGCCACTCTCTCTCTCTCTCTCTGTGTCTCTCTCTGTCTCTCTGTCAGTTTCTCTGTCTCTCTCTCTCACTCACTCTCTATCTCTCATTTTCTGTTTTCCTGTCTCTCCCCCTCTCTGCCACACACACACTCTCTCTCTCTCTCTCTCAGACTTTTTCATCACGACTCAGTGTGTCTGCGGGGAAACGCTCTCTCTCTCTCTCTCTCTCTCTCTCTCTCTCTCTCTCTCTCTCTCTCTCTCTCAGATTCAGATCTCTCTCTCTCTCTCTCTGTGTCAGTTTCTGTGTGTGTGTGTCTGTCTGTCTCTGTCTCTCTGTCTGTCAGTTTCTCTCTGTCTCTCTGTCTCTCTCTCTCTCACTCACTCTCTGTCTCTCATTTTCTGTTTCTCTGTCTCTCCCCCTCTCTGCCACACACACACACTCTCTTTGTCTCTATCTGTCAGTTTCTCTCTGTCTCTGTCTCTCTCACTCTCCGTCTCTCATTTTCTGTTTCTCTGTCTCTCCTCCTCTCTGCCACACACCCTCTCTCTATGTCTCTCTCTCTGTCTCTCTCTCTCACTCTCTGTCTCTCATTTTCTGTTTCTCTGTTTCTCCCCCTCTCTGCCACACACGCTCTCCCTCTCTCTGTCTCTCTCTCTGTGTCTGTCTGTCTCTCTCTCTGTCAGTCTCTCTCTCTCTCTCTCACTCACTCACTCTCAGTCTCTCATTTTCTGTTTCTATCTCTCCCCCTCTCTGCCACACACACACACTCTCTCTCCCTCTGTCTCTCTCTCTCTGTCAGTTTCTCTCCCTGTCTCTCTTTCTCACTCACTCTCCGTCTCTCATTTTCTGTTTCTCTGTCTCTCTCCCTTTCTGTCACACACACACACACACACACACACTCTCTCTCTCTCTCTTTCTCTCTCTGTCTTTTTTGGAAAAGTATGGAATTTAGTGGGTTTACAGCGACAGTTTAACAGTTTATATGCTGCAGCACGTAACTTACAGTTAAAAGTAAATATGGATAAAACAAGTATTGTTGTGTTCCGTAAAGGAGGGTATTTAGCAAGAAACGAAAGATGGTCATATGGAAATGAAAGAATTACCGTTGTAAATGCATATAAGTATCTTGGATTTTATTTTTCTACAAAACTTAGTTTCAGTTTCGCATGTCAAGATATAGCAAATAAAGCAAAGAAAGCAGTTATTCGGATAATTCACATCTTGTATAAGCTTGATTGTAATTCGTTTGGTATTTTTGTCAGGTTATTTGATGCTCAAGTCCAGCCAATATTGCAGTATGGTGCAGAAATATGGGCCCTGGAAAAGAATGAACAAATAGAAAAAGTACACTTGTTACAAGAATGAAGGAAAACAGGCTACCGTTCAAAGCTTATCGGATGTTGTATTCCTTAGATAATAATGGCCAAAAAAAACATGGGCAACGTGTGTTCGTCAGTGCTTAAATTCTTATGGTTATTCTTTTGTGTGGGATAATCAGGGTGTTGAAGATATTGCAGGTTTTATAAAGTGTTTTAGACAGCGAATAGTTGATTGTAGGTGGCAAGATTGGCATGACCATATGGAAACTAGCGATAGATTTGCACAGTTTAGAATGTTTAAAACATCGCAGGGGCCTGACCCATATATTGGGATGGAAATAAACAGATATGTAAAAAGTGCACTGACAAAATTTAGATTTGGTGTTTCAAATATTGCTGTTCACAGTTTCAGATACTGTAGTAGGAGTGAATATGTATATATGTGTCGATTGTGCAACCTGGGTAGGGAAGATGAATTGCATTTTTTGCTATGTTGCCCTGCTTTGAGTGACCTCAGACAAAGATTAATTCAACCTAAATATTATAAAATCCCTGTGCTTTTAGATTTAATCTGCTCATGTCGTCAAAACATGAGCTTACCCAACAAAACATGGCCATGTATTTATATGAGGCATTGAAGAGACTTCGAATTGTTATTTTGTGAATGTTGTTGAGTATTGTATTAGCTACTTTTGGTTGATTTGTGATGTTGGTTTATCGTGTCAAGTCATTTTCCTTATTTATGTTCTTGTAGGTAGGTAGGTACAGGTAGGTACAGGATTGGGGACTTTCCTATAAGCCGTCTGGCTTTTTAACGTCCCTTCACTATTGTCTTAATCAAGTGTTGCACATGCGCCAGGAAAAAGTTTCTTGTTCACTGATCAAAATCAAATGGTTTTATTAGAGATTTTTCATCATTGTCGATAAGATTTTTGAACTGGTTAATAGTGCTAGCTGTTTTTGTTGAGTTAGTCAGTGCATTCCAGCCTTTCACTGCTCTAAAACTAAAAGACGATTTACGAACATTTGTTCTACAATATTTTATGTAAAGATTAGTATCTGAGTTTCTGGTAACTTGGGATTTGCTAGTAGAGAAAAAGGTGCTATGATCAATGTCGACCATTCCGTTCATTATCTTAAAAACTAGTATCATGTCTCCTGTATATCTTCTATATTTTTGGGAGTGCAAATTCAACTGTATGACTGTTACGGAGTGCCACAATCTGATTTCCTCGTGCAAGGGAGTTCAAGTGCTTCTGTCTGTTTGCACGCGGTTTTTTTTTGTACTGGTCAGTGAGCATTTTTTTTATACTGGTCAGTGAGTATATTTTTCTCTGCCTGGGTTTAACTGGCTAGCGACACACAGTCTGTCACAGGGGCTTGGGAGGAGAGAGTGATGGGCCTTGACCTAGATGGACGGTGTTTTTGAGCGGTTGTAAAAGATTTAATTTTGGAGATTTTAGTCATTGTTATTCTTTAGAATTTGGGGTAATCCTGCAGTTTAGAATACTAAACTCAGGGGCCGTTAAAATGAAAAAGTAGAAGGTGTTTTAGACTGACTTCGATGCGCTGAGTCGAATGCAACCCTCAGCTAAGCTCTAAGACCACTCCTTTTGCCACGAAACTGGATCAAATGCACGGTAAGTAGTACTCCTTCCCGACCTGCACGCCATTTTGACGTAAACACCACGTCACCAGCAATCAAAATGGCTCGCTGATAAGCTTAGTTGCTCGGGAAGTGACCGACTGAGTTTACTATTTATTATGTCTCTGTTTCATTGACAAGGAGTGGCCGTAGAGCTTAGCTGAGGGTTGCATTCGACTCAGCGCATCAAGGTCAGTCTAAAACAACCTCTATTTTTTCATTTGAACGGCCCCCTGAGTTTAGTATTCTAAACTGCAGGATTACCGAATTTGGTAACAGTGCCGTACAGCTTATGGCATCCTTTCTAAGAAAATGATAATCCTTTGTGTGACAGCTTGACAGCTGGATATTTTGAAGCTAACGTTGTTTTGGACTGCTAAGTAATTTTTCACACTGTTGGTATTACTGGTGTTAGTGTTAGATTTAGATCTGTTTGGTTTTTGAGCAATGTTGACTTGTGAATACAAACTAGACATTCTCGTTTGGCAGTCTTAGTGAAAGTTTTTTGCTCACTGCCGGCCCGACATTCTGAAACCGTGTTGTTTGATAAAGACTTACTGTTTGACAGACATATTAACCAAGTTGTTAACAAGGCAAGTCAAAGGCTGGGTATTATTAAACGTACTTTTTCGTTTATTGATAAGGATATTTTTCTCCGACTTTATAAAGCTCTTGTAAGACCTCTCTTGGAGTATGGTCTCCCTGCCTGGTGTCCTAGACTAATACGTCAATCAATTACTATTGAAAGAGTGCAAAGACGTGCTACTAAACTGGTGCATGAAATTAAGGATTTGCCTTACGAAGAAAGACTGAAATTCCTAAAATTACCCTCAATGAAAGCAAGACGAAAAAGAGGAGATTTGATTCAAGCCTATAAGATCTGTAATGGTATAGACGATATTAAAAAAGATCACTTCTTTGATTCACCGCCAGATACTAATATGGAAACAAGAAACAGTGCTGATAAAATTTATAAACAGAGACATAACAATAACACAAGGAAATTTGCTTTCAGTTATAGGGTTACTAACGACTGGAATAAACTAACCACTAACATCAAGTATGCTTCCAATACCAACAACTTCAAGAACCTTATCGATAATCACAAAATTTTAAAAGACATTTGGTTTGACTTTGATGGTCCAAGATAATTGTAACTGGGTCTACTTAGACTTGAGACAAGACTGATAACGACATAGCATAAAGAAGGCCATGAGGCCTGGTGCTAATCATAAAAAAAGACGGGGGGCGTAAAAAGCCGTGAGGCTACGATGATCAACATCAGCCCCTAACCTGAACCTGAACCTGAACTTTGGCACTACCACATAATCTTGGCACAGTGTGATATTTAGATCTCCGATTTAGATCAACGTGACTTCGTAAACCTGCAGTCCAGCTGTGTGTGACAGTTGCTTCGTTGCTGTTTCTCTTACACTCAAACTGTGCGGAATGATATTCAGTCCGAGGAGACGGATCGGTGTCAACCCGCTATTGCCGCAACCCGCTATTGCCGCAACC
>NC_134910.1:21787769-21805269 GCF_041734735.1 Babylonia areolata | reverse complement strand
TCTTCTGGTGGGATTGCTGCCCGACAGAGTTCAACAGCAACAGCTGCGTGACGGCAACGTTGCTGAGTAGGGGGGGGGGGGGGGGGGGGTCTGTACGACAAAGAAGGGGGATGATTTAGACTGCATACGTAGGTAGAGTACACTCCCTTCCGTAAACCATTCCCCCCCCCCCCCCATTGTGTTTGGATTGGTATCTGTGATCTGTCCTGTGACCAAAAGGGAAGGGGTGTAGCTGTGTTAGTGCTGTCCCCCTCCTCCTGTTATTTCCTTACGGACTTTTTTTTTTTTTTTTTTATTTTTGTATCAGGAGAGAAGTAAAGAATCGTGAAGTACGTTCTGTTTTTGTGCGTTATTTGTATATTGACCTATTTTTTATTTACTTATTTCTAGGGGGAAAAAAAGGGGGGGGGGGGAACAACAAAAAACAAACAGCAAAAAACCCCAAAAAACAACAAAAAAACAAACAAACAAAACACACACACACACACAAAGCGGCACACCCATGAAGTGGATAACACTTGAAAACGGTTCTAGTATACCCACCACAGCTTATAGCAGACTCAATCAGCTGGGTTTTTTCCTTTCATCTGTTCCCCCCCCCCCCCCCCCCCCCCCCCCCCCCTCTTTCCTGACCAGTGCTGAGCAGTAGAAATACATCGAAGCTTTAAGGAAACACGGCAACTTTTTCCGCGGCACAACGATCCGACATTTTATCCCCGTGAATCAAAGGTGTGAAATAGGAAGAGGCCAGGACCATCATCCACAACCGTTACCAGAACCAGTGGAAGAGAAGGCTGGGTGCAAACAGTGGTGTCGATCCAATCCACCAGCTCCAGAGACACCAGCAGACAGTCCTCTTCAGACTGAGAACTGGCCACTGCCGACTACTGAGTCACCTTCACCGTATGAAGATCGCCCACACTGATGAGTGTCCATGTGGCACTGGACCCCAGACCCCTGAACACATCCTCCAACACTGCCCAACCCATGAAGCTCTACGGCGTCAAACCTGGCCAGGGGGGCACAGAGCTACAGGCGCAGCTTTGGGGAGACCGCCACGACCTGGAGAAGACCGTGGGTTACATCGTGGCGACAGGGGTGACCGTCCGACGCAGCCAAAACATCGAACGCAGAAGAAGAAGAAGAAGAAGGAAGCAGACTTTTGTTTATCTGGTGTTTTGGATCTACCGTCCATTTCTATCCCCCAGAGGTGGAAATAGAGAAGGTTAGTGTCATTTGTTTCACCGGTAACACATCAACTGCTCTCTCTCTCTCTCTCGTCTGTCTGTCTCTCTCTCTCTCTGTGAAAATTGTGTGATGTTCAGGTGATTAATCTGTAGTCTGTGTACGCGTGTGTGTGTGTGTGTGGAGGGAGGATGACGGTGAGTGGGGAGGGGGAGATGGAGGGGGGCGAGACAGAGACAGACAGACAGTGAAGGAGGGGAAGGGTCGGAAAAAGAGAGAGAGAGAGGATAGCTTGAGTCTCTCACATCCATCAAAGAGCCTTTTTTTTCTTTCTTTTTTTTACACCCCCCCCCCCCCACCACCATCAACCCCACCACCACCTCCCCTACCCTCCCTCACCCTTCAACAGACCACTTACACTCACACAGACAGACCGACACAGACAGACCGACGGCGTAATGGTGACGGATGACCTGACGTCACATCCTTTCCCGTCACTGCTCACTCAAGCCGTGACAGAGCCGTGACGTCGAGACTCTCTATTAGGCCTCTCTCCCTCTGCTGCTCCCCTCTCCCCTCCTCCCCCTTTTCTTTTGATTTGCTTGGAAAAGATGAAGAAGGGGGAGAAGAAGAGGAGAAGAAGAAAAAGAAGGATGTAGAAAGAGGAGGAAGAGGAGGAGAAGGAAAACAAAAAGGAGTAGGAGAAAAAGGAGGAAGAGGAGGAGGAAGAAGGAGGAGGAAGAAGGAGGAAGAAGGAGGAGGAAGAAGGAGGAGGAAGAAGAAGGAGGAAGAAGGAGGAGGAAGAAGGAGGAGGAGGAAGAAGGAGGAGGATGGGGAGGAAGAAGGAGGAGGAGGAAGAAGGAGGAGGAAGAAGAAGACGACGAAAAAGATGGAGAAGGAGGAACAGAAGGAGAAGAAGAAGGAGGAGGAAGAATAAGGAGGAAGAAGGAGGAGGAGGAGGAGAAGGAGGAAGAAGGAGGAGACGAAAAAGATGGAGAAGGAGGAACAGAAGGAGAAGAAGAAGGAGGAGGAAGAGAAGGAGGAGGAGGAAGAAGGAGGAGGAAGAAGAAGGAGGAGGAGGAAGAAGAAGACGAAAAAGATGGAGAAGGAGGAACAGAAGGAGAAGAAGAAGGAGGAGGAAGAATAAGGAGGAAGAAGAAGGAGGAAGAAGGAGGAGGAGGAAGAAGAAGGAGGAGGAAGAAGAAGAGGAAGGAGGAGGAGGAGGAGAAGAAAGAGGAGGAGGAAGAAGAAGAAGAAGAGACAGAGAGAGAGACAGACAGTGAAGGAGGGAACAAAAAAGAGAGAAGAGAGGATAGCTTGAGTCTCTCACATCCATCAAAGAGCCTTTGGGGAAGGGAGGAAGAAGGAGGAGGAGGAAGAAGAAGAAAGAGGAGGAAGAAGAAAAAAGGAGGAGAAGAAGAAGAGGAAGGAGGAGGAGGAGGAGAAGGAGGAAGAAGAAGAAGGAGGAGAAGAAGAAGAAGAGGAAGGAGGAGGAGGAGAAGAAGGAGGAGGAGGAGAAGAAGAAGAAGAAGAGAGACAACAGCGACGGGTGCAGTTTAAACGAAATACTATGCTATACTACTACTACTATACTATGCCTTTATATATATATATATATATATATATATATATATCTTTGTATATATGTGTGTGGAGATATGGGCATATGTGTGTGTGCTTGTACACGTAAGTGTTCATCTTTGTGTGTGTGTGTGTGTGTGTGTGTGTGCCGTGGAAGCTGTGATACGTAGACTAGAAACGAGTGTGTGGAGGAGGGGGTAGAGGAGGTGCAGGGTAATGTGTGTGGTGTGTGTGTGTGTGTTGGAGCTCATGTACGTTTATATGTATTTGACTGTGCTTTCGTATCTGTGAAACTGCATGTTCGGTGCATATCTGTTATGCATGTGTGGGTGTATATGTGAATGTGTGTCTTCATGTTTTACATCTATTTGCTTATTTATCATCTTTTTTTTTTACATTATAGTTATTATTTATTTCTTTGTGTAAGCTTATCTATCATTTATTCACCTTTTTTTTCCTCCTCAAGGCCTGACTAAGCGCGTTGGGTTACGCTGCTGGTCAGGCATCTGCTTGGCAGATGTGGTGTAGCGTATATGGATTTGTCCGAACGCAGTGACGCCTCATTGAGCTACTGAAACTGAAACTATGCCTTTGCAATCGATACAAAAAAGTGTTGTGTATATAACTGCACGAATTTAAGACGCTAAAACAGGACTTAACCTTTAACCACTATCTATTTTGTCATATTTTTAAGACTTTTTTTCCGAACAGTTTAGCTTTACACTTATATCTTTCTACAGTGTAGGAATTTGGAAGACCATGCGCTAGAGTTTTTACTTTGACGTCATTCCTATTTCGTAAAATGTCACATATGCGTCAAAATGTCAACAGGCTGTTCTCAACACAACGAAAAACACTGAAGAATCAAAGTGCGATGGTCAGATGCAAAAAGGATGTTGTTTCTGGTTGTGGTGCTTCTCTGTTGTCAAGGGCAAAGCCACGGTAAGCCGTTGGGATTTTGTTGATCAGAGATATGAGCTGTGGCAAATCAAGTTTTGTAATGATATATAAGATGCTACATGAGCACATTAAGATAATCTAAACTACACCTATCATATCAACTCTGATGATCTAGATGAAAGTGAGTAGGAAAAGAATTTAGGTGCTTTGGTGGATAAAAATCTAACTTTTGAACAACACATTAATACTGCAGTAAAAATAGCAAAACGAATAGCAGGAATGATCACGCTTTTTAACTAGCTTAATTCAAAAATAGAGATTAATTGTGCAATTATATTAATCATTGGTTAGATCCAATCATGGATCATGGAAATTTAGTACGGTTCCCGTACCTTTGAAGACATATTGACTTGATTGTGCAGAGAAGATTAACGAAGGAAAGCCTATGTAGGTAGCGGCAGCCCCCATGGCCGATGCCGGGAAACCTATGAACGCCTAAAAAATTGACTAATTTTGAAGTGCATTTTCTCAAATTTGATTTCATTTTGTGAAAAACTATCCAACTCAAATAATTATATATCATCCGTATTTTTAATTTTTTATTGTGTTTGCTTTATACAATGCGTAATGAGTTCGCGGATGGAAGAAAAAGAAGTGTACTGTAACGCGAAATAGCGATCCTTGTTCAATGGCGGCCGGCGTCTTTCTGAGCGCGACACAGTTAGTTTCAACCACATAGTGGAAAAAATCACATCCGTTGTTTTTCATTCATTGGTTACTGTTCGAAAAACTGGGAGCCGTGAAAGGCGAAAGTTCAAGGAGAACTTTCGTGTGTTTTTTTCCAAGCCTTGGGCGAAGTAGGGTAGTTAGATCTGAGCGCAAAGTTACGGGAATTTTTCGGCTATCTTTCAGCGCCTCGCGCAGTTCGAAAATGAAATCTGACCCTACGCGATACTGTATGACCGGTAAAGAGCATTTTCTACTGATTTCAATGGTATCCGAAACTAAGATTTTTGATCCATGGTCAATTTGCTCAAGCGATTCAAAAGCAGGTACCCCTCTTCGTCAGTTGCGTCGGCCCAATCAACATTCGACACAGGAGAGCGGCACTTCATCTAACACAAAAATGGCATTGTTTCTCCAGAAAATCTTAAGTTTCATCGGTAAGTTTTATAATATTTTTGAAAACAAATGTCTTTAGCACTTTCATGCACAATATTGAGCTGAAATTCTTTGAATCAGGATTTTGATCGATGTCAGTAACTGAGCAGCTTGGATCTATTTCATCAGTGTTTTCGTAACGTGACACCGTGTTTCAATCGGAACACGATATATTTTTTTCTGAGTAAAACACACAAAAACTACTGATACTGAATGAAAAATGGACATGTTAAAACAGAGCCCATGAATTCCAATTACTAATATTTGATTGATTTTTGCTTTAGTAAGCAAAATATTACCTGGGTCTAAAACCGGAAGTGCTCGGGACAGCATTAGCGTCGTCTGCTACAGACTCGGTGAGTGTTGAATAGCCTAAGTGAGTAAAAAAAATGTAATGTGGTTTCTTTTTCCGTAAGATGAGCATTTCATTCAACATCACACAAAAGTCTGATAGTCTGATATTATAGTTGCTTTCTGCTTGATAGCTGTGAAACTTTATATTAATATATACAGATAGTTACTATGCTCTCACATTCCAAAAAGAACAAGAACACCAATTCATACTACCCCCCCCCCCCCTCTGCAAACTTCACTTTAATAATTTGCTAAAGTTGTATAATCATTCCCCTCACTTGTCTCTGAGTATCATCCACCAATGGTAAGTAGAGGGGAGGGGGTTGTCAATGGTTGTGGCAAACTTGGCACTGAGCCAAATCATTGACCACTTGCTCCGGCTTAGAATCCCTGACTGCTGACCCACCACCTCCTCCCTCCAGTCATCCCCTCCCCCATTTCTTTCCTGTCAGTGGAGTAGGTGTGTGTGTGTGTGTGTGAGAGAGAGAGCGCGCAAGTTTGCATTTGCACATGTATGCTTGTGAGTATGTGTATGTATGTCTGAGTATGAAAAAAGTGTAATGTGAAGAGATATATGATTAATTTGAACAGTGCAGTCAACATCCTGTTTCTTAAAAAAAATTAAAACCAATTTTTAACAAACTAAAATTAGTAAAAAGAAAATCAGTACAATAATACCCATAGCCTAAGCTGCACATCAGGTTAAGTCAAACTATATAACACTATCTGGGATCCAGCAATTAAGAGTATAACGTGTGTGTGTGTTCATGTAACCCATGATATGCTATGCATCTCGACTGCATGAAACAGGAAACAAAGAGATAATTCATGAAATGATAAAATGCAAAATACCATGCACATATTGTGAATGAAATATTCACTTTGAATATATATATTATATATATATATATATATATATATATATATATCTAAGACATGCATTCTCACATACACACACAAATAAAGGTGAGTACACAAAATATGTATCAAAGAATAAGATACTCAGTATGATGTGCATATTAACAATAAAATATTTAATATTTAGTAATCATATATACCTAAGACATTTAGTCTCATGAAATGTAGTACCGTGAAGTAGAAATATTTGAGTACATAATCGCATGCAACAAAGACATAAGTTGAACAGTACATGTAGATGTCAAAGCTCTTGTCAGCAACTGAGAAGGACAGACCCCCAAAACTTCAGCCTCAGTTGCCAAAGCATAAGTTATTGCTGCAATTTGAGTTATTGTGTGAAAGGTAAATGCAGCCAAATAGTTCAGTGCAGTGAATTTTGTGTTGCTGTTGAATGCATACTTACCTGTCAGCATGCCATTTTATAATTCTGTTATCACAGTGTTTTCCTCCCACTCAAAACACACAGAAATTGACAAAATCCTAAACATATATTAAACTGAGAGCTCTGTTTTTGGTTGCATGTTTTAAATTTAATATAACTTTTGTTCTTTCTTATGAGCTGATCTGTGTATCTAACATGTTGCAGAAAGGGCTGCTCATGGCAGGGCATGCAAGACCTATTCATTGATCCAAAAAGGCCGGTATGAACAGCTCAGGTAGCGAGCAGTATGTTATTGCTGATGCCAGGAAACCTGTGAGTGCTAAAAAAGATTTTTTGGTGTGCATTTTCTCTCTTGTGAATCGAATGCCATTTTGTGAAGAAATAAAGATGCATCATCCACCTTTTATTTCTTATTTATTGTGGTTCTTCTACAATGAAATGCATGACTGGGTTCATGGATGGAAGAAAAAGCTAGAGAGCTGAAAGAAAATAGATTCATATATCTGTCATTTTTGCTAGCAATTTAAGTAATATTTGCTCCCTCCTGGGAACCTTTGTTGTGGAATGCCCCATCAACCTACCCATTCTGTACAATGCTCTCAAGTTGCATTTGTTTAAAAATTTGCAGTTATTTTGCAGAAGCTGATCAGCCAAGACCACTGGTAACTTATTGTGGCTGTAACTTCAATATTTTTTTCAAAAACAAAAATTTTGAAGAAGTCTCATCCACAACGTGCACCCTTATTTATGAGGAAATCGGGTATCATTCCTTTTCTGCCAACTTTAGATGAAAGTTTTAAGATTGATTTTAATTTATTTTGAAAGCTGACATTTCACTTAATACACACACAAAATTTCCTGGTCCTACTTGTGACAGTTACTGAAATATTCATCTTTGCAGCATGCTACCCCAATAGTCTTTTTTCCGCTGGTCAAATTGAAGATTTTTCAAAGTTTGAGACTCTGATACTTAAAATTCAGTAAATTATCCTGCTTGAAAAAAATTCAGTTAACTTTCTGTGATGTATTCTGCAAGATATTTTATTATGAAATGCAGTTGTCTATTCTTTTCAGTGTTGTAGACCTTCAAAGTTGCTATTCTGTGCAGATTGACATGTCTTGATTTTCTATTTCCCCCTACTTTGACAGGCATGTTTTCCAATTTCTTTGCTGCTGAAGTGTTATTTTTTTCTTGTGCAATATGCTATTATCATATGGTTTTTAGAAGTATATGAGTTTTCATAACAGTATCATCATGGACAGTACAGTATGACTGAAAATGTGAAAATATTAAGTACTAACAGCATGTAAAATATTCTTTAAAATGGAATATCTTCAGAACCAATCAAGATATTCACTTACTTTTTTTTTTTTTTTTTGCTTTTCTTATATTGTCTTGTTGTTTGCCAAAAATCACATTTCAGTCATTGTAATGAATATTTAAATTTTCACTGCCGCCACCTAGCCTATGAACGGTTACTGTCATATCACGATCAGGATCAGGGTTTGGGGCGTTGTTTTATACAACTTAACAATTTTTGGCTTTTTATGCCCCTTCAGATTTACTCCTTTACATTGTTGGTCAGGTCGTTGACTAGCTCAGTCATTTTATCCATCAAAGTCATGTTTCGTTTTTGTCAATAACTCGTGTTTATCTATGAGGTTCTTAAAAGTATTTATACTAGATCTAGATGCACGTATTATACCATTGTGAAGAGATAGTTGAGGGAGAAAAGGCTATGTGAAAACACACAATATAACACAATTCTCGCTCAGACTCGCGCGTTCTTAACCAGGGACTTTACACAAATATAATAGATCTAACTCCTGTTATCTGCCACCAATTTTTATTAACACATAAAAATACTGATAATACAAATCGGTTCACGTCATAATACTCACATTAATTTACAGATTTATTCTGTTTTTCTTTTATTCACAGTCTTCACCATTTAACAGTTATTAGAAGGATACACCGTCTTTCACTCACACAACAGCAAGTACCCTTTAGTCCGAAGAGCAGTTGAGAAAGTCCAAAGAATCCTGTACAGTTCACATAACACTTATAGTTCGAGAAGCAGTCGAGAAGTCCACAAGAATCCTCCACGTAGAACAGCCTCTCACACTAGTCACAGATTTCTGCTACACTCTCGGCAGCACACCAGCGCTACTCCGCGCTTTTACACCACACAACAGGACACAACACAGTGCCTACACTCATGGGCAATTTGGGCGCTCCACCACGCCTTTACACAACACAACACCCGGCACTACACAGTACCTGCACACCCCGGCACCCACTACAGCTCCTAGCAGTGGTCGCACTGCCCACTGGGGACAGTTCCAGCCTGGGCGGACGTCGTCGAGGCAGTACTGGCCAACTCTCCTTGCTGACCTCCTTGCCTCTGAACAGCTACTCCTTCTCCAAGGAACTGACGTACACGATGAGGCTGTTCCTAGTCAACCCTCCACGGCTGACCTTATACCAAAGACTTGGCTCCACCCCAGAACCGTGTAGACTGTCCAAGTCTGCATCTCCAACGTCACAAATGCCCTACTCTCTGGGGCGCTATAAACCGGTCTTCTTCAACCGTCAAGCCTTCGTACGTCTTTCCTCTTCGCTGTTCTATGATCGACTCCCCTACACAGCCCAATTCCCGCGCTCTGTGCGCGTGGGTTTCTTCTGATTGGTCAACTCCAAACCAAATGTCCCCCACAAAATCCAATAATTCAAGCCCTTACATTCGCTCGCTCCCATTTCAATAACATAGGTGTTAAAGGTTCCAGCTTTATCAACAATTATCGAATTTACCCAAAATCGCTGACTGAAGGATATACTTTTTTAAAGCCAGGACGGTTCATTAAACTATTTACACACCAGAGCACATAAAATTTATTAATTTAGATACATATTTTATAGATTATATAGTATGTATATTCAAGCGCAAATTAGCCCTGAACCACCCCGCGCAGAATGAGTCATGGCATTGGAACTTTGAGTTACGTCAATTGAGAATTGCGTCATCTCAAGGGCGGTAATCTACCTTCTTTAGCAACGAAAATTCTGTACAACTTATTTGCTGACAACCATGTGTCATGGCTTTTAGGCTTTATCAGCCTTTTATCTGATCATTAGGACTCTTTTTTTTTCTTCTATTAAAAAAAAACAAAAAAACTTTTTATAAGAGTGCGCAATTATGTTATGGTTAGCTTCATGTGGAGAAGTTTACGTGGAAGCGATAATCCTTCCAGAGTTTCTCTTATGAATTCTTAGAACTCCATAGCCACACAGAGTCCACACCAAACGAGAACGTCATCGTTGGACAAGACGGACTACCAAGATCGTATTTCATAAGCGTATTTCCATTTCTTTTGAGCTTTTGTTTCCATAATTCTCGTTACTTGTGCCCCAATTTCATTAGAGCTGACGAGCTATTGACTGTATTCTGAGTTTCTCTCTCTCTCTCTCTCTCTCTCTCTGTCTGTCTTACTCGTGTGTGCGCGCGAGCGCGCGCGCGCGCGCGTGTGTGTGCGCGTGTGTGTGTGTGTGTGTGTGGGCGTGTGTGTGTTCCTTTCCTCATTCATCGCAAGCAAACCTGTGATCAATTATGTATGATTTCACGTTTTCAGAAACCGCCACAACTCATCAGCCACAGAACTCCTCTGCCAATAGCTTCGCTCACAGAACCACATCGGGATACCCCACACTTGTCAAAGAGTCCCATGCACAGGAAGGAACCCCCAGTGTGCATTTCCACCCTGACCATAGTAATTGGTCAACGATCTCTGCATCTCATCAACACGACAGAAGTCCAGATGAGAGGAGGAACAACGCAGCCAAATCGTCAACCCAACAACTTGAACAACTTGAGGCACAGCTAGAACCAGGACCACTCTCCATCACCGAAATCCACAACCGACCCCCAGAGAAAGAAGGGCTGGGGAAACATAGCGCCATTCAGGGTCAACGAAAATGAGAGAGGAATGAGAACCAAGCGCCCAAGAGGACATCTTTTGGTGAAGACGGAAATCGACGAAAGTCAGGAAACAATTACACAGCAGAAAGAAGAAAGGCACTGAACTACACATGGAATGATTCAAAAGTCCAAGAAAATCGACCAGATGGAATAAACCATGAAAGTAAGGTGACCTCTGAAGAAAACAGCTCAGAAACGTTGGTTCAATTCTCAGAAGACACTCGTCATGGACAGTCAGCAAACTCCAGCGATACTGAAAAGGAACTAGACAGATTTTATCGAATCATTCTGAACGAAAGGAGACATGTCTCCAGAATGGGAGCCGACAGTGATGGCCTGCAACAGACAGCAGTAGGAAATTACGTCAGCTACATGGACAAGTACGGCATGAACACGCTTTCCAAGATCAGAACACGAAGACAAGGTACGTAATATTATTATCATTCTACTGTGTAGTGTACAACGGTTTTTAGCCCTTGAAGGTTTGCAGGCACCATCGAGATAACGTCTTTGAACCATGTTTCATCCAACGTACTACAGAGTCTGCCCATGGTAAGAGCATGTTATATGCAGAAAATAGATTTTAGAAAGCAAAGGACAAGGTGACAACGTGTAGCTTGTAGATAGATGTGTGATACGGAATGACAACCAACGATAGTAAAACAGTGGTGAGATGAGAGGAAAAAAAACTGTTACAGAGTCATTATCAGGGGTAATTGATCAAAACATAGAAAAACCTATCAGTGATGCGAGATCATTTAACTGAGATCTGTCACTTTCTTTAATATATATATATATATATATATATATATATGTATGTATGTATGTATATATATATATATATATATATATATATATATATATATATTCAGACTGAATTAGAAACAATGGAAAACACAGTAATTTAAGTCATCAATATCAACACAGCTTGAGTCAGTAGACGCTTTATCAGTTTTCTTTCTTGTGAGAGTGTTTCTTTTGGTTTTGGTGGGGTTTTTTTGTACCAACATAATTATGATCTATTAATGTTTTAGAAGAGGTAATTATTTGTGTTGCAGTATCAACTAACTGAATAAGGCCAAGGTTGGAATCTATTTGTTACTGAGTTTTGTTAGGTCTATGTTAAAATCACCAAGAAGAATGACTTCATTACCAGTAAGTGCAACAGCTTCCATCATTTCACTGAATCTATCGAGCCAGTCAGTGTGTTCTGAAGGGTTTCTTTATGCAAATCCAATGAATAAAGTTGTTTTTTTTTTTTCTTAATGTTTACTTCGATCCACACTATTTGGACACTACATCTTTGGAAAGAAACAATACGTTTGAAAGATGGGTACTGACTGATGTTAAGGACTAAGCCAGTTTGTTTAGGAAGGGCGGGATCAAGGCTGACAACGTTACAACCAGGTATGGACACGTATGCATCGGAAATAACAGATGTTAGTCGGGACTCTGCGCAGTAAAATAAAAGAAACTGATTACCAGAATTATACAGAATAGAAGAAAGGACATCTACTTTGTTTAAAACACGGTTGATATTTAAACAGCCCGCTCTGAGACCATCCCGGGAGGGCCATGTACTGACCGTGGACATAATAATAAGGAAACATACACAGACAAATGGCCGTTTTTGCTTTTCAACATTGTGTTTACCAACGCTATACTGCCTGTTCAGCATCTGTGAAGTCACCACGTGTAGTTGGTAAAAGTAACAATTTGTGTCACTTTGCGGGGAAAGGTACTGAGTATCGTGAGCCCAGCTGTGGTCAGTGGGCACACGATAAGTGGGTGGATTCATACTGACAAAGGACTAGGGACTGGACTGTGTTTCCGGGTTGGAATACCCTGGCCTGCCCACAGCCTGATGGGGAGGGAGATAGGGGCCAGAATCAGATGGCTGGTACTGGGGAGGGGAGTGGGGTTGGGGGTGGGCTAAGGGGGGGGGGAGTGCTCCATAGGATACACATAGGGCAGGAAGGGTCTATCACCGGGTCGATGACCATTGTCTGGCCGCCGCTGTGGGGTATGACCAGACTCACGAGTATGACTCTGGGTTCGTGTCACACGTTCTGTGGCGTTGCTGACCATGAGAGACTGCACGTGACCTCTGCTGCCAGCCCTTAGCATTTTCAACAGAGCAGTGAGGGTCAAAGGAGTCATAGGGGTCAGGAATGTATGTGTTGGTATCATGGGGTTTGGGGTTAAAAACGGGTAGTGTGAATGCCAGAACCAACGTGAGCATTTTACTGTCATGCGTCTATCAGCATTGTAAAGCTGTTGGTTAGTAGGGACAGCACGACTCTTCGGCTAGTTCTTCATCACCACCACTGGGCCTGGCCGGAATTCCTTGAGCAGGATATCCAGTCTGTTGGCGGTTACCTGCAAACTCTTGACCTGTCTGGTTGTCAACAAGCCAGTTGGTGAATGTTTATTTACCATTTGAAGCAAGCTGTGCTGTGCCCTTAACTGGGATGGGTTAAATTTTGGTACATGATAAGTTTCGGAGCACCAGAAGTCGCAACAAACGAGTCTGTATTGTCAATAAATGTCAAGTCTGATACTTAACATGCTGAAAGTAGATTACGATTAGTGGGAACAGTGGAGTTGTTGAGAGTATGCCTGCCTTTGACTGGTAGAAGTGAGCCAAATGCTATTTTTTGCAAAGGGGTATACCCGATGACACTTTTTTTTTTTTTTTTTAATAATGACAATCCAACTTTAAGATGAGACCAGCCCCGAGGAACTGTCATTAACAACATGGATGACGAGTACTTCGATGTTGGAGAGAGAGAGAGAGAGAGAGAGAGAGATTGTGTAATCATGCTGAGTTGAGCACAGACGTAGTGATTTGTGACTAACCGGGCCAAACATGTTGAAATGGGAGTGTCAGATTGATGATACTTGTGTTCAAAGTTGCGTCAGCACACGCTCTGCACACACACACACACACACACACACACACACACACACACACGCACGCGCGCGCGCGCACGCGCGCACGCACACACACACAAATACACACACATACAAACAAACAAACACACACACACACATACACACACACACACACACACACATACATACATACATACATGCACAGAGAAACAAGAAGTATGCTCGTACCCCCCTCCTCCTGCTCAAAGACATACACACCCACGTGCAAAGGTTATATTATGGTACTGCCTGTATCTTTACTTGGCAAGCAGGAAAACAAGAAGACTGAATAAGCATCTGATTGATTTACAGCCCCAGGTGTTCCCCTCAGCAACTACACAGTGGACGGCCAGGTACGGACACCAGGTCAGTTTCTTTCTTTCCGTTTTGTTGTTGCTTGTTTGTTTGTTTGTTTGGTTGATAATTAAGGACATTTCTATATTCTGAAGAATGCATATCATACTTTTGAGAGCTAGTAGATTATTATACAGGAGTGTGTAGTGAGGTGGTGAATGGTGAGTATGATGAGTCTCCAACAGTGTGGGTAAATTGAAGTTCAGCAATATTTTGCCATGCATCCTGAAGGTCGAACGTTTCAGAGCGTTGATTCTCACTGTAGCTTGCAGCAGCGGTCAGCCCTGATGCTTCACAGTAGTGGCCAGGTTGTTGTTTGTTGCGGAGGTCGAGAGCACCGTAAGACAACCGGTTGTTTGATAAGAATAGTCTTGCTGTTGTTTAATACGAACAGCCATGCTGTTGTTTGATGATAACAGCCATTGTTTTTTGGGTTTTTTTTTGATAAGAACAGCCATGTTGTTGTTTGACAAGAATAGTCCTGCTGTTGTTTGATAAGAACAGTCATGCTGTTGTTTGATGATAACAGTCATTGTTGTTTGATAAGAACAGCCATTGTTGTTGTTTGACAAGAATAGTCCTGCTGTTGTTTGATAAGAACAGTCATGCTGTTGTTTGACAAGAATAGTCCTGCTGTTGTTTGATAAGAACAGCCATGTTGTTGTTTGACAAGAATAGTCCTGCTGTTGTTTGATAAGAACAGTCATGCTGTTGTTTGACAAGAATAGTCCTGCTGTTGTTTGATAAGAACAGCCATGCTGTTGTTTGACAAGAATAGTCCTGCTGTTGTTTGATAAGAACAGCCATGCTGTTGTTTGACAAGAATAGTCCTGCTGTTGTTTGATAAGAACAGCCATGCTGTTGTTTGATGATAACAGCCATTGTTGTTTGATAAGAACAGCCATTGTTGTTGTTTGACAAGAATAGTCCTGCTGTTGTTTGATAAGAACAGCCATGCTGTTGTTTGATGATAACAGCCATTGTTGTTTGATAAGAACAGCCATGCTGTTGTTTGACAAGAATAGTCCTGCTGTTGTTTGATAAGAACAGCCATGCTGTTGTTTGACAAGAATAGTCCTGCTGTTGTTTGATAAGAACAGCCATGTTGTTGTTTGACAAGAATAGTCCTGCTGTTGTTTGATAAGAACAGTCATGCTGTTGTTTGAGGCAGTTGTTGCAGTGAAAGCAGCTGTGTTCAGCCAGTCGTCATGCACCACCAGCGACCTGCATGTCCCACAACGCCATGCTGGCCAGCGAAGGGAGCAACAGCAGCCACGAGATACACAGATACTCGCACCACCCACCCTACGCTGTCGTCATTATGGATAAGACGTTTGGCGCAGCGCAGTGAGATGTCAGACGAGGCAGGAAGTGCAGGCTGCTCACACTATCGAAACAGTAAAGAAGAGGACATCATCATATACACAGATGGCTCAGTCACCAAAGATCAATCCGGTTGGGGATTCACTGCGAAACAAAATGGAAAAACAGTTAGGGAAGAGAATGCTGCCTACAAAGTCACAACCTCCAGCCTAACGATGGAAGTTGAAGCTGTGACACATGCCCTCCAGTGGCTATCGTCCATCCATACGCCCGGAAACCAACATGCCATGATTCTAACAGACTCAATGAACCTCATACAAAAATTGAAAACGGAATGGGAAGCCCAGAGTGGCATAAGGCAATGCGCAACCTTCAGATTAAAAAACTCACATGGTCATACTGCCCGGGACATGCAGGTGTTAAGGGAAATGAGCGAGCTGACAGACTTGCTGGTAATGCAACACCAACGAGCGGCCTACATCTAGGAAAATCGGAAATCCTCAGAAAGTCAAAGAATATCAAAAAGAACAGGTACAAGGCCATCACACCATCGATCGCCTCAAAGAAATAAAAGCAGAGAGGGAGTGGCCGTAAGTCTAACATGAAAGGTAGAGCACGATGCTTTGCAAATGAAACAAATATTGGCATCATTTCCAAACCAACATTGCGCAAATTTCTTCAAAACGGAACAGAGTCTCTGTGGGCTTTTCCAAATACAATAGACTGAGCAACACACTAGACGCCACGTTCTTGGCATCAGAGATCTTTTCCCATCCCTCTTGCGGCCAATCAGTGGCAGCCTCTGTGCGTGTGTGTATGTGTGTGTTTGTGTGCATGTGTGGGTCTGTATTTTTGAGTGCGTTTGTGCATGCGCGAGAGTGTAAGTGTACACAAGTGACAGTAGAGTTCTGTGCACGTGCGTGTGTGTGTGTGTGTGAGGGGGAGGTGGGGGTGCGGGGGGAGGTGGGGTAGAGGATGAGGTATGTGAGTGTATGCATGCCTACACTGTGGGAGCAACAGGATATTGGAACGTATATATATATATATATATATATATATATATATATCTTTGTATATATGTGTGTGGAGATATGGGCATATGTGTGTGTGATTGTACAAGTAAGTGTTCATCTGTGTGTGTGTGTGTGTGTGCGTGTGTATGTGTGTGTGTGCCGTGGAAGCTGTGATACGTAGACTAGAAATGAGTGTGTGGAGGAGGGGGTAGAGGAGGTGCAGGGTAATGTGTGTGGTGTGTGTGTGTGTTTGAGCTCATGTACGTTTATATGTATTTGAAATATGTATCATATCTGTGAAACTGCATGTTCGGTGCATATCTGTTATGCATGTGTGGGTGTATATGTGAATGTGTGTCTTCATGTTTTACATCTATTTGCTTATTTATCATCATTATATATATTTATCATCATTATATATTTAGTTATTATTTATTTATTTATTTGTGTAAGCTTATCTATTATTTATTCACCTTTTTTTTCCCTCAAGGCCTGACTAAGCGCGTTGGGTTACGCTGCTGGTCAGGCATCTGCTTGGCAGATGTGGTGTAGCATATATGGATTTATCCGAACGCAGTGACGCCTCCTTGAGCTACTGAAACTGAAACTATCGAGGAAGATAACTGGGTCAGAGTGTCCTTTCGAGTCACCAGCGTTGCATAATGATCTTTATGTCACACGAAATGTTTCATGTGGCTGGGACTGCCCCCAGCCGCACGGATCGTCGTGTATTGTCGAGGCCACAGATTTGAAAGATTCCACAGCTTTGGTTTCAGTTTCCCCGTTTTGGAGTCGTCGTGAGCAGCATGGTGGAATTCAGCTGACGAGCGTTGCGTTGTGGAAATGGCCCGTGAATCACGTCTGTCCTGATATTCAAACAAATCTCTAACCGTCCGACCGAAATCTACTACCGTGACCAGAATGATGTCGATGTTGATGATGTTAATGACAATACTACTGATAATAATGGTGACGTCAATGATGATGATGACGAAGCATTTCTGTAATATGCTGCATTATCTCCCTTATCTCACGTACATCCATGCTAGCACCCTTCCCGCTCATCACCAAAGATCCAGAGGTGTTCAGTCACAGGCATCAGATCTAAGGCTGCAGTCCTTTTATGGTTCTAAACTGTGATACATTGCTCCCCACACAAGACAGGATTGGTTAAGCATTCAGCTGTATTTACCAGTGATCCAGGTTCCAGTCCCAGTTTCGGCATACTGTTGTGCCTTTGGAGAAGCCTTATAAATAGTAGTAGTAGAAGTAGCAGTTCCTTTTTTATGTATTTATCTATTATTTATTTATTTATTTTTTTTTTATTTATTATTATTATTATTATATATATTTTTAAAAATATTATTATTATTTTCTTTTTTTCTTTTTTCTCAAGGCCTGACTAAGCGCGTTGGGTT
>NC_134910.1:21761259-21773759 GCF_041734735.1 Babylonia areolata | reverse complement strand
ACGACGAACACGAACAGTGACGCCGAAGACGAAGAGCAGTGACGACGAAGACGAAGAGCAGAACACCCAGACAGCTGAGCGCCAGGCCAGAGAACGCTGGCGACGGAAGCCAGCGGCAGGCGGCAGCAGCCAACGGAGGCCTGGACCAAGGAAGTCAAAGGCAGGCAGAGGGGTTCCCGGGGAGACAGTGGAGGGTCAGTGGAAGAGTAGGGAAGTCCGTGGATAAACACGAAAGTGGGAACACTGAAACCACTGTATATAATCTATTATCCACTGGTAGGATTCACTTTTGGACAACCCCAATTAAACAACCTAAATGTACCCAGCCCAGAATTCGTAAAGAAAACAAATCTTACAAAATTTCAGTTTAACCCCTCCCTGATCAACACATGGGCTACAGAATAGATCAATTTTACTCAGCTGCGCTATTTCGGAAGTTTAAAAGGCTGACAACAACCACACCCAAGAGCAAGGATAACGGAAAAGGATAAGGGGGTAGTTTGGAATATTCTAGCTTATGTATCATATATAATACAGTGACACACATACACACTCATTAATAGAACTAATAACTGAAAGGGTTCACAAGGAAAACTTAAATCTAGATTTTACGGTTGAACCCTTTAATACACGTAACAAATATTTTATCACATTCTTATAAAATTTATGTCTAAAAATGCATACGCATCCTACAAATGCACATAAAAGAGCAAAGTATTATATTTACTTAAATACTCTCTCTCTCTCTCTCTCTCTCTCTCTCTCTCTCTCTCTCTCTCTCTCTCTCTCATTCACGGACATGAACACAAGACAAACAGACAGAACACAGGTTAGGACTGTCTTTACAGTCTCCTCTTACCTTCCAGAGAGGTACCACTACCCCAAAGCTGGAAGTTCACACAGAGAACACAGAGACCACGACCACTCGGAGGAAACTGATCCCCACTACAAGCGTCCAGACGGGCAAACAGCCCTGAAGAGAGCCAAAGACTGGCACGGCTGCCTCCTCTGACAGTCGCGGGCGAAAAGCCCAGAATCTTGTCATTTGTTGACAAGGAAGAGGCTGATCTCAGTTCAGTGACAGCCTGAACTGACAGAGACTGAAAATCTCGTGCAATAAGCACAACCCACACTGCTCTCTAGCTAGATGGGGTGGGTGAAGGAGGGGGTTGAGCACTTATTTGTCATGAGATGTGACAACAGCCCCCCTCACAAGTTCAAACGAAGATTGAAACTTAATTATAACCATGTCACACAGAATGACAAACACAATAACACACATTCCCACTGCCGTATCATCCACAATGTCTTCTCAAACAGAGACATATGCCAAGGCACTGCCCTCCTGAAACTAAATGTAAGGAAAAGGCGAAAACAACAACAACAACATCAAAACTATGAAGTCTGGAATAACAGGATGAATTGCAAATTATAGAATTGCCAACCTTACCAACTAATAAGTAGTATTAAAAGATACACATGGCCAGTATACAGCTGCCTCATTCAGGTGTTAACACTCAAACTGGGCCGTATTCAAATCATATTTCATCCAACTCTGGCAGACGACTGAGGAAGTCAGCACCAATGTTTTCTTTGCCAGGAATGGCTTGCACCCTGAACAAGAAAGGCTGCAACTGTAGAGCCCAGCGCGTCAGTCTGCCGCTGACCGTTTTGGCCCTGTCTAGATATTGCAGCGGTGCGTGGTCCACCTGGACGACAAACTCCTTCCCGTAGAGGTAGGGTTCAAACCTCTGAATACCCCACACAAGAGCCAGGCATTCCTTTTCAATTGTGGGGTAATTGCGTTCGGCTGGGCTCAATTTCTTACTGGCACACGCCACTGGTTGAGCACCCATACCTTGATCTTGGAGCAGAAGAGCTCCCAACCCCACGTTCGAAGCGTCAGTCCGCAGTACGAAAGGCTTAGACAGATCGGGGAGACAGCAAACTGGCCTACTGCAGAGGATTTGTTTGAGCTGCAGAAAAGCTCTCTCGCAGTACTCATCCCAGATAACTTTGTTTGGCTCCTTGCTCTTGGTTTTCTCAGTCAAGGGAAGAGCGATTTCCGCAAACTGAGGAACGAACCTCCTGTAGAACCCCACGAGGCCCAGAAACCCTCGGAGCTGTCGTTTCGTACAGGGACGAGGTGATTCTCGGATCTTCTCCATTTTTTCTGCATCTGGCCAAATTTTCCCAGCACCCACATGGTGACCCAGATAGTCTAACTCCCTGTGGCCGAGAAAACATTTGGAGGGCCGTGCTGTCAGCTTGCAATCACGCAACCGGGAAAACACGCTGCGTAAGAGCCTTAGATGCCGTGTTTCATCGGCGGAGGAGATGAGAACATCGTCCATGAAGTTGTCCACGTCCGGGCTGTTGAGAGGCAGTACTAACTTCCGCATCATGCGGGAAAATACTGCGCCAGCAGTTTTGAGGCCAAACGGCATTACACACCACTGGAAGTGTCCCTGAGGAGTAGTGAAAGCTGTTTTAGGGCGATCAGCTTCCGCCATGGGGATCTGCCAGTACCCCTTTGAAAGGTCTAGCTTCGAGAACACCTTTTTCCCTGATAACCGGGAAAACAGTGCCTCTACATCTGGCATTGGTTCAGCATCAAACACGGTTATCTTATTGATGCGACGGAAATCGACACAAAACCGTACCTTCCCATCTTTCTTCTTTACGAGGACTATAGGAGAGGAGTATGGGGACGAGGATGGCTCTATCACGCCCATCTTCAACATTTGTTGGACCTCCTCTTGAATCGTCTCACGTTGGGAGTAGGGCAGTGGATACTGCTTAGCCCTAATAGGGGTGTCAGAGGTGAGATTGAGCGTGCATGTCTCGAGGTTCGTACAGGCAGGCAAGTCAGTGAGAACATCCCTAAACCCTCGAGTCATTTCACGAATGGCCTCTTTCAGTGAGGAGTTATCAGCGGCCAGCACAACATCCTCCGGACCTTCAGTTGCCTCCAGGGGCATGAGTGGAATGTCGCGTTCCACTGTCCTCGTTCCTTCCCAGACCTCTGGGTCTTCAATCACAGCCAGAGCCACAGTCCCTCGAGGAGTGCGCTCAATGTATTCTTTCAACAGATTGGCGTGGTACAGCTTTTCTTTCTCGCCAATCTGAACGCAATAATCTGCGATGCCCACACGACGCAGAACAGTGTATGGACCCTGCCATTCAAGTTCCAGTTTGTTCTGTTTGGTGGGGCGAAGGAGAAGTACTTTGCTTCCCTCAGCGAACTGTCTTTGCTTTGCTTTGGCATCAAAATAACCCTTGTACCGCCTTGAGGCCCTTTCGAGGTTTTGCTGAGCAATGGTACAGGACTCTGCGATTCTGTTTCGCAGTTCTATCACGTATTCAGCAGCAGTCTGAATTTCTGGCCTCTCAGGGTGGAGCCAGTGTTCTCTGAGGATCTGCATGGGACCCCGTACTGTCCTCCCATAGAGCAGCTCGAAAGGCGAGTAGCCAGTGCTCTCCTGGGGAACTTCTCTGTAGGCAAATAACAGAGCGGGAATCCAGCGGTCCCAGGCTCGAGGTTTCTCGTGCGATAGTCTCCGCAGCATTGCCTTCAAAGTAGCGTTAAAACGCTCCACCAACCCGTTGCACTGAGCGTGGTAGGGGGTTGTGGTCAAGCCCCGCACAGACAGAAGGCGATAGACTTCCTGCATGACACTGCCTGTGAACTGAGAACCACGATCAGTCAAGACCTCAGCAGGAACACCTGTACGTGTCCACATGGTGAACAACGCCTCAGCCACAGTTTCAGCCGAAACGTGTTTGAGAGCAACAGCTTCTGGGTACCTGGTCGCATAGTCAACCATTGTTAAAATGTACCTGTTGCCAGACTCAGATGAAGGGGATATAGGTCCTACAATGTCGACAGCTACACGACTGAAGGGCTCTGAAATGAGGGGCATCTTGACGGGTGGCACTTTCGGGACTCGACCCTTAGCTACCGTCTTCTGGCATCTGTCACAAGAACGGACGAAACGCCGAATGTCAGCACACATGCCAGGCCAATAGAAATGTGGGAAAACTCTTCCCTGCGTGCGCTTAACCCCAAGATGACCCGACATGGGGGCTTCATGGGCAAGAAGCAACACTGTGGAACGCAATTCCTTAGGAACACAGATTTGGGTTGCTTCCCCCCGATGGTCCTTGAAACGCCGCATCAGTATTCCCTGCTTCCTGAAGTACATGACCTCTCCAGATCGTGTCTTTTTGACGGCTTTAGACACAGCCAGCTCCCGAGCTTGACACAGGTCAGGATCGCTATCCTGCTGATGCTCTAGGTCCTGTCTAGACACATGGATCTGGATGTCCTTGACAGGCAAGGGAGGTAACTCTTTAGCCCTGGCAGCTGCTTGGGCCCGCGTCTCCACAGCACCCACAAGACTGGCGTCCGAGTAAACTGGCACGGGCACTGAAGTGCCATTCTCGCGCCAGGCAGTATTGCCAATAAGGACCTCTTCCACAGGAGCCTCCATTACTGCCACGTCTAGTCTGCCTTCCACGAAAGGAGACTGGAAATCTACTCTGGCGATGGGTAGGACAGAGGTGCATCTCGATTCGGCCAGCACCACACGGACAGTCGCTCCAGTGAAAGAATCTGGACTGACCAGATGGCGTGCAACGACAACCATGTGAGCTCCGGTGTCTCGCAAAGCCGGGACTGAAACCCCGTTGACGAAAGCCTCACATCGTGGCGAGTACTGCTTTGCAGCACAGTTAACGCAAAGAGATGGAGGTGGGGAATGGGAACCCTGCTGCCTAAAGCTCGGCTGTGCCACAAGGGAAACCTTCTTCCGCTGGCGGCACTCTTTGGCCACATGTCCAAGTTTCCCGCAGAGGAAACAGGTAACTCCTCTGGTTCTCTCGACACCCCTTGAGCTGTCGCTAAGAGCGGAACTACTTTGTCCAAGAGATGCGGCCTTTTGCTCCGCATGAGGTTTGGCACCAAGACCATGATCTCTGGATTTCCTGGAGGCTCGTGCCTCACTCTCAGCCATCCGTCCCGCTCTCCTGGCACCGACGACCTTCGAGGTAATGCGTGCTACCTCCTCCACCCTATCTGGTTCCTCACGCTTAACCTCACTGACGAGGTCAGGGTTAAGGGTAGCTAGGAACTGTTCTTGGAGGAACAAGTCCCTTAGGTCCTCAGCACTGTCGTAATCGCGACCGGCAGCTGTGCACCAGCGAGACAGACAGACCTTAAGCCTTTCTAGAAATTGGATAAAGGTCTCTTCTGCAAGCTTCCGCATCGATCGGAAACGCTTGCAGTACGCATGGGCATCTAGCCGAAACTCGCGGAGTAAAGCCGCTTTCAATGACTCGTAGTCATGAAGTCGCTCCGGAGGCACTCGCAGACAAGCGTCCCTAGCTCGACCTTGTAACAAGGTTACCAAGCGAGCCGCCCATGAACTTGGCTTCCACTTATTGAGAAGCGCTACCCTCTCAAAATGGGTCAGGAAATCGTCGAAGTCACCCTTCCCATCGTAAGGAGCAAGGGAAAACGGTTGGCTTATTTGAGCCTCGACCTCTTCTTGCTTTAATTCCATCTTCCTTTCAAACCGCTGCCTATCCTCCTCATCCCTCTTCTCCCTATACCGTCTTTCCTCTTCCCTATATTCATCCTCCCTGTGATCCCTCCAGCGCCTGTAACGGCGCTCTTCCTCCCTATTTGCGCGATCTTCCTCCTTAGCAGCAGCATCAACCACAAACCGCGCAAGGGCCTCACCAGTCAAACCCATGTCAGCACCCATGGCTTTGAATTTTGTGTAAAGATCCTGGTGAGATAGAGGAACAGTGTCCCCTTTTCTTCCATCATCAGACAGATTACCTGGGTCATCCTCTTTCAGTTGACCCCGTATCCATCCAGACAAACCTGACTTATCTATCTGAGAAGGAGTAGAGGTACTCGACTTATCCATCTGGGACTTTGACCCGGGAGTGACGGCCGCAGCCGTTTGTCGCCGAGTGGGCATTTTTTCCCCCCTTTTTTTCTGTTTTTTTTTTTTTCGCAGAATGCGAGAAAGGCAAACCAAACTCGGCAAAAATCAACAGCCGAAATCAAGTGCCTGAACAACAGCTAACTTTTTGAGCAGGTAAGGTGTCTATCATAACCTCACCCAAACATTCTTCCAGTGACACAGCATAATTTTAATCAGATATCATACAGGATATGTACACATGTAACAGACAAAACGATTACACCCAACCCCCTCCCACTCTAACCTAACGTACCCCGCATCTCCACCAAATTGTCACGCTCTATAAGAGAGCGGACTAGAAACCCCCACCCAGCCCAGCACTAACACCCAGACAACACAAACACAGACTACAACAATCCGGGGTTCACATACATTTGTTTAATCACACAGCCTAGCTTGCCCACAAACAATAACCACAACCCCAGCTGCAACAACACTTAAATAACAATGGATAAATATAACACACACACACACAAAAAAAAACAACACAAAAAACAACAACAGAGCTTTAAGATAAGGAAACAAGCACAACGTTAATGCTGTCGTGACGACGACGACGAACAGTAAGTGACGACGACGAAGAACAGCGACGACGAACACGAAGAACGGCGACGACGAACACGAAGAACGGCGACGACGAACACGAAGAACGGTGACGAACACGAAGAACGGCGACGAACACGAAGAACGGCGACGACGAACACGAAGAACAGTGACGACAAAGACGAACAGTAAGTTACGACGACGTAGAACAGTGACGACGACGCGAAGAACAGCGACGACGAACACGAACAGTGACGCCGAAGACGAAGAGCAGTGACGACGAAGACGAAGAGCAGAACACCCAGACAGCTGAGCGCCAGGCCAGAGAACGCTGGCGACGGAAGCCAGCGGCAGGCGGCAGCAGCCAACGGAGGCCTGGACCAAGGAAGTCAAAGGCAGGCAGAGGGGTTCCCGGGGAGACAGTGGAGGGTCAGTGGAAGAGTAGGGAAGTCCGTGGATAAACACGAAAGTGGGAACACTGAAACCACTGTATATAATCTATTATCCACTGGTAGGATTCACTTTTGGACAACCCCAATTAAACAACCTAAATGTACCCAGCCCAGAATTCGTAAAGAAAACAAATCTTACAAAATTTCAGTTTAACCCCTCCCTGATCAACACATGGGCTACAGAATAGATCAATTTTACTCAGCTGCGCTATTTCGGAAGTTTAAAAGGCTGACAACAACCACACCCAAGAGCAAGGATAACGGAAAAGGATAAGGGGGTAGTTTGGAATATTCTAGCTTATGTATCATATATAATACAGTGACACACATACACACACATTAATAGAACTAATAACTGAAAGGGTTCACAAGGAAAACTTAAATCTAGATTTTACGGTTGAACCCTTTAATACACGTAACAAATATTTTATCACATTCTTATAAAATTTATGTCTAAAATGCATACGCATCCTACGAATGCACATAAAAGAGCAAAGTATTATATTTACTTAAATATTCTCTCTCTCTCTCTCTCTCTCTCTCTCTCTCTCTCTCTCTCTCTCTCTCTCTCTCTCTCTCATTCACGGACATGAACACAAGACAAACAGACAGAACACAGGTTAGGACTGTCTTTACAGTCTCCTCTTACCTTCCAGAGAGGTACCACTACCCCAAAGCTGGAAGTTCACACAGAGAACACAGAGACCACGACCACTCGGAGGAAACTGATCCCCACTACAAGCGTCCAGACGGGCAAACAGCCCTGAAGAGAGCCAAAGACTGGCACGGCTGCCTCCTCTGACAGTCGCGGGCGAAAAGCCCAGAATCTTGTCATTTGTTGACAAGGAAGAGGCTGATCTCAGTTCAGTGACAGCCTGAACTGACAGAGACTGAAAATCTCGTGCAATAAGCACAACCCACACTGCTCTCTAGCTAGATGGGGTGGGTGAAGGAGGGGGTTGAGCACTTATTTGTCATGAGATGTGACAGTCCTATGCTGGAAATGAAGGTGGTGGTCTTGATGAGGTCTTCTTTAGTACCCCAGAGCTTTCCTGCCAGTGTGGCTCCATAGGGCCACTGCTGCGCCCGTGCATCTTGATACAGGGGGCAGGACTGCGGGATGTGCTCCGGGGTTTGTGGGCCTGTCTTACACGGGCAGTCAGGAGTGTGTGCGGAGGGACGCACACTATGTGACTACCGTTTGAGTTGAGACTGTCTGTAAACCGAATGGAAAACGAAGCCAGCTAGCTATATTCCAGACTAATCTTGTGAGCAACCTCTCCAAAACCGTGTGTGATGGTACAATGGTGGCTACGGTAATAATAATAATAATAATAATAATAATAATAATAATAATAATAATAAAAGGACATTTGATACGCCCAATCTAATGATACAAAAAAACCCGGACGGACGTTTCCAAGAAAAATGCAATGACGCGTGCCAACTTCAAAACACACAAACAGGCTACACCCGCACTCACAGATCATTCAGTTCTGACTCCATACCCACAAACCCACACCGACTCCACACAAAATGTAGACACTGACACGGGCACACACACGCACGCGCGCGGCCGGCGTGCGCGTGCACACACATCCTGATCCGGCAGTTCAAGGTATACTGATGAACATGTGTACGTTTGAAAATAGTAAAAAAACAACAGAACTAAAATAATAACTTGATTGGAACATAAACGTGAAGACAAGGAGTTATTTACGGTAGATAGGGAGAGAGAGAGAGAGGGGGGGGAGGGGGGAGGAGACAGACAGACAGACACAGAGAGAAAGAGACACAGAGAGAGACAGAGAGAGAAAGAGAGAGAGAGCGTTGACAGAGAGAGAGGGGGAGTGGGAAAGAGAGTTGACAGAAGAGAGAGGACGGGAGTTGTAGTGTGGGGGGGGGGGGGGGGAAGGGGAGGAGGAAAGGAGGGAGACAGCTGTCAACGCTGTGTGGTAGTGGGAGGAGGTGTGTGTGTGTGTGTGTGTGTGTGTTTGTGCCGTCGTGCTCATGCGTGCGCGCGTGTGTGCCGGCGACACGAGACTCTCAGCCAGACTGTCTCTCCTTGTGCCTTGCATTACCCTCACCCCCACCTCCACCCCCCCCAACCACGCCCTTCCCCTCCCCATCCTCACCACCACTGGCACACACACACACACACTCTCTCTCTCTCCTACCTTCTCCCCCTCTCTCTCTTTCTCTCACACGCACGCACGCACAGCACAGAACACACGACACCCATTTTTTCATTCATTGGCAAGGCGATCGACTCACAAAGTCAGTCAGTTCTCTGTGCACGCTTCGAGCTGAGCGAACGGGACTGTGTGCCGATGGTTTGACGAACTGCTGGCGTGAGCATTGGGCCCTTCCTGCCTGCCTGTGTGTGTGTGTGTGGTGGTGGTGGTGAGCTCTAGCAGTGTCTGCCTTGGAGAGATTGTTCTTTACTTTCACTATGGGACTCTGACGCCGGCAGCCGCGAAACTTCGCGTTCTGAATATGAATAATAATACTTTGTGATCGACGACGACGTTGCTGTTGTTGGTTTCTACTGAGGGTGGAGAGACGAGAGACTCGTTAGAAATCACGCAACAAAAGTGGTAGGAAAGAGAGTGTTTGAAAGAGAGAGATGTGAAAAGCTGTTGTTGTTTTTTTTCAGTTTCGTGTGCAAGTTTTATTTTCTTGTTTTCCTTATTGTTGATGTTAGCGGTGTGTGATCAGTGGTGGTACAGTTTGTGTTAGAACTGAAGAAGAAGACAGACAGACAGACAGAAGGAAGGAAAGAGAAGGTAAAAACAACAAGTTTCGCTGAGTGTTAATGATTAATCATAGCAGCGAGGACCGTTTTGGAGAGAAGTTTTGCTTTCAGCCGAATGCTTCAGAAGTCTTCGATCGAAGGAGACTATTCTTTCGTTGCTACAACTCTCAAGTCTCCCAAACCGCGAAGTCGCACGGGACCTCTGAGCTATCGGGGATCCACACTAACGGGGAGGGGTGTGCGCTGTGGTTGGAAGTGTAATAGTGGTGGTGGTGTAGTGTTGGTGGTTGGTGGTGGAGGTAATAGTGTTGTCGTCTGTGTGGATGTGAGAGCAGCGCGCAAATACACACAGACACACACGCACACACACACACACACACGCGCGTGCGCGCGCGACTTGAAGCTCCTGTGTGCCTGCCGTACCTGTCTTGTTCGGACCAGACGACTGAACACTGACACAACCCGTGAGAAAAGCCGGTGGTGGAAGAAGAAGAGAGAGTTTGTGGTGTTGTGGGAAAAAACTTCATCCTCTATTTTTCCGTCGTTTCTTGTTGGATGGTTGGTTGGTTGGTTGTAGAGGAGGAGGAGGAGGGGAGAAAGAGGTGGTAGGGGGGTTTACAAGTTTTGAACCTTCAGTAGCGAAACCAACCTCTCTCTCTCTCCCTCTACTCCGCACTAAACTCTCTCTCTCTCTCTCTCTCTCTCTAACACACACACAGGAGCTACCGTGGAGTGTGTGCGTGTGATGATGAATCCCCAGGCTCTCTTCGTTGGCTTTTGCAGCTGATTCACCTCTGTGTGTGTGTGTGTGTGTGTGTGTGTGTGTGTTAGAGAGAGAGAGAGGGGGGGGAGGGGGTAGAGGGACAGAGCGAGAGACAGAGACAAACCTTGAGGCGACTGGGGGGCGAAGGAGGATAAAATATTACCTTTTCTTTATGGCCCAGCCCCTACCGACTCGCCGGATTAGACAAGAGGCGTTTTATTGGAGCTGGGGTGAGCAGGACAGTTTTTGCCCCCTCCACCAAGCAGTCTTGTTGGTCGCCTTTCCCTTATTTCCCTCGTCGCTTCAACTGCCTTGCTTGGCTTTCTGTCAGGACGTTTAGCGCTGGTGTGTGTGAGTGTGTGTGAGAGATAACCCGACGACGACAAATGCTGGTGTTCCACCGTTAGAACTTTACGGGGTGGCGGTGACAGCTAGCCCAGCGGCATCGCTTGGATTGAATGTGTGTGTGTGTGTGTGTGTGTGTGTGTGTGTGTTTGTGTGTGTGTTTGTGTGTGTGTGTGTGTGTGTGTGTGTGTGTTTGTGTGTGTGTGTGTGTGTTTGTGTGTGTGTGTGTGTGTGTGTGTGTGTGTGTGTGTGTGTGCGTTACTTGTGCCCCAAGTTGGATAGCGAAGTCTTTTTCCTGCAGCTGCAAGTGATTGTTATATATAATGCTTGTCATGTTTCTGAGGTTGTTAGTGTGTCCTCACTAAGTTGAAAGTGTCACACTGTTAACTCATGGTTTCAGTTCTAGTTAGGATTGAATAGTAGACGCAGTCCCGACTAAACTTAACCATTTACCTGCCGCCAAATTTCTACGGGACTTGTGATTAAAAAAAAAAAAAAAAAAAAAAAAAAAAAAAAAAAGCGTACCCTCCTACTACAAACTGTAGGGCCTACATAGGAGATAGTACGAAAACTGGACGTTGTCTTTTTTTGTGTGATAGCAATTGATTTCACAGTGGTTCATCAGTTCGTTGTTTCACTGATTACTTTTGTGTTTTACTAAACGTGGGGTTTGCAGCTCAGTACATCAACGCATGAATGTAGCCGGGACAAGGCCAGTGTTTGAAAATCGTCAGGTATCGGTTAGGGTTCAGAATCAGTGCCCCCTAAAAAGTGTTTTAGCTTCTAATTAGTTGATTTAAAGTTTGCTTTGTTATGTTGCCATTTTCTGGACAGCGCCAGTGTTTGTTTGTTTGTTTTTTGTTGTTGTTTTTTACATAAATTAATTAACAAATCATTTACGTTTTTTTTACTCATTTGTGTGTGTTTCCAGGCACAGAGATGCACTGAATCGTGTTTCGTCAACAACTGCTGAAAATCGAGTTCAGGTGCGTGCAAAGGAAGGAATTTTACTGCCAGTGGGAAATACCTCTCTTTAGCCGTGAAGGCGTGATTGAAACCAGACGCGGTTCTACTGACAAGAAGAGAGAGAGAGGAGAGGAGAGAATCTATCAGACAGCATGACGTCACTGGATTAAAATCATCTGTTTACACGTCATCAGTGTCGGAGCGGCTTGATACACGTCTCGAGTCTCTCATTCCAACAGCCACATACATCGTTTTGTGATGACAGAGGAGGAGTGATTTATGTGTGTGATGTTTTCTGCAATTACGGTTTGAAAATCGTGTGTATTTTTTTTTTTTTTTTTTTTTTAATTCGCTGATTCACTCGCACATTGCGCAAATTGTTTCTGTGTTTTACTCTTTTTTTTCTTTTCTTTTTTCATTACCTTTGTTTTTCCAAAGGAAAGTTATTTAATGTGTTGGCAATAATTTTGCCTTGACTTGAAAACAAACCCGCATCGAAACAGGCCATCTAACATTGATCTTCAAAACTTTGACAGCTCCACGTGCTTTTGTGTATACATGTATATATGTATACGTGTGTATGTGTGTGTGTGTGTGTCTCACAACCCCATCAGATTCAGATTCTTCTTCATTTCACAAGGAGAAAAAGACAAGAGGCAGAAACTACTCTTTGAGACGTT
>NC_134910.1:21735431-21761159 GCF_041734735.1 Babylonia areolata | reverse complement strand
AAGTCAACTCTAAGCGCACACACACAAAATAAATAAATAAATAAATAAATAATTCAATTAACAAAAATGAAACATTTACCTATTTTGAAAAGATTCCTGAATTAAAAAAAACAACAAAATTCAAAATCGCCAAAACAACAACAACTTCATACGCTATTCAATGAAACAACCATACACGAACACGGTAAGTCCCATATATCAATGAAAGCACACTGGGAGTTTTGCACAAACACAGAAGACTCAGGCTCAGAACCATGGGCATCTTATTTCCAACACAATTTCTGAACCGACCCCTCCGCTGCTCCTCGAGAGAGAAACGACTATTTCTGAGTCCTGGATCTTTTCAAGTTTTGTCACAAGGTTTTTTTGTGTGCAGTGTCTGTATGTTATGCTCCTCCTTCTAGCATTTCCCTGGACAATTTTTCTTTCTTTCTTTCTTTCTTTTTTTTTTTTTTTTTTTTTCTTTTTTTTTTATGTTTCATGTTTCTCACTCCAGTTGTGTTACTGAAACAGATGCTGCCGAACTTTCATACAAGAATACGATACAGTAGATATACGCAGCGTTTTATTATTACTTTTAACAACCATCTCACTCTCTTTGTGTCTGTGTTTGTCCATATCTTCTTTGTTATCATGTTGATACTATTATTGCAACATTTATCAAGCAAAAAAAAAAAATTTTTTTTTTTTTTATTTTTTTTTTTTATAATAAGGATGCAAACATCATTGAAAACAAAGGCTTGTCTTTATCTTGATAGCATATTTTGTTTACATACAAACACACACACATATACACACACACACACAGCCCCCCCCCCACCCTCCCCCCCACACAACACACACAGAGCCCCCCCCCCCACCCCCACCCACACACACACGCACACGCACACACACAGAGCCCCCCCCCCCCCCACACACACACACACAGCCCACTCACACTCACACACACACAGCCCACTCACACACACAGCCCCCACCCCCAGCCCACACAGGCTTGTCTTTATCTTGATAGCATATTTTGTTTACATACAAAACACACACGCACACACACAGCCCCCCCACCCCCACCCCCTCCCCCACACACAGGCACACCCACAGAGCCCCCACCCCCACCCCCCGCAATCACACACGCACACACATACACACAGAGCCCCCCCCCCCCCCCCCCCACACACACACACACACACAGCCCACTCACACACCAACACACACAGCCCACTCACCACAAACACAGCCCCCACCCCCACCCCTCCCCACACACGCACACAGCCCCCACCCCCACCCCTCCCCCCCCACACACACACACAGAGCCCCCCCCCAACCCCCACCCCCCCACACACACACGCACACACACAGAGCCCCCCCCCCCCCCCCACACACACACACAGCCCACTCACACTCACACACACACAGCCCACACACACACACACACAGCCCCCACCCCCACCCTCCCCACACACAGCCCCCACCCCCCACCCCTCCCCCCACACACAGCCCCCACCCCCACCCCTCCCCCCACACACACACACAGCCCCACCCTCCCCACACACACACACGAGCCCCCCACCCCACACCCCGTCCCCCCCGAACACACACACGCACAGGCCCCTCCCCACACACACACACACAGCCCCACACCCACCACACCCCCCCCCCCACACACACACACACAGCCCACTCATCCTGACCAACGACAGCCAATCTCGGGGAAGAGTGATGGCAGGAGAAAATTGAAAATAAAAGTGGAAAAAAAAAAAAAAAAAGGCGTAGGCGAGTGGTAACCATGACCTTAGCCATCCAGGCATCACTAACTCACATTGTTTCCAAATGACAGGTTTCAATTTCACACACACACACACACACACGCACACACACACGCACACACACTCACATACATGCCCACACTAGCTCACAATCACCTGCGCACTCTTGAAGTATGCACACACGCTTGCATGAAAATTGAAATGCTCAGATATGCTCTCATGAAATGCTCACAAGTCACATATTTATAAATGCTGTATACATGTATAAGCCACGCATGCATGCTCATACGCACATAGTCTCTCTCTCTCTCTCTTTCAAACACACACACACACACACACACACTCAAACCACTCCCCTATCTTCAAGCCCCCCCACCCACCCCCCACACCCCTCCGCACTCCACCCCAAAAATTCTTCCACCCTTTCCTCATCTTCCTGGTCTTTTCAAGCCCCACCCTCACCCCCACCACTTTCTCTCTCAGGAGGGGGGCGGGGGGGGGGGGGGGGGAGAATCTGATCAATCTGGGTAAATCTCCATGGAGAACTGAAAAAAAAAAAAGTGGAAAGAAGGTACCAAACAAGGACTATATTGATCCCTTCCAAAGACTGCTTCTCCTTGAGGGGGGAGTTGGGGGAGGGTGGGAGGGGGGGGCGGGGCTTGGGGGGAACCTGGGAGGACTGGATAGTATAGGGGGCAGGAGGGGAGAGGTTAGAGGGGCGAGGAGGGGGAGGGGGAGACACTGACTGAAGCCCAGATTGGTACAGGCATGTGTGGTCCCCCTTCTACCAACCAAAGTGGGGTTTTTTTTTTTCTGAAAAGAGAGGGATGGGCACATCAGTGGAATGGAGGGGAGGGGAGGGAGGGAGGGAGGAAGAGGAGAGGGGCATGGACTATCACTAAGAGAGAGAGAGAGAGAGAGAGAGAGCAAGAACTGGGAACTTTTATTTGCACAAGGCCAACACGCGTAAGGAGTTAGCCCCCCCACCCCCACCCCCGGAAAATAAGAGGCAAGGACAGAAAATTATAACCAGTCATGATTTTCTTTTCTTTTTCTTTTATAGATATATATATATACAAACAACAGAATATATATAAATTATATAGTTCATTCAAAATGTTGTTCAGCTAACAGTTCTTCACTGTCACGCTCTATAAGAGAGCGGACTAGAAACCCCCACCCAGCCCAGCACTAACACCCAGACAACACAAACACAGACTACAACAATCCGGGGTTCACATACATTTGTTTAATCACACAGCCTAGCTTGCCCACAAACAATAACCACAACCCCAGCTGCAACAACACTTAAATAGCATTGGATAAATATACACACACACAAAAAAAACAACCCACACACACAACAAAAACAGAGCTTTAAGATAAGGAAACAAGCACAACGTTAATGCTGTCGTGACGACGACGACGAACAGTAAGTGACGACGACGAAGAACAGCGACGACGAACACGAAGAACGGCGACGACGAACACGAAGAACAGTGACGACGAACACGAAGAACAGTGACGACGAACACGAAGAACAGTGACGACGAAGACGAAGAGCAGAACACCCAGACAGCTGAGCGCCAGGCCAGAGAACGCTGGCGACGGAAGCCAGCGGCAGGCGGCAGCAGCCAACGGAGGCCTGGACCAAGGAAGTCAAAGGCAGGCAGAGGGGTTCCCGGGGAGACAGTGGAGGGTCAGTGGAAGAGTAGGGAAGTCCGTGGATAAACACGAAAGTGGGAATGCTGAAACCACTGTATATAGCCTATTATCCACTGGTAGGATTCACTTTTGGACAACCCCAATTAAACAACTTAAATGTACCCAGCCAGAATTCGTAAAGAAAACAAATCTTACAAAATTTCAGTTTAACCCCCTCCCCTGATCAACACATGGGCTACAGAATAGATCAATTTTACTCAGCTGCGCTATTTCGGAAGTTTAAAAGGCTGACAACAACCACACCCAAGAGCAAGGATAACGGAAAAGGATAAGGGGGGGTAGTTTGGAATATTCTAGCTTATGTATCATATATAATACAGTGACACACATACATACACATTAATAGAACTAACAACTGAAGGGGTTCACAAGGAAAACTTAAATCTAGATTTTACGGTTTGAACCCTTTAATACACGTAACAAATATTTATCACATTCTTATAAAATTTATGTCTAAAATGCATACGCATCCTACAAATGCACATAAAAGAGCAAAGTATTATATTTACTTAAATATTCACTCTCTCTCTCTCTCTCATTCACGGACATGAACACAAGACAAACAGACAGAACACAGGTTAGGACTGTCTTTTCAGTCTCCTCTTACCTTCCAGAAGAGGTACCACTACCCCAAAGCTGGAAGTTCACACAGAGCACACAGAGACCACGACCACTCGGAGGAAACTGATCCCCACTACAAGCGTCCAGACGGGCAAACAGCCCTGAAGAGAGCCAAAGACTGGCACGGCTGCCTCCTCTGACAGTCGCGGGCGAAAAGCCCAGAATCTTGTCATTTGTTGACAAGGAAGAGGCTGATCTCAGTTCAGTGACAGCCTGAACTGAGACCGAGACAGACTGAAAATCTCGTGCAAACCGCACAACCCACACTGCTCTCTAGCTAGATGGGGTGGGTGAATGAGGGGGTTTAGCACTCGTATCTGATTTTGTCATGAGATGTGACAACAGCCCCCCTCACAAGTTCAAACGAAGATTGAAACTTAATTATAACCATGTCACACAGAATGACAAACACAATAACACACATTCCCACTGCCGTATCATCCACAATGTCCTCTCAAACAGAGACATGCCAAGACACTGCCCTCCTGAAACTAAATGTAAGGAAAAGGCAAAACAAATGAAAAAACAACAACATCAAAACTATGAAGTCTGGAATAACAGGATGAATTGCAAATTATAGAATTGCCAACCTTACCAACTAATAAGTAATATTAAAAGATACACATGGCCAGTATACAGCTGCCTCATTCAGGTGTTAACACTCAAACTGGGCCGTATTCAGATCATATTTCATCCAACTCTGGCAGACGACTGAGGAAGTCAGCACCAACGGTTTTCTTTGCCAGGAATGGCTTGCACCCTGAACGAGAAAGGCTGCAAGTGTAGAGCCCAGCGCGTCAGTCTGCCGCTGACCGTTTTGGCCCTGTCTAGATTATTGCAGCGGTTGCATGGTCCACCTGGACGACAAACTCCTTCCCGTAGAGGTAGGGTTCAAACCTCTGAATACCCCACACAAGAGCCAGGCATTCCTTTTCAATTGTGGGGGTAATTGCGTTCGGCTGGGCTCAATTTCTTACTGGCACACGCCACTGGTTGAGCACCCATACCTTGATCTTGGAGCAGAAGAGCTCCCAACCCCACGTTCGAAGCGTCAGTCCGCAGTATGAAAGGCTTGGACAGATCGGGGGAGACAGCAAACTGGCCTACTGCAGAGGATTTGTTTGAGCTGCAGAAAGCTCTCTCGCAGTACTCATCCCAGATAACTTTGTTTGGCTCCTTGCTCTTGGTTTTGTTCAGTCAAGGGAAAGAGCGATTTCCGCAAACTGAGGAACGAACCTCCCTGTAGAACCCCACGAGGCCCAGAAACCCCTCGGAGCTGTCGTTTCGTACAGGGACGAGGTGATTCTCGGATCTTCTCCATTTTTTCTGCATCTGGCCAAATTTTCCAGCACCCACATGGTGACCCAGATAGTCTAACTCCCTGTGGCCGAGAAAACATTTGGAGGGCCGTGCTGTCAGTTTGCAATCACGCAACCGGGGAAAACACGCTGCGTAAGAGCCTTAGATGCCGTGTTTCATCAGCGGAGGAGATGAGAAACATCGTCCATGAAGTTGTCCACGTCCGGGCTGTTGAGAGGCGAGTACTAACTTCCGCATCATGCGGGAAAATACTGCGCCAGCAGTTTTGAGGCCGAACGGCATTACACACCACTGGAAGTGTCCCTGAGGAGTAGTGAAAGGCTGTTTTAGGGCGATCAGCTTCTGCCACGGGGATCTGCCAGTACCCCTTTGAAAGGTCTAGCTTCGAGAACACCTTTTTCCCCTGATAACCGGGAAAACAGTGCCTCTACATCTGGCATTGGTTCAGCATCAAACACGGTTATCTTATTGATGCGACGGAAATCGACGCAAAACCGTTACCTTCCCATCTTTCTTCTTTCGAGGACGATAGGAGAGGAGTATGGGGACGAGGGATGGCTCTATCACGCCCATCTTCAACATTTGTTGGACCTCCTCTTGAATCGTCTCACGTTGGGAGTAGGGCAGTGGATACTGCTTAGCCCTAATAGGGGTGTCGGGAGGTGAGATTGAGCGTGCATGTCTCGAGTTCGTACAGGCAGGCAAGTCAGTGAGAACATCCTAAACCCTCGAGTCATTCACGAATGGCCTCTTTCAGTGAGGAGTTATCAGCGGCCAGCACAACATCCTCCGGACCTTCAGTTGCCTCCAGGGGCATGAGTGGAATGTCGCGTTCCACTGTCCTCGTTCCTTCCCAGACCTCTGGGTCTTCAATCACAGCCAGAGCCACAGTCCCTCGAGGAGTGCGCTCAATGTATTCTTTCAACAGATTGGCGTGGTACAGCTTTTCTTTCTCGCCAATCTGAACGCAATAATCTGCGATGCCCACACGACGCAGAACAGTGTAATGGACCCTGCCATTCAAGTTCCAGTTTGTTCTGTTTGGTGGGGCGAAGGAGAAGTACTTTGCTTCCCTCAGCGAACTGTCCTTTGCTTTGCTTTGGCATCAAAAATAACCCTTGTACCGCCTTGAGGCCCTTTCGAGGTTTTGCTGAGCAATGGTACAGGACTCTGCGATTCTGTTTCGCAGTTCTACCACGTATTCAGCAGCAGTCTGAATTTCTGGCCTCTCAGGGTGGAGCCAGTGTTCTCTGAGGATCTGCATGGGACCCCCGTACTGTCCTCCATAGAGCAGCTCGAAAGGCGAGTAGCCAGTGCTCTCCTGGGGAACTTCTCTGTAGGCAAATAACAGAGCGGGGAATCCAGCGGTCCCAGGCTCGAGGTTTCTCGTACGATAGTCTCCGCAGCATTGCCTTCAAAGTAGCGTTTAAAACGCTCCACCAACCCGTTGCACTGAGCGTGGTAGGGGGTTTGTGGTCAAGCCCCGCACAGACAGAAGGCGATAGACTTCCTGCATGACACTGCCTGTGAACTGAGAACCACGATCAGTCAAAACCTCAGCAGGAACACCTGTTCGTGTCCACATGGTGAACAACGCCTCAGCCACAGTTTCAGCCGAAAACGTGTTTGAGAGCGACAGCTTCTGGGTACCTTGTCGCATAGTCGACCATTGTTAAAATGTACCTGTTGCCAGACTCAGATGAAGGGGATATAGGTCCTACAATGTCGACAGCTACACGACTGAAGGGCTCTGAAATGAGGGGCATCTTGACGAGTGGCACTTTCGGGACTCGACCCTTAGCTACCGTCTTCTGGCATCTGTCACAAGAACGGACGAAACGCCGAATGTCAGCACACATGCCAGGCCAGTAGAAATGTGGGAAAACTCTTCCCTGCGTGCGCTTAACCCCAAGATGACCCGACATGGGGGCTTCATGGGCAAGAAGCAACACTGTGGAACGCAGTTCCTTAGGAACACAGATTTGGGTTGCTTCCCCCCGATGGTCCTTGAAACGCCGCATCAGTATTCCCTGCTTCCTGAAGTACATGACCTCTCCAGATCGTGTCTTTTTGACGGCTTTAGACACAGCCAAGCTCCCGAGCCTGACACAGGTCAGGATCGCTATCCTGCTGATGCTCTAGGTCCTGTCTAGACACATGGATCTGGAAGTCCTTGACAGGCAAGGGGAGATAACCCTTTAGCCCTGGCAGCTGCTTGGGCCCGCGTCTCAACAGCACCCACAAGACTGGCGTCTGAGTAAACGGGCACGGGCACTGAAGTGCCATTCTCGCGCCAGGCAGTATTGCCAATAAGGGACCTCTTCCACAGGAGCCTCCATTACAGCCACGTCTAGCCTGCCTTCCACGAAAGGAGACTGGAAATCTACTCTGGCGATGGGTAGGACGGAGGTGCATCTCGATTCGGCCAGCACCACAACGGACAGTCGCTCCAGTGAAAGAATCTGGACTGACCAGATGGCGTGCAACGACAACCATGTGAGCTCCGGTGTCTCGCAAAGCCGGGACTGAAACCCCGTTGACGAAAGCCTCACATCGTGGCGAGTACTGCTTTGCAGCACAGTTAACGCAAAGAGATGGAGGTGGGAAATGGGAACCCTGCTGCCTAAAGCTCGGCTGTGCCACAAGGGAAACCATCTTCCGCTGGCGGCATTCTTTGGCCACATGTCCAAGTTTCCCGCAGAGGAAACAGGTAACTCCTCTGGTTCTCTCGACACCCCTTGAGCTGTCGCTAAGAGCGGAACTACTTTGTCCAAGAGATGCGGCCTTTTGCTCCGCATGAGGTTTGGCACCAAGACCATGATCTCTGGATTTCCTGGAGGCTCGTGCCTCACTCTCAGCCATCCGTCCCGCTCTCCTGGCACCGACAACCTTCGAGGTAATGCGTGCTACCTCCTCCACCCTATCTGGTTCCTCACGCTTAACCTCACTGACGAGGTCAGGGTTAAGGGTAGCTAGGAACTGTTCCTGAAGGAACAAGTCCCTTAAGTCCTCGGCACTGTCGTAATCGCGACCGGCAGCTGTGCACCCAGCGAGACAGACAGACCTTAAGCCTTTCTAGAAATTGGATAAAGTCTCTTCTGCAAGCTTCCGCATCGATCGGAAACGGCTTGCAGTACGCATGGGCATCTAGCCGAAACTCGCGGAGTAAGTAAGCTGCTTTCAATGACTCGTAGTCATGAAGTCGCTCCGGAGGCAATCGCAGACAAGCGTCCCTAGCTCGACCTTGTAACAAGGTTACCAAGCGAGCCGCCCATGAACTTGGCTTCCACTTATTGAGAAGCGCTACCCTCTCTAAATGGGTCAGGAAGTCGTCGAAGTCGTCCTTCCCGTCAAATGGAGCAAGGGGAAAACGGTTGGCTTATTTGAGCCTCGACCTCTTCTTGCTTTAATTCCATCTTCCTTTCAAACCGCTGCCTATCCTCCTCATCCCTCTCTCCCTATACCGTCTTTCCTCTTCCCTATATTCATCCTCCCTGTGATCCCTCCAGCGCCTGTAAACGGCGCTCTTCCTCCCTATTTGCGCGCTCTTCCTCCTTAGCAGCAGCATCGACCACAAACCGTGCAAGGGCCTCACCAGTCAAACCCATGTCAGCACCCATGGCTTTGAATTTTGTGTAAGGATCCTGGTGAGATAGAGGAACAGTGTCCCCTTTCCTTCCATCATCAGATAGACTACCTGGGTCATCCTCTTTCAGTTGACCCCGTATCCATCCAGACAAACCTGACTTATCTATCTGAGAAGGAGTAGAGGTACTCGACTTATCCATCTGGGACTTTGACCCGGGAGTGACGGCCGCAGCCGTTTGTCGCCCGAGTGGGCATTTTTTTTCCCCTTTTTTTCTGTTTTTTTTTTCCTCGCAGAATGCGAGAAAGGCAAACCAAACTCGGCAAAAATCAACAGCCGAAATCAAGTGCCTGAACAACAGCTAACTTTTTGAACAGGTAAGGTGTCTATCTTAACCTCACCCAAACATTCTTCCAGTGACACAGCATAATTTTAATCAGATATCATATGTACACAGGTAACAGACAAAACGATTACACCCACCCCCCTCCCACTCTAACCTAACGTACCCCGCATCTCCACCAAATTGTCACGCTCTATAAGAGAGCGGACTAGAAACCCCCACCCAGCCCAGCACTAACACCCAGACAACACAAACACAGACTACAACAATCCGGGGTTCACATACATTTGTTTAATCACACAGCCTAGCTTGCCCACAAACAATAACCACAACCCCAGCTGCAACAACACTTAAATAGCAATGGATAAATATAACACACACACAAAAAAAACAACCCACACACACAACAAAAACAGAGCTTTAAGATAAGGAAACAAGCACAACGTTAATGCTGTCGTGACGACGACGACGAACAGTAAGTGACGACGACGAAGAACAGCGACGACGAACACGAAGAACGGCGACGACGAACACGAACGAACACGAAGAACAGTGACGACGAAGACGAAGAGCAGAACACCCAGACAGCTGAGCGCCAGGCCAGAGAACGCTGGCGACGGAAGCCAGCGGCAGGCGGCAGCAGCCAACGGAGGCCTGGACCAAGGAAGTCAAAGGCAGGCAGAGGGGTTCCCGGGGAGACAGTGGAGGGTCAGTGGAAGAGTAGGGAAGTCCGTGGATAAACACGAAAGTGGGAATGCTGAAACCACTGTATATAGCCTATTATCCACTGGTAGGATTCACTTTTGGACAACCCCAATTAAACAACTTAAATGTACCCAGCCCAGAATTCGTAAAGAAAACAAATCTTACAAAATTTCAGTTTAACCCCTCCCTGATCAACACATGGGCTACAGAATAGATCAATTTTACTCAGCTGCGCTATTTCGGAAGTTTAAAAGGCTGACAACAACCACACCCAAGAGCAAGGATAACGGAAAAGGATAAGGGGGGTAGTTTGGAATATTCTAGCTTATGTATCATATATAATACAGTGACACACATACACACACATTAATAGAACTAACAACTGAAGGGGTTCACAAGGAAAACTTAAATCTAGATTTTACGGTTGAACCCTTTAATACACGTAACAAATATTTTATCACATTCTTATAAAATTTATGTCTAAAAATGCATACGCATCCTACAAATGCACATAAAAGAGCAAAGTATTATATTTACTTAAATATTCACTCTCTCTCTCTCTCTCATTCACGGACATGAACACAAGACAAACAGACAGAACACAGGTTAGGACTGTCTTTACAGTCTCCTCTTACCTTCCAGAAGAGGTACCACTACCCCAAAGCTGGAAGTTCACACAGAGCACACAGAGACCACGACCACTCGGAGGAAACTGATCCCCACTACAAGCGTCCAGACGGGCAAACAGCCCTGAAGAGAGCCAAAGACTGGCACGGCTGCCTCCTCTGACAGTCCGCGGGCGAAAAGCCCAGAATCTTGTCATTTGTTGACAAGGAAGAGGCTGATCTCAGTTCAGTGACAGCCTGAACTGAGACCGAGACAGACTGAAAATCTCGTGCAAACCGCACAACCCACACTGCTCTCTAGCTAGATGGGGTGGGTGAATGAGGGGGTTTAGCACTCGTATCTGATTTTGTCATGAGATGTGACATTCACACATTTTTAAACCTGCTAACTAAGCTACATGTTGCTACATCAGTTATACTCTGCTAAAAAAAAAAAATTTTAAAAAAAAAGGAGAGAGAAAGAGAGAATGTTCATTATTTTCCCCAAAAAGCTGTATTTCTTTCATTGTCAAAAATTGTTAAAAATGCAAGTGGAATTACAGAGCATTTTGTTACAAGTATCAATCATAGCTGTCAGCTGAGAATTTCGACTGTCCACCTCTTCATACTTATCTAGCACAATACAAGAACAACCCTGATAATAGTGATATGAAACAAAGAACTGGCATACATCATTCATGAAGCAGTATTTGAAAGCACTGTCATTTCTGTATGGAGTATATGATAAACTTGATGTCATTCTCTTCCTTTATACAAAACAAATTGTATAAACATGTGATGCATTGCTAATGCAAAAAAACAAAAAAAGACTTTCATCTGCTTCACCACTCAGAATGAAGAGGGCACATTTCACTGTTCCTGTTCTGTTTTTAATGTACTTGCTTCCTACGTATACTTCAGTAACACCCATCAAAATAAGACGTTGAAACTTCGAAGATGTCTTCCATGAAATACGTACAGGATTTATATATTTCTATCAACTATCGAGCTTCTTATGCTGAAAAATAAAATTATTGCTTACACACCTTGAAAATGAACAGTTTTCAGCCAGACAGAAATTGACCTGAGAAATCTGATGCTAACATATGGTGTACAGCTTGCAGCAAAACACACACACACACACACACACACATATAAATAGATCTTCCTGGTTTTGTTTTTTTAATTAATAACGATACAAAAAACACAGGCAACAAAATCTAACTTTGCAATAGATCTTCCTTGTTTTGTTTAGTTTTTACATTAATAACCACACACACAAAAAACATGCAACAAACTCAGTGTGAGATGATCCTACACCTGACAGTAAAAAACAAGAAAAAACCCCTAAGCAAACTATGAGTATGACTCATGCCGCAAGTACACATACACCAATATTCTCATGAAGAAAAAAAAAATTCTGCAGTATCATTATATACAGCAATGGCGAGATCAGAAGAACAAGAACACAGACTGCTGAAACTTGGGCAACATTCTCAACAGAATGGTGTTCCAACGTCAGCCCACGACAGGGTATCCATCACTTTTAAACCACCAAAAGCTGTCAAAATTAGAAATCTCTCATCAACACTTAATTGCACTCAACAGTTCAGTTAATCAAGATTCTTATCAAGGAGGTTCTCCAAGACAAACACTGAAATGTATAGCTGTTGCAGGCACCTACTGTAGGATAATGCCATGTACCAGTTTCTGTTTCGAGATGTGAAGAGAATACAGAATACTTTATTATCTCCACCAAAGACTGAAAGATAAATTAAACGCATAAACAATATTTGAAAATCACAGTCTTGCACTGTATTACACAGAAGACATATAAAAAAAAAATAAATAAATAAAAGCATGAACGAAAAGTTATTCCCACATACCATATTTGAATAATCACAGTCACATACAGTTATAGAAATGATAAAAGCTTGAATGTTGACTTTAATTGTTTAACTCTCTCCATACGAACGGCGAAAGAGACGACGTTAGCAGCTTTTCACGCCAATTACCATCATCAAAATATTGTAAGCGGAAGGCTCTTATACTGAAGAGGTGAATGTTGACAAAGAATACCACAAAGGTTGGGTCATTCAGACACCCACTGGACATCCGAGAGATCTGTGCAGAGGAGAAGAGAGGCCTGGCCGTACTGAGTGAGTTAAAGTAAAAGTCCCACATACAATAATCAAATGACAGTCACACAATTGCAATAATCACAGTGGGCATACAAAATACTGACGCTAACTTTGAGGAAACCACCACACATACACTTGTCTCAGCCATACAGCCATGCACATGCAAAATTCACAGCCAAAGGCATAAAACATTATAGTTTTATAAATACTACATGTGTATAATTCAACACGGACATTATGTGTTGTTGTTGTTTTTTTAAGTGTGTGGACTGATCCATACATGCTACACCGTATCTGCTGTTTATAATAATCATCATCATCATCATCATCATCATCATCATAGTACTCATAATCACAGTAATCATAATCATAACAACAACATATGTATAATTATTATAGTTATAATTCCTTAACAGCCATAATACAATAGCAATAATAATGACAATGATAACAATCAACATAATTATAATGATTACATAATTATATTAATAATAACAGTAATAACAAAAAGTCAGCAGATCCTGACCTCCGCATTAACCCCCATGCACTGATCCACACTTCATGCACCCAATCATCACACGGTTTGGCACGCAGCGTATATAACAGCCTACCTCCCTTTCTTTTTCATCATTAAATTCAAATATGTCATCCAAGCTGCTGCAAAGTGAAAGTAAAACTGTAAGATGCATTAAAAAAAAACAAAAAAAAAACAAAAAAAAACGTAAGCCTCTTCGTCTCTCTCCTCCCCCTCCAAAACAGGCTCTGTACAAGTCACCACCTTGCCTTCCGACCTCAAAGGAACCGTCTGCTCTTTTGCGACAAGCCCGTAACCAGTGATCTTTCGTTCTCCCATTTCCCCCCCCGACAGGTCCTTTGAACCGTCCGCTCCTTCATCCCCCAGCTCCCCAAAGCAGTTCCTCTGATGACCGGGTGCTATCGCTTTCCTGACTGCCAAACTTTTTAATTCTCTATCGACCTAACAGCTCCTACACTTCGGCACTGATCGATACCACTGTACTGTGGCACCAGAAGGCAATGGGGGGGTGCGGGGGGGGGGAAGGGGGGGGGGGGGGGGGGCGAGCTTCCGTGTTTTGTTGGGCATCAGCTGTCCCAACAGAATTTTTTTTAAATGTGAAATATGTAATCACTGATGCATGCATCGTAGGTGTTTGCTGGACACAGCATGCAGTCCCCACTCGTGCCTGAGGACATTTGAGTTGGAACCTATTCTGTGGTCAGTGTGGACAGATGTTCTCGCCAGACAACCAGTGGACAGATGTTCTCACAGGACAACCAACACCGCAACAGTCAGATCTCACAGGACAACCAGCGGTCAGATCTCACAGGACAACCAGTGGTCAGATCTTCTCACAGGACAACCAGTGGACAGATGTTCTCACAGGACAACCAGTGGACAGATGTTCTCACAGGACAACCAACAGTCAGATCTTCTCACAGGACAACCAGTGGTTAGATCTTCTCACAGGACAACCAGTGGTCAGATGTTCTCACAGGACAACCAGTGGTTAGATCTTCTCACAGGACAACCAGTGGACAGATGTTCTCACAGGACAACCAGTGGACAGATGTTCTCACAGGACAACCAGCAGTGAGATGTTCTTGCAGGACAACCAGCAGTGAGATATTCTTGCAGGACAACCATTAATTTCAGCTGTGTTATGGACACTGACTCTGAATTTCAGATTGTAGTTACCAGCACAGCTCAGAGGTTACTAACCATTGTTTAACCAGGCACTTCTGATGATATCAAACCAAAAACAAAAGAACTTTACCAACTTTTATAACAGAATTCAAATAATAATAATTGTTAAAATCAATTGCTAGTCTCCCTTCCACAAAAGTGTATAAAAAACACTGTTAAATTAAAAAAAAATTCAAAAGGGTGTGTGTGTGTGGGGGGGGGGGGCAGTTGGAAGGGGGGGACTTAATTATCTAATATTACAGTGGACTGCAAAGACATATAACTCAGGACTACTACAATTACTACTGCTGCTACTGACTACTACTACTACTACGGCTACTACTACACACACACACACACAATTCTTCCCACTTTTTTCTCCCAGATCTTCCACATTTCCGAAAAGGAAATAGTTGACTAATTTTCCCAAGTGCTGTTGTACGTGTTTTTAACCAATTGACATGAATCAAGCTTTCCCCAATCGAATATGAAAAAAAAAAAAAGCAAAATGTCACAAGTTCTTTTGTTAGATAATGCCACAAAAAAAACAAAAAAAAACAACAACAAAAAAGCATTACGCACAGAATACCACTACGTAAATTTTACATTTTGCATTCCTGCCTCAGTTAAAAGTCCACTGAACTTCAAGCAGAAGGTAATAAATTATATGCACACCGACTCGTCCAAGGTTCAAACCCTGGATCTTTCAAATCCTTAGTGCATGCTATACATGTACAGTCCTGAACAATGTAGTTCTATTCAAAGACTGAACGGAGTACACAAAAAAACAACAACACTGATTGTGATGGAAAAGAATGTAAAGAAATGTTTCTCAAAGTGTAGGCACCAGCCACCTTGTGTTGTTCTGCACCAGTGCTAGCACTTCCTAGCTCTATACAAACAGCAATTCTATTCTGACAATCAAAAAAAACAAAACATAACTTACGTAGTATTCTTCTTCTTCTGCGTTTGTGGGCTGCAACTCCCACGTTCACTCGTGTGTACACAAGTGGGCTTTTACGTGTATGACCGTTTTTACTCTGCCGTGTAGGCAGCCATACTCTGTTTTCGGGAGTGTGCATGCTGGGTATGTTCTTGTTTCCATAACCCACCAAACGCTGACATGGATTACAGGATCTTTAACGTGCATATTTGATCTTCTGCTTGCATATACACACGAAGGGGGTTCTGGCACTAGTAGGTCTGCACATATGTTGACCTCGGAGATCAGAAAAATCTCCACCCTTTAATCACCAGGCGCTGTCACCGAGATTCGAACCCAGGACCCTCAGACTGAAAGTCCAACGCTTTAACCACTCGGCTATTGTGCCCGTCACTTACATAGTATGAACTATAACATTTACACAAGCAGAGTTCAATCTCTATACACAAAAAAAAAGGAAAAATAAAAAATAAATCAGAAACCAGAAGAAGACAAGAATTGCATAAGAAAAATCATCACTCCACTGTAGTTCACATTAAAAGTGGGGAAAAAAAAGGAAAACGCTACTTTATCATGCATTTTGCATGCATATCCCCCCCCCCCCCGGCCCCCCCAATCACACACACACATATGCAGACTGACCCCCACACACCCCCCCAATCCCCCAACGCCCCTTTTCCTCCGACTCTCAGTCAAGAAATCAAGAATGCAGTTCAGCATGAACAAGACAGGTGGAGGGTTGGAAGACCAGGGGAGTGTTTATAATAATAATAATAATAATGTACATTTATATAGTGCCCTTTCTCACTAAGAGCTCAGGGCGCTTTACATGAAAGAAAAATATTACAAGTAACATAAAACATTCATGACCACCCTTTCTCAAAAAACCCTCCCCCCACTCACACTCTCCCTTTCCCACTCTACATACATCCAAAGTGAGCTGACATGGGTGGTGTTGGAGAGCAAGAAAGCTGAGAGTACTTATAGATAGGTTTTTAAAAAGATGAGTCTTTAGTGATGAGCGAAAAGCAGAAATAGAATCAGATGCACGGATATGATGAGGAAGGTTGTTCCAGTTGTGAGGAGCAGCAAAGAAGAAAGAACATTCACCATAGGTTCTTGCATAGAGGGGGGTAAGCACATGAATGGGTGAAGAAAAGCAGTTCAATACAAATCCTCTATAGTCTTAGTTAAACATGTAAATGCTCTCTCTTAAAATAAGTCCCCCTCTAAAATTTATTCAGTGTGTGTGTGTGTGTGTGTGGTGTGTGTGCCTGCACGATCAATTCAAGCCTTTCATTTCCAAACACGGATACATCTGCATTGTAGGGGTAGCTCTACATTATCAACAGTCCAGCTGGTTATGCATATATATATATATAACATATACATGTTTACGTCCTTGCAAAATAATGGTGACTGCCTTGATACGTGTTTGAAGCAAGTTTCCGCTCAATTTTGATGCAGTTTTTTGTTGTTGTTGCTGTTTCTTCATTTTGTAAAGTGATCAGTTGTTAAGCAAGTCAACATGGGTGCCAGGATATACAGCAAAGAAGAGATGGTTTGAATTTTGATTTGTTTGATGCTACACACAACATCAACAATAACACTAACAGCTATGAAAACATAACAGAAAACCAAAGTAATGTTTTTGTAGATCAAATGAACAGAATTCGGATATCCTGATGATGATTACAAAATTTATACAAAATACATCGACAATATGACAGTGGAGGAAAATAACATGACTGCATTTGGTAGTTGTGATGTCTAATATATTTGCAAATATTTAAGCACCATTTCCACCCATGAAATACACAGACATGAATTTTCTGCTCTTTTCTTTTTTCCCTTTTTTTTCTTCTTTTTAAAAAATATTTTGTTTTTTTTGTTGTTGATTGGTTTGTTTGTTTTCTAAAAAATGCAATCATCGTCCCCTGGTTGGGAGTTAACTCATCCTGTCAACACTGAACATATGATAAATATGTTCTCTATTCATCTTCCTTCAAAAAAAACCCATACAGCCTTACATAGTTTTATGCATTAAGTGATTTTTTTTGTTACTTATAGGTTGGTGATGTTTTAGTAAAAATGACAAATACTTCCAGAAGTCAATGGGTTATATCATATCATATCATATCATATCATATCAAGGCGTGCAGGCCTGACGAGGCCTTTTGCCCGCTTGATGTGGGGAAGAAAAAGAGAGTCCCCACATATGTCTGATGCATTTTTCAACATTGAGTGCGCAATGCTTGAAAAATCAATAAATATGTAAATGAGTTTTGTAATTTAAATTTTTCAAATGAATATCAAGATAATTTTTAAATGTATTCACTGTTCCTGCGGAAACAACATCTTGTGACAAATTGTTCCAAACATTTGTTACTCTGTTAGTAAAGAAATGTGCAAATCTGGAAGTTTTAACTGAAACTTTTAATAGTTTGTATGAATGGCCTCTTGTGGTACTGTTCTCATTCAATGTAAACAAAGAGTTTATGGTTCTGCTGTCATATAATCCATGTGTCATTTTATACATCTCTATTAAATCACCACGCAGTCTTCTATATTCTAAACTAGGTAACTTAAGTGCTTGCAACCTACTTTCATAGTCCATATCAGCAAAGCCAATGATTCTTTTAGTGAATCTTCGTTGAACATTTTCAATACTGTCTGTATGTTTCACTAAACCCGTATTCCAAACAACATTCCCATATTCTAAGACTGGCCTGACTAATGACTTAAATAATGGCACCATTATGTCTTTACTTTTACACTGTATGTTTCCAACTAGCATTCCGGTCAATCTATTGGCTTTTTTAATGGTTTCATTAATATGAACATCAAAAGAGAGACCAGAGTCAACAATGACTCCAAGATCTCTCTCCGATGAAGTCTCCTGCAAGTCCGTACCATTCATATAATACTTATAATGTGGATTATTTCTGCCTACGTGTAAAACTTTACATTTATTGTTATTAAATTTAATTTGCCATCTATCAGTCCAGTGTACTAAATTATCAATACTAACTTGTAATTTCAATCTACCGACATCAGAATCTACTTCCTCATAGATCTTTGTATCGTCTGCAAAGATTTTCACAAAACAGTCTAGTATGTCAGGCATGTCATTTATATAATATACAAAGAGTGTGGGCCCCAAGACACTGCCTTGGGGAACACCACTACTCACCTTAACAGGACACGATGACTCAGTCCCTACTGATACGTACTGTGTTCTCTCATCTAAGAAATCTTTTATCCATTCCAACAATTTACCAGAAATACCGTACCCTTGCAATTTAGCAATTAACCTATTATGTGGAACTTTATCGAACGCCTTCTGTAAGTCCAGATAAATTACATCCATTGGTTTATTGTTTTCAAGTGACTGCATCCAGTCATGTACAGTATTCAACAACTGAGTCACACAGGATCTACCACTGGTAAAGCCAAACTGATAATCAGACAGTAAGTTGTTATCAATCAAATGTTTATTCAAAGTATCACGTATGAAACCTTCAAAAACTTTACATACAACCGATGTCAAACTTACTGGTCGATAGTTTCCAGGGTCTTGTTTGTTACCTTTCTTAAATATTGGTTTTACTTGTGCTACTTTCCATGCCTGTGGGATCTTACCATATGATACAGTCTTAACAAACAGAATCTTTAAGGGAATAGCTAAACTATTATGTAATTCTTTTAGCAAATAAGGGTGCATTCCATCAGGACCAGTGGATTTATTTACCTTTAACTGTGAAAGTTTGTCACTAATAATCTTTTCTGAAACTTCAACATAATCTGTTGAAGCCTTGCATTCTGACTCAAAAGAAGGAACATTGGTGACATCTTCCACTGTGAAAACACTAGAGAAAAACAAATTTAGGACCTCAGCCTTTTCTTTGTCATTGTTAGTTAAAGTTCCACCAGGTGTGCTTAAGTTCGGAATAATCTCCTTTGGTTTAGTTTGTGATGCAATATAATTAAACAGTCTCTTTGGGTCACTTTTAATGTTCTTTGCAATAGACATCTCTTTTTCCTTGGTAGCTTTTCGTAATGCCCTCTTAACCTGATTTCGAGCACGTGCATAAGCATTATAATTTTCAGTCGTCCTATACTTCTTATACCATCTGAAGGTCCTTCTTTTCAATCGTATCTTTTCCTAAACAAAAAATGGGACAGTCTTTTTGTAACTTTTGTTTCCAGTCCAAAACTCTTTAAATGGCACATACTTATCTTGTAATTCCTTCAATTTATCAGAAATGCAAGACCAACACTCATCCACAGATTTGAGTTCCAAAGTCTCTTTCCAATTAATGTCATCCAATGCATGCCTCATTGTCTCATAATCACCTCTATCATAAAAATAGCGTCTGCCTTTCGACTTACCAGGTAGTAGAATACCAGTATCAACTTCAAAAATAATGCTAGAGTGGTGACTTTTACCTATAGGGGGATAATATAAAACATTATAAACTAAGTCATCTCTGTTTGCTAAAACTAAATCCAAAATATTTGCTGTTTGATTACCACGAAAATGTGTTGGTTCCGTAACAAACTGTACCACAAAATTATCTTGCAATACTTCCAGAAATTTTGAAGCAGGGTGGTCTATGTGTTTGGTACACACTTCTTGTTCCCAATCAATATCTGGATAATTAAAATCACCCATCAACACTTTCTTACCTGTGCCTTCAAAAAACAGTGATACACATTTAATTAATTTCTTATTTTCTTCTAATGAACTACTGGGAGATCTATATGCAACTCCAACTTTTAATTCCTCATTATCAAGTGCAATGGAGCAGAAGACAGAGGGACTGAAGACTTCTTCCAGCTGTGTACTACGTACCACATTCAGATTCGACTTTGCAAACAAGCCTACCCCCCTCCCAGCCTCATTAGTATATAAAACATATCCATCAATTACAGGTTCCCATCCACAGTCAGGTCTCAGGGTCTTTGGCTTCAGTTCAGTAACTGCAATAATGTCAGGATTTAAATCCCAAGCCAAGGCATTCAGTTCTTGTTTTTTGTTTCCAATACTATCAGCGTTTAATAGTAAAAACTTCAGACCTTCAGGACTGTAACTCTCACCCCTTACATTACCATTACTCTTGTTGTTTGTATCTTTCAAATCTTTTTTATTTGCACTATTTACATTATTTACAGCATTTCTTTTGATATTCTTGAGTCAGTGCTCTGAGCTTGGTACCCCAGTGTTACCAGCTCTGTCCTTTTCATCCTGTCCGGGTTTGGGTCTGGGAATGATTTTACCATTTCTGATGATGACATCCAGTCCTTCCTCGTCCCTCTGTCTTTTCATCTCCATGTACAGTTTCTTGTCACCTTCTCTTTGTTTTTTGGTCTTATCTGGTACAATAACCATTTTGCGGAAAGACTGTTTCTCGTTATTTCTGAGGTGTTTTGATTTATTAAGGACCATCTCTTTGAAACTAACATCAGGGAAAATTATTTTGATTGGTCTGGGCTTCCTGGCAGAATTTTTCTCAGGCTTTCTTCCCAGACGCATGACCTTAAATTCTGCTAGTTTTGGTGCCACATCTGGACAAATCTCTTGGCACACTTCCTTCATAAGTGCCCCATCCGTTTCCCTTTCTTTTTCCCCTGTGAAATCATTTTCATCAACATTGAAAATGACCAAATTGTTCTTTCGCATGTCCCTTTCTTTCTCCTCTTCAAAATATTCTTGAATCTGAGCCTTAATTTGCTCATTGATGCTTCCTCCTGTACTCTGCAACATGCTCAGAATCATCTGATTCTGTGTCTGCAGAGTTTCAACAATTTTTATTAGTGTTGTGACCTTGGCTTCGGTTTGAGCCAGTTTATCACTGGGATCTGATCCCTGTGTCATTTCTTCCATACATTTGGGACAGTACCATTTTATGGCACTGTTTTTAGTCCTCTGGAGGTGTTCAAAATCTGCATGTTCGACTTTGGCACAATTAGTGTGACACCAGGCTTTGCAGCGGTCACAACTTATCCACTTTTTGCAGCCTTTCAAGGAACTGCAAATAGAACAGGGAGTTTTATCTGCATCATCAGTAAGGAGCAGAATTGGAGACGCGGTTCCGGTCTTTTTTCCCTTTTCTCCACTGGTAGAGTTTCCCCCTCCCCCGGCCCCCCCCACTCGCATTGCTTACCGATCCAGTTCTGGTATTCACCATTGCAATATTTTCGTATTGCACCAAAAGTGTGAAACGGGAAAAGGAGGGAAAACCTTACCTTGTAGTAGTGCAGCAAGTAAATCGTGCAGCAAGTAAAAACGTGCAGTGACAGTTGTGAGAGCTCGATCGAGTTAGTACGAACTTTCAAAATCGAAAATGATTTTTGAATCTGGTGAGTTGGGATTGACGAATCAATTCCGAGCTTCCTTCAGGAGCAGTGAGATTATCGCCAAGAAATAAGGCGACGTTTTTGAAGCTGATGTTCCAACCTCCTATTTTAAGACCCGTTTGTAATGGTTTTTGATCAAAGCTTCCAATTTGGTGGATTTTCTTGGTCAAAAACAGCAGAGGCCAAAATCAAGCAGCCATCTTCGAGCATGCGCACTCTTTCTCCATTTTTTAATTACAGAAAAAAAATAATCTACATATCATGGGAGGGAGGTGTGTGTGTGTGTGTTGGGGGGGTGGGGGTGGGGGTGAGGGGGGGGGCATACAAGAATATGCACTATACCAATTAGTCTTAATAAATAAATAAACATGTATGGGAGGGAGGGGTGTGTGTGTGTGGGGGGGGGGGGGGGGGGGCATACAAGAATATGCGCTATACCAATTAGTCTTAATAAATAAATAAACATGCATCTGTTCAAACAATGTGCTAAAAAAAACAAAAAAACATTTAATTTCATTTTCATTGTAAATTTGCTAAAACATTTGCAGAGTATGCTAAATCTGCTTCCTTTTTTTTTTTTTTTTTTTTTTTTTTAAAGCTGGTGGGGAGGGATGTGTGGGGTGAGAGGACAGATGCATGACTAACGCAAAACCCAAGGCGGAACATTTTATGATGTCAGGCACTAGTTGAGAATTTGACTGACCATGTTATGTTATCAATGTAAGGATAACCTCAAAGCATATCTTGTGTAGCTGAACTTAAATCATCAAAGATAATTGAGCCTATTCTTTAAAATTCCCATGTATATCACTATATGATTCTATCAATTTTACAATAATGCTAATATGAGCAAAACAGAGCTAGTTGATTATAGAGATCATATTAAAAAAATTAAATTAAATTTAAAAAAAACAAAAAACCCCGAACCTTTTCAAACAACTTATACATCATTTCATGTTCAATTCTTTCTTTATTCAGGCCTTAATATAAAATTTTCAAAAATGAAAGTGGAAAAATGGGCAAACTGAAAACCAATGAATAAAAACAATACACTGGAACAGCAACAATGACTGCAACTAATAAAACAACTAATAAAAACACTTAACTTATCCCAATAAAACCTTTTACTAAACAAAAGTATTTCTACTGTTTGTTAAAAAAAAAAAAAAAATCTTACACTAGTATAATTCTGAAACATGGAATATCTTCTCTGTATATTTAAAGTTAACTTTTTTTTTTAAATGTAATAATGGATGATTCACATGCTTACAGACTCAGAACATTATTGTACTGCTATTTTAATCATGATTATGTAAGCCTTTATTTCCATAAAATCACTGACTTTAAAAATCAAGACCAAACATTCTGGAAAAATTACAAAACGCTGAATTCAAAATGCAATCTTTCCATTGCATCAGTGTCATATTCTTGGATGCCAGTAATATAAAGAGATAGACTTCTGTAGTTATAACAGTAGGCTATTTCATAACACTAATCACATCACTACATGGGTTTTATGGGATACTATATCCACTCAATATTTCATACTTTCAGTTTCATTCAAACAAGACTGTTGTTTCTAAAATGCTTAACGATAATGATGACTAATACCCCCCAAAAAAAATCATATAAAGATGCACGCAAACATATTTCAAAGGAAAAGCATAAATACAAAAAGCATCTTGTCAGTAACAATTCAAAATATCGCCTAAGTTCCTACACGGCATGTTCCCATCCACACGCAGCGGCACACGTCAAACGGTAGCTTCAGCGGTAACTCTTTATCTTTTAAATAAGTCGAACAAGTAGACCCGACGTTGATCAATCGACTTTGTACTCTGAGGTCAATGGAGTATAAGAGGACCAACAAATTTCCGTTGTTTACGTCGTTATAAAACGCTTTGAAAAGTTTAAAAAGGCAAGAAACACATCAAAGTTCTTCACTGGTGCCAGAGAGTCTGGGGAAGCTCAGTTTCTACGCCGATTCGTCACCATGCATTTTGAAACAGTTTACTTCAAAAAGTACACCTTCTCCAAGCGTCATTATCATACACACCACAATAATATCATTTCCCAAAACTGTGCTAGCAACAAACTTACCGTTATCTGCTTTGTTGTTGCAATTACATGGCAATTACCACAAGCGTGCGATCCCCGAAGACGAGCAAATCAAAATAAACCTGTGCGCATGTCTCTAAGTATAAATTTCCGGTCCATCCCAAGTAGCCTCCCCTGTCGTGGACTAGGTTGACCCGTTTTGACTGACCTAAATCCTCACCTCAGCAACCGATAGTCTTTTTGCAGCCAGTGGTGTCCAAATAAACAAAATGCACAAGCGCCGGTTTGGTCAAAATACAGCTCAAAAGTCCGACCGGAACAGCATGCACCAGCTAAGTACAGTCTGGCGACGGTTGTTTACGTGCTAGCGGCGTCAAAGTAGGTTAGTAGGGTACCACAATCGATCGCGACCAAAACCCAAGTAAATTACGTACCGACTTTGTCCGGCTAAGGTCAAGGCTAAAATTAGAATCAGTCCAGGTCGGTACCAAAATCGATAGGTCTGACTACTAAAGGATGCCGGGGAAGAGTTGGGAATAGTAGTGATAGTCGGAGGAGACTGAAATTGCATCGTTGGAGCGGCGGCCTCTTTGGTAGCGACATGGTGATTTCACGGCCATGTCTTTTCGCGCTGTTGCATAGTCGATTCGGCTTGGAAAATAACACACTAAGTTCCAAAGCACGTGTACGACACAAAACAAACATGCTACACTTGGGGCTTGCTTGTTAAATAAAATTACGATACGCATGTTTTGAGATATATACATGTAGGTATAAGGTTATCGGGGGGGGGCGGGGGGGGGGGGGACTGTATCAGTGAGGCCTCAGTACATATGACTTGGGGAAAATGGAGTTCAGGAAGACGCCGATCGAGAGAGAGGGAGGGTGATAAGATAAGAATAACTTTATTATCTCCAACTGGAGAAATTTGGTCAGGTGCATTATCACAACATAGACAAGTAAACAACATGGGGACCATAACTATAAAAGCCAACAACAGCCCCAACAAATATTACGAAGATACAAATATAAAAAATATCACATACATCGTTTCATACATACATCCACACACTGCAGGTAATAACTAGTATTCTTAATGTAAAAACAGAAAGAATTAAGAAACATTATTTGAATATAATTATAAACATTGTGTGAGTTAGTGTGTGTTGAAGCCGGATAAAAGACACAAATACCAGTTCGTTATTGTATGTAAAAGACTGAAAGTTGCCTCCACCTGTCCACATATCGGCGGCCTACCCCCAAAACTGGACAGTATAATCAGCGATCAATTTAACTAGTCAGCGTGCAGGTACTCATGCAGCGGCACAAACTTGAACGGATATACACACGTCAAGTTAGACATATTTAATATGTAACCATTCATATGAACTTTTTTTTTTACTTTCCCGACGGTGTGTATTCAAGTGTCCACTACCACTCAGGCTGACCCATAGCCGTCCACTCTGTCGTCAGTCTCCCGGGCTGACAACTGACCTTCCCGGGCCACTATATAGTGCATCAGTGGTACCATTCCTCAGTCTCTCGTTAATTCAACCGCCGCTCCGAGTCAGTGAACCGGGTGTTCAAGTTATTTACTATGCACGGCTGACCGAACCAACACAACCGACTCTCCGAGGCTTTTTTTTGTCACAAAAACAAAAGTTTTGTTTTGTTTTTGGTGGGGTTTTTTGTGTTTTTGTTTGTTTGTTTGTTTTCTTCTTTTTTTTTGTACAGTTTTTGGACCTATACCCATCAGTGTAGGAATATAGGCGGCTACAGCGCGCTTGCAACTGTTCAGTAGCATTTCTACTGACCGGCCGTAAGTCATTGAAGTTTGAATATGTTTGTCTAGTAAT
>NC_134910.1:21717148-21735331 GCF_041734735.1 Babylonia areolata | reverse complement strand
TGTGTGTGTGTGTGTGTGTGTGTGTGTGTGTGTTCATGTTAAACTTTAGCATTGCCATTTTCTCTGGAAATACTTTGTCTGCCATTACCAAACTGGCTTAACTCACTCAGTACGGCCAGTCCTCTCTTCTCCTCTACACAGACCCCTCGGATGTCCAGTGGGTGTCTGAATGACCCAAACTTTAGCTTCCATCGTCAGAATTGTGGTATTCTTTGTCAGCATTCACCTCTTCAGTATAAGAGCCTTCCGCTTGCAATATTTTGATGATGGTAACTGGGGTGAAACGCTGTTAACGTCGTCTCTTTCGCCGTTCGTATGGAGAGAGTTAAACATAGTATTAAAAAAAAAAAAAAAAAAATCACAGTCATACCGATAACAGGTTGTAAGTCTCCCGGAATAAAGCCGCATTTCCGATTCATTAACGGTTTATTTCGTTGAGGTTTATTCCGAACATTCTAAAAACCGCTTTTCATGGAGTTTGGCCGACAAGGAAGAAGGTTGTGTTAGAAAACGACTTGACCTCGGGTTTCTTGTTCACAATCAAAAGGAAAGAAACACAAATTCTGGACAGAACACATACAGTGATACTAAGATAAGATAAGATAAGAATAACTTTATTATCTCCAACTGGAGAAATTTGGTCAGGTGCATTATCACAACATAGACAGGTAAACAACATGGGGACCATAATTGTAAAAGCCAACAACAGCCCCAACAAATATTACGAAGATACAAATGTAAAAAAAATATCACATACATCGTTTCATACATATATCCACACACTGCAGGTAATAACTAGTATTCTTAATGTAAAAACAGAAAGAATTAAGAAACATTATTTGAATATAATTATAAACATAGCCTACTATACTGCACATTGATTATAATAGACAGATAAGATAAGAATAAAGATGAATTGCGGAAAACCACAACCAGATAATCAGCACACACCCGCCACCCCCCCCCCTCCACCCCCCCCCCCCCCCCCCCCCCCCCCCACACACACACACACACACGCGGATAACTTGATTAAACAAGAGTAATAAACATATGTTCTCAAATAAAAGCATTTCACATATTCGCTTTTAAAAACATTGCAACGTGTTTACCGCATATGAATATTCTAAAGTGGACACTGGATTAACTCACTCAGTACGGCCAGTCCTCTTTTCTCCTCTACACAGACCCCTCGGATGTCCAGTGGGTGTCTGAATGACCCAACCTTTAGCTTCCGTCGTCAGAATTGTGGTATTCTTTGTCGACATTCACCTCTTCAGCATAAGAGCCTTCCGCTTGCAATATTTTGATGATGGTAATTGGGGTGAAACGCTGTTAACGTCGTCTCTTTCGCCGTTCATATGGAGAGAGTTAACTGGAATGAACATAAAAGAAAATTGAATCGATCGTTTCTTTCAGCCCCTTGTAGACTGGTTCGTGCAGATCTAGAGATCTACCGTGTGCTGCGATGGGCTTGAAGGAGACGGCAACGTCTCATTTACTGCCGAAATAAAATAACAGTCGAGACATAATAAAACACCCAATAAACGTGATATGAACGGTGTCATTGCGTCCACTACAATCACATCTATGTATCGCAGGAAGAAGAAAACGTCAGCATTGTTTAAAGTTTTCAATCTAGTCATTTGACGTCAGATGTGCCGCAGCCTTGGGGATCAGCCTGCTTGTATCGGAACTGAACATGCGTGGTTCGATCCCGCTCGCATGCCTTTTTTAAAGTATTTTTTTCTCACAAGTTTGTTCCATATATCATATAAAATAGAATAGAATATAGAATAGAATATGTCTTTATTACCAAGTGTACCGGGGTCACAAGAAATATTGGGGGGATAGTATATAACAAGACACGAACATAAATAGAAAATCATACACAAACACAGATACAGTAGAAATAAGATACATACAAGTGCATATCAATATAAAAACTTGTGCATACTCACGCATGCACGCACTGTACACACACACACACACACACACACACACACACACATGCACGCACGCACACACACACGCGTTTGAACAGAAGCTACATATTACATGTGGATGGGACTGATGACTAGATCTTCAGGTAGATGGGAACAATTCTATTTATCACACTGGATTTGTTCGAGAGACAGGGCATTGACTGCTTTGGGGAAAAGGTTATTGGCGAAGCGATTGGTTTTCGACCTTATACTTCTGTACCGTCGACCAGAGGGGAGCATCTCGAAAATCCCAGAAGCTGGATGTGATTCGTCCTGGCTGATTGATTTTGCTTTTTGAAATACAGAGCACTTTTCAACGATTTTTTAAATCCCTTTTTTTTGTCTCCTCGTGATTCCTTTACTGGATAAAGCGTGAAGCACAAGTGAGTCTTAAGGCTTTGCCTCATGTTAAAGCCTGAACCGGACTATAAATGGCGGGCGATTTGAATCAAGCCAGTTTCTCACCAGAGTCTGACACTGTGACGTCGGTGAAGGTTTATTCAAAATAAAAGCCTAATAAAGCTACGGTTTGGCTTCATTTATGGCAGAGAGCGAGATTTGCCTAGCAGCTTCCAATCTAGACCTGAATTGACTTTGGAAAGTACAAAATGTGTCAGCTACACGTAATACAAAATTTGAATGCAGAGAAAAGGGGCGGAGCTAGAGCCGTTTGTGTTTGCGCCAGACGTGTCTGTCAGATAAAAATAGCACCAGCACGTGGTACTGTCCGGTGAGAATTGGAAAGCATGCAGACAGCCCCTCGACGTTGGCAACCGTAAACGACCACATTGTTTGTAAAACATGCAAACGGAGAGAAATATGACGATCTACTAACCTACCGGACACGTGCTCGCGCTTTTTATAGATAAACTCCGCCCCTTTCCCTTTTATGGATAGGCTCTAGTGCGCATGCACAACCGAAACCTTGCTCTCGGGAGTTAAGACTTTAACGTTGTTATGTGGCCTCCATCCTTTTACGATGATGATGACGATGTTGCTATGGAGGTCCATTTTGGTTTGGGACTGCGTGACAAGGCTGTACTCTACGCTTCCTGTCATAATGATATCCCGGCGTTAACCAGGCCCGAGAGATACAGACACTTGCAGTGTTGGTCAGGTAATTAGAGCAACACACCCAAAGACGCATCCTTGAAGTGGATGACACTCGACTGTGTGGTCCCAGTCTCCCCCATTTAAACCCACAGCACACTCAACTCTGGGTAGGAGCCGGCCACGGGCCGAAAAAACCCACCTCCGCTGGGATTCGAACCCGCGTCCTCCCAGCCGTCAGTCCGCGACGCTAACCACTTCGCCACGGCGGCTGGTTCCTTTTTCATGCTTAGTTACATACTTCTCTCCCAGTCCCCTTTCTCTCAATTTTTACATTAAAAAAAAAACAAAAAAAAAAAAAAACAGGAAGCTTTCTCAGCGATGGCTTCGTCTCGCTCGAAGCGAAAGAAAGAAAAGTGAAACGGAATGAAGCTGTTCGAGCCACATACAGCAGGGATCATCCCTATCCTCATTCGTCTTCAGTATGGAAAATCTGTATACAGGCTGCATAGAAAGTTAAGGACCATTTCATAAAAGCTGTTTGTTGTTGGGTTTTTTTGGGTTTTTTGTTGTTTTTTTGTTATTTTGTTTTTTTGTTATTTTGTTTTTTGTTTGTTGTTGTTGTTGCTGTTTTCTTCTTTTTTTTTTCTCTTTTTATTTCTCCCTCTCTTTTTGTTGAGAATGTTTTTGTTTTGTTTTGTTTTAATTCTTTTTTTCCGCTTATAGTTGACTTCATCAAGTTTTTTTGCGCCTTATACATATTAGTAGTAGTAGTTCTTTTTTTATGTATTTATCTATTATTTATTTACTTTTTTTTCTCAAGGCCTGACTAAGCGCGTTGGGTTACGCTGCTGGTCAGGCATCTGCTTGGCAGATGTGGTGTAGCGTATATGGATTTGTTCCAACGCAGTGACGCCTCCTTGAGCTACTGAAACTGAAACTGAAATCTAATTTTTTTACATTTCCATCTACTCACAGTCCCTGTCTTGTTGCTTCTCTCTTAATGGACAATTGGCGTTTAGACAAATCCATATACGCTACACCACATCTGCCAAGCAGATGGCTGAACAGCAGCGTAACCCAACGTACTTTGTCGGGCCTTGAGGGGAAATGAAGATGATAATGATGATGACGATGATGATAGATACGTATATAAATAGCCTAGTTTCCTTTGTGGTGTCCACGACTCAGGATCAGTCTGATTTGACCAGCTCAGTACTGACCGTTCCGTGCCAAAATGTGCAGGCCATAGTGTCACATGTTTTTGTACTGTTCGAGACTGAGCTCAACAAAGCATTGTATTAAAAAAATCATAATGGTTTCACTCCGACCAATCCTCTATATTCTGCATTTCCTTCAATCACAGAAGACTTTCTTTTCATTTGAATGAATTATGTTTTTTTTGTGTTTTTTTACTTTATTCAATGCCCCTGTCATTGCCAGTTTTGAAAGAATAACACTCTATTTTCATCTTATTTTCATCTTGTCCAAAAAAGTCGTTGAACAGCTGTTGTGAATGATTACATCTGTGAGTTCCCATTCGCCTTTTTTATTCTAGGATTGTGCTCAGTATTTTTTTTTTTTCCAAAATCCACTGAACAAACGTGACTGGTACACCAGTCCCTCACCCAGTATTGGAAAAAAAAAAAAAAACGAAAAAAAAAAACAAAACGTGCACAATTGTGGTTGTTTGCTTGTCTCAGCTTCTCTTGCTGTTGCTGCAGTTCCGACAGCTACTGCTGCTACAGTTGTTGCTGCTGCTGCGACTATCACTTCTACTACTGCTGCTGCTGCTGCTGCTATGTTTGCTGCTATTGTTTCTGCTACTGTAGCACTGTTACTGCTTATGCCCTTACTACTACTACTACTACTACTACTACTGCTGCTACTACTACTACTGCTGCTGCTACTGCTATTGCCAATGTTGCTTCTCTTGCAGTCGAACAGTAAGCAATGCAACATTTGAGAGATCTTTCATATCAGAGCAAGCTTTCAAAGCACTGTTTCAATAAGTTCTCGATTTTATGTTATCACGGTACGGTGGTCTTGCTACTTTCGAGCTGTAGATAAAAAGCCGTATGGTTTTGGATGAACTTCCGATGTTGCTCTTAACCTGATCCTGTATCATCCAATTATGCAGAGAAACACAAACAAACAAATTAAATGACACAATACAATACTTCTTCTTCTTCGTTCGTGGGCTGCAACTCCCACGTTCACTCGTATGCACACGAGTGGGCTTTTACGTGTATGACCATTTTTACCCCCGCCATGTAGGCAGCCATACTCCGTTTTCGGGGGTGTGCATGCTGGGTATGTTCTTGTTTCCATAACCCACCGAACGCTGACATGGACTGCAGGATCTTTAACGTGCGTATTTGATCTTCTGCTTGCATATACACACGAAGGGGGTTCAGGCACTAGCAGGTCTGCACATATGGTGACCTGGGAGATCGTAAAAATCTCCACCCTTCACCCACCAGACGCCGTCACCGTGATTCGAACCCGGGACCCTCAGATTGACAGTCCAACGCTCTAACCACTCGGCTATTGCGCCCGTCTTCAATACAATAGAAAACAGCACAAAGACCTACCATTATGCTCCTTATCGAGAATGAATTGGTAAACCAGGAAACGTTATCAATGATTACGTGTTTTGTCACTTTGTGACACATAATTGATACAAACTGGCCATGCAAATACATCAGTTCATCTGTTGCAACTTCAAAAGAAATGCTTGGGTACATGGTTACATCACTAATAAGTCAACAGACTGAAAACGGCATAATAAACCACGACAGTGATGCCATGTCTGTCAAAGGACATATTACTGATAGTGCTAATTACTAGTATATTACTAATAATTGTATGTTCTGTCACTGTGTAACCAGCAATTTCCAAAGGTGGCAACTGTCAGTCCCATCCTGACATGTGTCTCCACGGAGCGCTGTGTTCTGGTAGAAAATGTCAGTGCAATTCTGCAGTAGCGGATACTCAAACGGAGAAATGCGGTACGCTACTTTTTCGTTTTTGTTGGTTTTTCCTCTCCTCTCTCTCTCTTTCTCTCCCCTCCCCCCTCTCTCTCCCTCCCCCCTCTCTCTTTCTTTTTCTCTCCCGCCCCTGCCACTCCCCCTCCCTCATTCCCCCCCTCTCTCTCTTTCGTTCTCTCTGTTTCTCTCTCCCTGTTCCTTGAAGGATGTTTTGGTTTAAGGCGGAAGGTTTGAATGACAAATTTGACGACATGGAAAAAGACATGAAGAACATCCGTGATTCGTGTGCAAATCTGAATGTTGAGGTTTCACGACTTAAAGAAGAAGGCTCCAGTAGAATGCATCTTCTTGTTTGATTCATGCAGATGCGAAAGACAATAAAGTGGGAGGGGGCTGCACTCTTCTGCCTGCCAAGGTAACAGGCGATGAAATTCCGAAGTCCACGTGTGATGACCCCAGGGCATCGTGTATTAATAAAACATGTCAGTGTCAGAGCAGTAGCCTATTCTCAGATCCCACCACTTTGGAATGTCGTGAGTATTGAGGGTTTGGTTCTTTCTTGTGTCCCTCTCTTCCCGTGCCTGCCTGCCTGCCTGCCTGTCTTTCTGCTTCTGTCTCTGTCTGTCTGTCCATCTGTCTGTTTTGTTTATGACCCTGTGTCCCACCGTCTGTCTGTCTGTCTCTCTCTCTCTCACTCTCTTTCGTCCACTCTTTTTTTTTTCTCTCTCTCTCTCTCTCTCCTTTCCATTTCATCATGCTTGGTTGAATTCGGACATATCAAACAATGTGCATGCATTATGAGAGTTTTATGGAAGCCATTCCATAAGATGTACCTTTTTTTCGAGAGAGAATTTCGGACAAACAATACTGAGTCAGAGTGGAATAAATGGCTGTTGATTGGTAGAATTGTCACTCGATCATTTAATGATTCTCTCCGAAGTATCCGGTGTGTGTGTGTGTGTGTGTGTGTGTGTATGTATGTGTGTGTGTGTGTGTGTGTGTGTGTGTGGAGTCAAGTGAAACTTTAATGTTAAGATAGTACAATGAATTAGCTGCAACTGTTTTTTTCTGTTGTTTTTTGTTGTTGTTGTTTGTTTGTTTTTTGGTGTTTTTTTTTTTTTTTTTACAAGAAGTCACCTGAAGATAAATAAGAAGAGAGAGAGAGAAAAGGGATCTGATCAAAATAAATCGCACCAAAAAACACACACAAATACAAAAGAAAAAATGTGACATGGAAATACATGGCTGCAATTTGTACAGATGAATACCCACGATCACACCATCTCATAATATTCAAAGCAAGCATGTACAGAACATTGAACAAACAGTAAGTTTGTACCCTGGTATAACTGGCCATATTTTAGATAGTTACATGTTTCTTAAGATTTTTATCAAATGCATTTTTCGTACAAGAGTATATAAAATTTGTACATGATATTTCTTGGTCTAGGTATACATAAGATACTCATATGTCTGTGTTTATTTAGGTCTTCATTGTTTTATGGAGCATTTCCATGTATAACATTATGCACGCAAACTGCCATGTTGAAGAACGGTCTGGTTTGTAAAGATGATATCTTAAGCTGTTCATAGTCCATTAGACCACAAGTTCGTGTTGCGACAATTGTCCCATAAAGTTGATGAATAATCCTTTAATCAACAGAACATGGGCACAGAAAATAAGCTATTATGATTGGATGTGAAGAAATAGACATAGGTACCTTGAAGTCCACTAGCCCACGTTCCCCATCACAGTATCCAGCATCTGCAGACGATCAAGAGAGAATGCACGTCAAGCAGACAGAAACACAGAGAGAAGGATTATAAAATTGTGCAGAAAGAGGGAACAGAGTTGGAGAGAGAAAGAGAGGGAGAGAGAGTCATCACCGTGTTATCACCAGACAGGCCAGACAGAACACCCCCCCCCCCCCCCTGCACGCCGTAAAGATGACGTCAAAGGCACCAAGTGCCCGTAAAGTATCCGTCAGCACGTCTTAAATCTCAGTTCATGCTGAACTCACCAAGTCCGGCTTAAGACACCAGGACCTCTAGAGGTGGGGCCTTTTGGGGGTGTTTTGGACAGGATGAGAACAAGAGGCAACATTTTGACGGACTTGAGAAGTCAGAGAGGCCAAGAGCAAACTGGAGCAATTGAACCCCACATAGCTATAACAATCTGAACACCTGAAACCACTTACATACATCACAACGCCCGTACAATTCATAACCCAAATATGTTCTGTGGATACTATAATTTATGAAGTTCATCTGTTTGTTTAACATGCATCTGAAATGCTTGAATGAAGAGACGTGTCATCTGCAAACATTACGCATTTAAAGTGTGTGTGTGTGCGTGTGTGTGTGTGTGTGTGTGTGTGTGTGCTCCCCAAAAGGTGGACAACCTGGCTCTGAGTGTGATACCAACACGGGGGTGTGTGTGCCCGGAGCAGTTTGTGATGCTGACTCACTCTGCGGTGAGTAAAAGACGTGGATCGAAATGACATCGTGGGCTGTGAATGTGCCAACACTATGAACGTAACCTGAACAAGAGAAAGAGAGATGGAACCATGGCACTAACGGTCCGTGTCATAGATAAAAAGCATAGATTGATAGAAAGAAAGAAAGTAAGAAAGAAAGAGAGAGTGAGAAAGACAGAGAGAGAGAGAACGAAAGTAAGAAAGAGACAGACAGACAGACAGAGAGATTATGACACTTTTACACTCTGGCACTTTAATCTCACATGCCATTGGGTCCTTATGGGTGGATGCATCGACATGTTTTTGTTACATAATGGAATGAATGTGATAGGAGCAACTATTGAAGTGAAACAAGAAGGAACACTACTTTCTTTCAAGAAGAAAATGGAGTCAACTAACAGGCTACCCAAAACATTATAATTTCCCCATTCTTTCATCCATCAGTCAATACCAGACTCCACCAGATGGCCGGATACAACGGAAATAACAAATCTATCGAATCACACATGTAACTGTGAGTAGACTTTTTTTTTGCCCAATGTTCATAGCGTTTATTCATATTTGCCATGAAATGTATCACCACGTTATCTCCTGATGTAAACATGCTAAAGGGATCTGTTCTTTTTACCAGTATCATATTCATAAACCGCACATTTATTTTTCAAACAAGCAATCAAACATGTACTTTATTTCATCAACTTTGGAATAACACAAAAAGCATGAAGAATCTGTGGACTTAAAGTAAATCGAGGCAAGAGGCCCCCCCTTAAGCAAGATATCCCGATTTCTCTTCTCGTTGAAGCCACAACACATCTTAACTAACTGTACACGATTGCGGCCCAACCACGCTAGAACATATCCCAAGCTATCGTAGATTGAAACAAGCAATTATACGTAAGAGGTGATCAAAGAAAGAAATTATTTTGGCCTTCTTGCCCCAGACGTGGGGCAAAAACGCCATCGAGCGAGGGGCAAAGAGCCTGGTGTGGGCGTTTTGCCCCTTGGTCTAATTACTAACTTGATACTCAATAGGATATAAATCGCGTTGCATTTAGGTTGTAATCAGCCTACATGAGTGTACTGGCAGTGCTTAAAGCTTTCTTCTTCTTCGTTCGTGGGCTGCAACTCCCACATTCACTCGTGTGTACACGAGTGGGATTTTGCGTGTATGAGCATTTTTACCCTGCCATGTAGGCAGCCATACTCCGTTTCCGGGGGTGTGCATGCTGGGTATGTTCTTGTTTCCATAACCCATTGAACACAGACATGGATTACAGGATCTTTAACGTGTGTATTTGTTCTTCTGCTTGCGTACAGACACGAATGGGATTCAGGCACAAGCAGGTCTGCACATGATTATGTTGACTTGGGAGATCAGAAAACTCTCCACCCTTTACAAACCAGGCGCCGTTACCGAGATTCGAACCCGGGACCCTCAGATTGAAAGTCCAACACTTTAACCACTCGGCTGTTGCGTCCGTCATATCTATATTCGTTTCTCTCTCTCTCTCTCTCTCTCTCTCTCTCTCTCTCTCTCTCTCTCATTCACTGTCACACAGCCTTTATTCTTTCAGCTTGTCACTCTGCCTCCAGTAATCACATAAGCACGCTCTCTCTTGGAGTCTAGACAATTCTGTCATAATCTCTACAATGAAAATGATCAACAAAACTGGTTGCAAACCTCCCCCTTCCTCTCTCTCTCTCTCTCTTTGCGGATGATCGTTCCCTGCTGCCCCATAACCAGCAGGAGATGCAGTGTAAGACCACAGTACTAGCGGACAACTCATCACAAGTAGGCCTCAACATCCACAGAGACAAGACGGCGATCAGGAGAACGAATGCAACTGGTGCTGAGCCAGTCACACTCGAAGGTAAGGTACTGGATGAGATGGAATCATTCACTTATTTTGGAAGCACCATTGACAAGCAGGCCGGCGCAGATGCAGATGTCAAAGTAAGGATTGTCAGGGCCAGAGCAGCCTTAATACAGCTCACGAACATCTGGAGCTCCAATGTGCCGTAAAAAAATAAACTGAAATTCGGTTCTTCAATTCCAACGTGAAGTAAGTGCTGTTGTATTGTACTGAGCGAAAGTGAAAGTGTCGATATTCATCAACAGCTGTTTGAGAAGGATCCTCTAGACCCACTGGCCACACAAGATCAGCAGCATCTACCTATGGAAGAAGACACAACTGTCAGCTGAAAGAATCTGGAAGAAGAAACTGAGGACGGATCAGGCAAACGCTGCGAAAATAATCGTCAAGCATCACCAGACAGGCCCTGAGATGGCGTCAAAGGAAGAAATAGATACTGACCGAGAAACACGTGACGAAGACACCTCCAAGCAGACACCACGAAGATGGGCCTTACCTGGAGCCAGACAGAGGCAAAGACACAGCTAGGATAGGGGATTGTGGAGGTCTGTTGTTGACGATCTATACTCCAGAAGAGATGAAAGGCCTCACAAAGTCGTTTACCTGTTTCTCAATAATGCTTGCTTTGTACGGTGGAGATGTTGTGATGGCCGCATATTCTGCTTTTTTGTAAGCCCACCGGCGTTTTGAATGTCAGATTTTGGAGAGATGTCATTAAGAATGGCCCTGATCTGCTGACTGGAACACGATGAAGGCCCAGATGCTACAGGTGGTTATGGGAATGGACATCCATTTGTTAATTGTTCTGAAGGGGGTGTATCTGAACGTAAACCACCCACCTCCACCTTCTCTCTCTCACATGCACGCATGTTATGAATGCACTTTGCCTTTCAGGGTGCAAAATAATACCTTTGAACAGCATATCTAGCTTTCAGAAATCAATAGTGAACCCATTATGTGTCGGGTGTGACAGATGCGAAATGAAAGACGTATGTCATTTATTTTGTCTGCCCAAGATACACATTCTTGCGTAAAAATGAATGTTCTCTTCTGTTATATCCCCTTCAAATTTCAAGATCCAGTTGCTCTGTTCAAACACATCAGATGGTAGGATTTTTAAATTCAGAATTGATATTACGGAATGCTTAAAGGTCGTAACTGCATAATTGCAAGGTTACTTCCAGCAATTAAAAAACAAAACAAAACAAAACAAACAAAAAACATATAGGAAAAGTGCTTAGTTGAATATGACATTGCCTTGAATACCCTATAGTTGCCATTGTCTACCCCTTTGTTCACATGGGTCTTACGGCCTGTAAAAAATGAATATTTCTCTTTTGTATTTTGTATGTATGAATGCACAAATACAGCAATGCTGTTTAAGATTTATCAAGCAAAACACTTTATGTCAGAAAGAAGCACAAAGGAAGAGTTCACAATCTTTTCCAAATTACCGGGGGCAAAACACCCAGTGAAGGGGTAAAAGGCCCACTGGTAGGCGTCTTGCCCCCAACGCATTGTAGGCATTTTGCCCGTCTGAAAACATTAACTCACTCAGTACGGCCAGTCTTGTCTTCTCCTCCACACAGACCCCTCGGATGTCCAGTGGGTGTCTGAATGACCCAACCTTTAGCTTCCGTCGTAAGAATTGTGGTATTCTTTGTCAACATTCACCTCTTCAGTATAAGAGCCTTCCTCTTGCAATATTTTGATGATGGTAATTGGGGTGAAACGCTGTTAACGTCGTCTCTTTCGCCGTTCGTATGGAGAGAGTTAAGATGATAGATTCCCCCCCCCCCCCTCCCTTTCTTTATTGCAGCGTTTTGTCCTTGATTCTTCTATTCATTCTTTCTGTATTCCTGTCTTTTATCATTGTGTTGCAGCGATAGACGTGGGGCACTCCTGCTCTGGAGAAAGAAGCGGGAACTGCAGGATTGGTAGTGTCTGTGACACAGATGAAAAATGCCGTGAGTATACAGCAACAACAACGACAACAATATACTTCTCAAAAGAATGTAAGTGACACAAAATAAATCGCACACACTCCCAAATATAAAATTCACATAATTTCTGTCTCGATCAGCTTCAGACAATAGCACGAACACAATCGGTTCTCTTAAAGTGATGGACTAGTAATTGGAGTTATGTAAAGGCGTTAGCAAATACGCAAGTTCAATACTGATCTATTGGGGTTGGGGGTGGGGGGGTGGAGGGGGGGGGGGATGGCAGAGAGACACATCTCCTGATCCGCCTTCAGTGTCACTCTGCTATTCCCGAATGCACAGCCACGCCCGGACTCGCTACATTTTGACCATGAAGGAAAAAAAAGGAACAGGAACAGGAACAAACTTGCAAGATTTCTTGGCAGTTTTCACGAATCTCTCTCTTACAAAATGACGAGTACCTGCTGTCTGTTGCAATGGACTGAGTTGGATGAAAACACACACACACACACACACACAAGGGAAGGGGATGAAGGGGCTGTCTTATTAATGGTTAGATGATGGGAACTGACTGTGGGCAGATGTAAGATGATGTAAAAAAAACCACAAGGGCATAAACTGTTTGGTTGTGTTGTCGTATGTAATTTAGTACTGTGTTCCATCGTAATACTTCCCGTAAACATATTAATTTTGGGGAGAGGTGATGGGATGACTGATACAGGAAAAGAGACTTGAAAAGTAGCAGAGCTTGATAAGAAGAATCTCTCTCTCACTCTCTCTCTCTCTCTCTCTCTCTCTCCAGTGCCACGCTAACATTTAAACCCCTCCCCTTTCTCTCTCGTTACCCCCTGACCCTCACAACCCCCCCCCCCCCCCCCCCCCCCCCCCCCCCCCCCCCCCCCCCCCCCCCACACACACCACACTCTGCCATATCCTTTTCCCAACAGTCACTATGGAAGTCAGCCAAAACGGTCCATCCCTTTGTCTCATGACTACTTTCTCTCACCCTAACCATGTGCTGTACGCCAGAGCATGGTTCTGTCAAACCCACAAAAGTATGATGACGATAATGATGATCAGGTTGATAATGAAATCATGCTTTCGTTTTTTCTTTCTTCAGATCTGGATATCAACCAGATCTGTGCGAATAAGACGGATGGTTGTAGAAATGGTACCGTCTGTGATGTCCTCAACAGATGCAGTGAGTTTTCTGCTTGCTTTCTCTCTCTCTCTCTCTCTCTCTCTCTCTCTCTCTCTCTCTCTCTCTCTCTCTCTCTCTCTCTCTCTCTCTCTGTCTTCATCTCTTTGTCTCTCTTTTTCTCTCTGGTCACGTCTACGTTCTCTTTATATATACATACATACATACATACGTACATACATACACACACACATACATACATACATACACACACATACATTCATACACACACACACACACACACACACACACACACACATATATATATATATATATATATATATATATATATATATATATATATATAATTGTAAACCATCCTAATGCCGCGTATTTTTCCCTTTTTACTTATCACTATGATAATGGCATCTATCTGCCACTGTCTTTGTCTGTCTGTCTGTCTGTCTGTCTGTCAGTATCAGTTTCATTCCATGCAACTGAAATGTGAACCTTTTGAACAGGTCTTTGATTATAAAGTTCTGGAAATCATGATTGACAACAATCTCACTTGGAATCCTCGCATAAATTCCCTTTGCAAAAAAAGCTATCCAAAATCAAGCATTTCCTTGACCTTCACACACGGAATTTTTATTTTTTCCAAGAAAATATCAAGTCTGAAATAGATATGCATCAACACTATGGGACTCCACTACTGCTAACACCATGAAGCCATTACTGAATCTTCATAAACGGGGGCTCAAGCCGGTTCTCCTTTATAAAGACTTTCCTTCTGGACTCAGACAATAAACAAACGAATAGTATCCCACGAATCCGTAGTATAGGGTACAGCAAAGGATTAACATTGCACAATGCCATGATAGGTAATGCATCACCAACATTGATAAACAAATTTTCTGTGAATATCATCAAGGAAACCATCCCCCCAAAAAAACCCATTATCCCAGTCCCATGAATTGACTTGTCCATATCCGGTTTGGTTAACTCAGACGCCACCCTATGGAACTCACTCCCAGAAAATATTAACTCACTCAGTACGGCCAGTCCTCTCTTCTCCTCTACACAGACCCCTCGGATGTCCAGTGGGTGTCTGAATGACCCAAACTTTAGCTTCCGTCGTCAGAATTGTGGTATTCTTTGTCAACATTCACCTCTTCAGTATAAGAGCCTTCCACTTGCAATATTTTGATGATGGTAATTGGGGTGAAACGCTGTTAACGTCGTCTCTTTCGCCGTTCGTATGGAGAAAGTTAATTAAACAACACCATTGCCCAACCACCTTTGAAAAAAAAAACATTACCTTTCCCACCTTATGTCATAATGTTTATGTGAACTGTTCATTTCATTTATGCTATTTGTCACTTGTGTACTGTTGACTGAAAACCTCCCTCACCCTTCAAATCGGGTCTGTGGTGCGGTGTGTGTTTTGTGTCAGTGTTTCTTCCATTGTGTTCATTCCGTGTGACCACATCCCACATCCAGCAACTATCCCACATTGTGTCCGTGTGACCACATCCCACACCCAGCAACTATCCCACATTGTGTCCACGTGACCACATCCCACACCCAGCAACTATCCCACATTGTGTCCGTGTGACCACATCCCACACCCAGCAACTATCCCACATTGTGTCCACCTGACCACATCCCACACCCAGCAACTATCCCACATTGTGTCCACCTGACCACATCCCACACCCAGCAACTATCCCACATTGTGTCCACCTGACCACATCCCACACCCAGCAACTATCCCACATTGTGTCCACCTGACCACATCCCACACCCAGCAACTATCCCACATTGTGTCCGTGTGACCACATCCCACACCCAGCAACTATCCCACATTGTGTCCACCTGACCACATCCCACACCCAGCAACTATCCCACATTGTGTCCACCTGACCACATCCCACACCCAGCAACTATCCCACATTGTGTCCACCTGACCACATCCCACACCCAGCAACTATCCCACATTGTGTCCACCTGACCACATCCCACACCCAGCAACTATCCCACATTGTGTCCGTGTGACCACATCCCACACCCAGCAACTATCCCACATTGTGTCCACCTGACCACATCCCACACCCAGCAACTATCCCACATTGTGTCCGTGTGACCACATCCCACACCCAGCAACTATCCCACATTGTGTCCACCTGACCACATCCCACACCCAGCAACTATCCCACATTGTGTCCACCTGACCACATCCCACACCCAGCAACTATCCCACATTGTGTCCGTGTGACCACATTCCACACCCAGCAACTATCCCACATTGTGTCCACCTGACCACATCCCACACCCAGCAACTATCCCACATTGTGTCCACCTGACCACATCCCACACCCAGCAACTATCCCACATTGTGTCCGTGTGACCACATCCCACACCCAGCAACTATCCCACATTGTGTCCACCTGACCACATCCCACACCCAGCAACTATCCCACATTGTGTCCACCTGACCACATCCCACACCCAGCAACTATCCCACATTGTGTCCACCTGACCACATCCCACACCCAGCAACTATCCCACATTGTGTCCGTGTGACCACATCCCACACCCAGCAACTATCCCACATTGTGTCCACCTGACCACATCCCACACCCAGCAACTATCCCACATTGTGTCCACCTGACCACATCCCACACCCAGCAACTATCCCACATTGTGTCCGTGTGACCACATCCCACACCCAGCAACTATCCCACATTGTGTCCGTGTGACCACATCCCACACCCAGCAACTATCCCACATTGTGTCCGTGTGACCACATCCCACACCCAGCAACTATCCCACATTGTGTCCGTGTGACCACATCCCACACCCAGCAACTATCCCACATTGTGTCTGTGTGACCACTTCCCACACCCAGCAACTATCCCACATTGTGTCCACCTGACCACATCCCACACCCAGCAACTATCCCACATTGTGTCCACCTGACCACATCCCACACCCAGCAACTATCCCACATTGTGTCCGTGTGACCACATCCCACACCCAGCAACTATCCCACATTGTGTCCACCTGACCACATCCCACACCCAGCAATTATCCCACATTGTGTCCGTGTGACCACATCCCACACCCAGCAACTATCCCACATTGTGTCCGTGTGACCACATCCCACACCCAGCAACTATCCCACATTGTGTCCACCTGACCACATCCCACACCCAGCAACTATCCCACAATGTGTCCACCTGACCACATCCCACACCCTGCAACTATCCCACATTGTGTCCACCTGACCACATCCCACACCCTGCAACTATCCCACATTGTGTCCACCTGACCACATCCCACACCCCGCAACTATCCCACATTGTGTCCACCTGACCACATCCCACACCCAGCAACTATCCCACATTGTGTCCACCTGACCACATCCCACACCCTGCAACTATCCCACATTGTGTCCACCTGACCACATCCCACACCCAGCAACTATCCCACATTGTGTCCACCTGACCACATCCCACACCCTGCAACTATCCCACAATGTGTCCACCTGACCACATCCCACACCCTGCAACTATCCCACATTGTGTCCACCTGACCACATCCCACACCCAGCAACTATCCCACATTGTGTCCACCTGACCACATCCCACACCCAGCAACTATCCCACATTGTGTCCGTGTGACCACATCCCACACCCAGCAACTATCCCACATTGTGTCCACCTGACCACATCCCACACCCAGCAACTATCCCACATTGTGTCCACCTGACCACATCCCACACCATGCAACTATCCCACATTGTGTCCACCTGACCACATCCCACACCCAGCAACTATCCCACATTGTGTCCACCTGACCACATCCCACACCCAGCAACTATCCCACATTGTGTCCACCTGACCACATCCCACACCCAGCAACTATCCCACATTGTGTCCACCTGACCACATCCCACACCCAGCAACTATCCCACATTGTGTCAACCTGACCACATCCCACACCCAGCAACTATCCCACATTGTGTCCGTGTGACCACATCCCACACCCAGCAACTATCCCACATTCTGTCCGTGTGACCACATCCCACACCCAGCAACTATCCCACATTGTGTCAACCTGACCACATCCCACACCCAGCAACTATCCCACATTGTGTCCGTGTGACCACATCCCACACCCAGCAGCTATCCCACATTCTGTCCGTGTGACCACATCCCACACCCAGCAACTATCCCACATTGTGTCCGTGTGACCACATCCCACACCCTGCAACTATCCCACATTGTGTCCACCTGACCACATCCCACACCCAGCAACTATCCCACATTGTGTCCACCTGACCACATCCCACACCCAACAGCTATCCCACATTGTGTCCACCTGACCACATCCCACACCCCGCAACTATCCCACATTGTGTCCGTGTGACCACATCCCACACCCAGCAACTATCCCACATTGTGTCCACCTGACCACATCCCACACCCAGCAACTATCCCACATTGTGTCCGTGTGACCACATCCCACACCCAGCAACTATCCCACATTGTGTCCGTGTGACCTCATCCCACACCCAGCAACTATCCCACATTGTGTCTGTGTGACCACTTCCCACACCCAGCAACTATCCCACATTGTGTCCGTGTGACCACATCCCACACCCAGCAACTATCCCACATTGTGTCCGTGTGACCACATCCCACACCCAGCAACTATCCCACATTGT